>NC_138775.1:4121819-4304319 GCF_965119305.1 Pelophylax lessonae
AAAAATAGCTTTTTTTAGGTAGTATAAATAGTATAAAGGAAAGAAAAAAATAAAATAAAAATATACAAGAAATAAATGACTGTACACAAACTGTGCAGCCAAAAACAGATAAAACATAAAACACACCTCTTGAGAACGTCCCTGTGATGAAACACACAAAAAAATACACATGAAACAAAAAGTGAATAATATGAAGAATCTCAAAAAAGATTGCTGTTTATATTTATGTGAGTCTATCAGACCATCTACCAACCATGAATGGATTTTTTCCGACTGGTGGCATCATAAACTTTCATATTTTTTTTTTTTACTTGTCTAAATGAAGAGAAGAGAAATGAGTAGGAGAGACATAAGTAAACTTAGCCTGGTCATTTATATAAATAAATAAATAAATAATGAATTCTAATAATAATTATATTATTATTATTATTATTATTATTATTTTTCTGTCAATGACCAGCACAAGTTTTCTTATTTCTGTTCTTTTGCTGACAAATGTATTTTAGATTTCATATTTAATGAGACATTTACCAAGATGTGTTAAGAAGTGTTTGTGTCATAACAAACACCTGCTAAGCAGAAGTGTGTGTAAAGTAAAAATGTCATTTACTTTAATTATTTTGGCTTATCTTACCACTGTTAGGCTCCGTTCACATCTAGGCGTTTTGGGGCGTTTTTGGGGCGTTTTTCTGCTCTAGGATCAGCTCTCAAAACGCCCAACAAGACAAATCCTATTCATTTCAATGGCCCCTGTTCACATCTGAGCGTTTTGACGCTGTATACAAAACGCCCAACGCTCAAAAAAGTACATGAGCTTCTTTTTGGGCAGATTACAGGCGTTTTCCATTGATCTCTATTCAATCTAAAAACGCCTGCACAAAAATCGCGGTAAAAATCGCGGTAAAATCGCGGTAAAAAACGCCGCAAAAATCGCGGTAAAATCGCGGTAAAAAACGCGCGAAAAACGCTACGCTCAGGTGTGAATGTAGCCTTAGGGATTTTACATGTGTTTTTTTTTTTTTTTTTTTTTTTTTTTTTAACATTTACATTATTTCTTGGTTTTAATATAAATGAAAAAAAATAGCTTTTTTAGGTAGTAGTTGATGTGGCACCTACATTTTTTTTTTTAAATCCGCGGTAAAAGGCATGAATTGATGGGGTTAGCAGGCAGCCACAACCGATCTAAAAGCTATAAGAAACTGTGCTCTTCCTAAAATAAAAATGAAATAAATATAAAGGAAAGGTAAAAATAAAATAAAAATATACATAACTGGTCTTCATTGTCTAAATGAAGAGACGAGAAATGAGTAGCAGAGACATAAGAAAACATAGGCTGGTCATTGACATAAATAAATACATACATAATTATTATTATTTTCCAACATGATAAGGACCCCAAACACACCTCCAAGATGACCACTGCCTTGCTAAAGAAGCTGAGGGTAAAGGTGATGGACTGGCCAAGCGTCTCCAGACCTAAACCCTATTGAGCATCTGTGGGGCTCCAGTGGCAACCTGTAAAGCTCTGGTGAACTCCATGCCCAAGAGGGTTAAGGCAGTGCTGGTTAATAATGGTGGCCACACAAAATATTGACACTTTGGGCCCAATTTGGACATTGTCATTTAGGGGTGTACTCACTTTTGTTACCAGTGGTTTAGACATTAACCACTTAAGCCCCGGAGGATTTGGCTGCTAAACGACCAGGGGGTATTTTGCGATTCGGCACTGCGTGACTTTAACGGACAATTGCGCGGTCGTGCGACGCTGTACCTAAACAAATTTGACGTCCTTTTTTTCCCACAAACAGAGCTTTCTTTTGGTGGTATTTGATCACCTGTGCGATTTTTTGATCACGTGCTATAAACAAAAAAAGAGCAACAATTTTGCAAAAATAACAATATTTTTCAAATTTTTTTATATTAAATTTCCCAAAAAAAAAAGTAAAAATCAAAATTTTTTAACATTTTCGGCCAATTTGTTTTATGCTACATATGTTTGGTAAAAAAAATTGCAAAAAGCGTATTTTTATTGGTTTGCGCAAAAGTTATCGCGTTTACTAACAAAGGTAAAGATTTTTGTCATTTTTGTTGTTTTTTTTTTAACGCGGAATGGCGGCGATCTGCGATTTTTTTTGTGGGACTGCGACATTGGGGCGGACAGATCGGACCCTTAATTGACATTTTTGACACTTTTGGGGTTACCAGTGACATTTCTACAGTAATCATTGCTATACATATGCACTGTAACTGTAAAAATACACTGGTAGTGAAGGGGTTAACTTTATTTGAGAGGGAGGGGCTGTGTGTGTCCCTAGGGGCGTGATTCTTACTGTGATTGGCTGTGACTCGAGGTGTAAGGACACTGATCAACCGTTCTACATAGTAGAACCGTATGATCAGTGTTTTTACACCGAGGAGAATGACAGGCAGCTTGTTTACACAAGCTGCCTGACTTTCTCCTTCTCCCCCGACGATCGTCGAGTGACCGGCGGACATCGGGTCCGCCGGTCACACGCGCGGGGGGGTCCGTGACCGCGCGGGAGCGCGCCTCCGGCGGCGCGCGCTCGCTCCCCAGACCCTCCCAGGCTAGTGACGTTAATTAACGTCACTTTGCCTGTGAGGGGCTGACCGCCGCAGTAAATTTACTTGTGGCAGTCGGCAAGCGGTTAATGGCTGTGTGTTGAGTTATTTTGAGGGGACAGCAAATTTACACTGTTATACAAGCTGTACACTCACTACTTTACATTGTAGCAAAGTCTCATTTCTTCAGTGTTGTCACATGAAAAGATAGAATAAAATATTTACAGAAATGTGAGGGTGTACTTACTTTTGTCAGCTACCGTACCTTTTATAAACCATGTATATAGTGTATGTGTATAATATGTATCTACATTTCTCTCCGGTTCTAACTGCTTTGCTCCTCTTTCCTAATTGTAAAAGATAAATTATGTTAACAAATGCTGTTACTATATTTCTCTTTTTTCATTTATATAGAATATCTAACAAAAATGATCAAGAGTTGAAAAAAAACAAAAAAACAAAATCAAGCCAAGCAGGTCAGAATATGATTCTTTGTACAGACAACATACATTTTTTAGGTAGATATTTTTGGGTAGAGGCTAGAAAAAAAAAAAGATTTCTCTATGGATAATTATGACTTTATGGGAGTTGCGTTTTCAATTTAAAGTCATATTTCACACATAAATATCAAACAAACTCATCAGACCTCTGCACTATAAACTTAGGGTTTTAACCACTTAAGCCCCGGAAGATTTTACCCCCCTTCCTGACCAGGGCCTATTTTGCTATTCGGCACTGCGTGACTTTAACGGACAATTGCGCGGTCATGCAAAGCCGTACCCATATGAAATTTATGTCCTTTTTTCTCCACAAACAGAGCTTTCTATTGGTGGTATTTGATCACCTGTGCGATTTTTTGATCATGCGCTATAAACAAAAAAACAGCGACAATTTTGCAAAAATATATTTTTCACATTTTTCACATTTTTTTTATATGAAATCCCCCCCCCCCCCCAAAAAAAAAAATGTAAAAATCAAAATGTTTTACCATTTTAGGCCAATTTGTTTTCTGCTACCTATGTTTGGTAAAACAAAATCGCAAAAAGTGTATTTTGATTGGTTTGCGCAAAAGTTATTGCGTTTACTAACTAAGGGAAAGATTTTTGTCATTTTTATTGTTTTTATTGGTTTTTTTTTAACGAGTAATTTTTTTTGCGGGACTGCGACATTGCGGCGGACAGATCGGGCCCTTGACTGACATTTTTGACACTTTTGGGGGTACCAGTGACATTACTACAGTATCAGTGCTATACATATGCACTGTTACAGCAAAAATTACACTGGCAGGGAAGGGGTTAACTTTATTTGAGAAGGAGGGGTTAAGTGTGTCCCTAGGGGCGTGATTCTAACTGTGATTGGATGTAGCTGCTTGTGCAACAGAAGAGATCAACGGTCCTACATAGCAGGACCGTATGATCTGTGCTGTTACACAGGGGAGAATGACAGGCGGCTTTGTTTACATTAGCTGCCTGCCTTTCTCCCGGTGTAACCGACGATCGCGAGTGACCGGCGGACATCGGGTCCGCCGGTCACTCGCGGGGGGGGGGGGATCCGTGAGCGAGCGGGAGCGCGCCTCCAGACGCTGCACGCTCGCTCCCTAGAGCCTCACAGGCTAGCGACGTAGACCTATGTCACTTTGCCTGTGAGGGGCTGACTGCCGACGTAAATCATCGTTAGGCAGTCGGCAAGTGGTTAAACCACGTGCAGAAACCATGGCACATGCACAGTATGCCAAGGAATGCTGCCTCGGGGAAAAGGAACAGAGCTTCACATTGGTCAACATGGGTTGTGGTCAGTGTAGGAGGTTGATGGCTCATCTCAAGTAAGTAAAAGGGGTGGAGTAGAGTTGTCCTTTAAGACTGGTAGGTTATAAAAGTGGCAAATACATAAAAGAAAATCTGTACTGTAAAAAAACTTACTAAGTCAATCTGTTGGATAGAAGGCCACTTAACCATTTCGGCTCTCACACCTGTTCACCCCTTATGGACCAGAGCAATTTTCATATTTCTGCTATGAGCCTGTTTATTCAGCGACAATTTTGGCACAACGTAAGGCCCCGTTCACACTGGGGCGATCCGACTTCCAGGGGCGACCTCCGAGGTCGCGGTGCGAGCAGCGCGCCGCGAGCTCGGAGCGGCCGCCACGGACTTCATAACATTGAAGTCTATGGCGGTCGCCTCCAGGTCGCCCCAAAGAAGCACCGGACCCTTTTTCTAAGTCGGAGCGACTTGTGTCGCTCCTATTAGAACGGGTCCGCAGCTTCCCTATGGAAGGCGACCTACGGCGACCTGTGAGGCAACCAGGTTGCCTCACAGGTCGCCCCAGTGTGAACGGGGACTTATACATATATTGTTTTTGTAAGGACAAACACGGCTTTCTTTTCATGAATATTGTCCTGCAACAATTGTTTTTTTCATAATCCTTAGGGAATTAAATGTAATAAAACTAAAGTCATTTTTTTCTTTTTTTGAGCAGTGTTAGTTTAAGTTAATTTTAGTTATTGCATAAAAAAGTGTGCATTTCATTCTCTAATTTGTCCTGGTTAAAACAACACTAAAATTATGATTCTGGTACACAGTTATTTAAAAATCAAGTAAAGTCGTTTTTTTTTTTTTCCAGTTTTGCCCTTTATTCAGTGTGATACATGTAAATATATGTAACAGGTGTAAAAATATTATTGAACAAAGCAAAAAAAAAAAAAAAAAAGTCACCAGGAAAATTATTATTTAATGGAGAAGGAAAATATGGAGGTGATTAGGGCTGATTACAATAAACTTGTCAGGTTGCTTTAACTGACTTCTTCTACAGATCGAAGTTCATCCCTTTGATCTGTAGATGAAGAAACAGAAAGTTGCAAAATGATACAATGTTTCACTGTATCTTCTGTATTGGCGGCTGAGTGATGTTGTTGATAAATCTGGTCTCAAAATACCAACCAACTCATTCTCTTCATTCCTCCCAGGGCCTCCTGCTCTCTAGTTCCCTTGTAACTTCTTCCCATGCTCGCTTCCAGGACTTCTCCCGAGCCTCTCCCAAACTCTAGTTTTTCTGAAAGGTTGATGGCTGCGCTGGACTGACCTGCTCGATAGAGGGTCTGTGGGTGGGTGGTAGGTGAGAGAGGGCCAATTGGGGAAATTAACTCCCAATCAATCTGGCCCGACTGGATGAAAAAAGGCAGTGGACGCTTGTTGAGGGGTCTGGGCTGCTACCTTCATGCAGTCGGTTGCAGATACGAATAGCAACCTTTATGCCCTGAAGAAGGGGGAGTCTCTGTTCCCCTGAAATGGGTTGGCTTTAACATGTTCTGCTACCAATAAAATGACAATTTTTTGATCCAAGTGGGATTCTTATTGCTGATTTTGGGTGCTCCTTTAACCATCTCCCATCCTCTGGAATGCTCTACCCCAATCTGTCCGACTATCTCCTATTTCAGTCTACTTTCAGATGATCTCTGAAAATACATCTCTTCAGAGAATCTGCCATCCACCTAACAACTGTACTTCTATTTTGTCCATCAGCCCATCCCCCACAGTTATTACCTCTTGTATCTTTTGACCCTCCCCCTTAGATTGTAAGCTCTAACGAGCAGGGCTCTCTGATTCCTATGGTATTAAAGTGTATTGTATTTGTACTGTCTACCCTCAAGTTGTAAAGCACTGCGTAAGCTGTCGGCGCTATATAAATCCTATATAATAATAATATATAAATCCTATATAATAATAATAATAATAATATATAACTCCTATATAATAATAATAATAATAATAATAATATAAATCCTATATAATAATAATAATAATAATAATAATAATAATAATATATAAATCCTATATCATAATAATAATAATAATATATAAATCCTATATAATAAAAATAATAATAAACATTTCCAGAATGCTTTTTTTTTTACAGCTCCTGCTGCCGACCTTCTTTCTGTACTCGGCAATGCAGTTATGATTTATCAGAGCTGAATTACTGTGTACTGTGACAGCAAGGCAGAAGGACTGGAAGCACTAGACACGCCCTGTGTACACTGATAACATTTTGGGGGCGTGTCTAGTAAGCCCAGAGTCTGCAACCGGTTAAGATACAAGCTGGTGTTTTTCTCATTATGGACAGTATCCTCAAACAGACCTTTAGCTTCCAAAGATTCCTATCCAAATACTGACTTTCAGAATTTCCTCATACAAGTGGCTCCTGAAGTCTTTCAGAACCCTAGCTTTTGCCCAACATTCAGCCACAGACCAACAATCAACTTTTTGTTGTCCACTGATTTATTTAACCATTTTCATAAACCGTCTTTTTATTTAAAAAAAAATATTTGGCAATATTTTTGGAGCTACGGTAAAAAACAGTAAAGAGAAAAAAAACATTTACAGTAAGTCTCCATTCACACTAATACGACTTGTCAGACGACTTGGTCAGCCTGACAAGTCACGCACCATCGCGTCCCATAGTGCGGTACAGGACCGGTTCTAATAGTCGCTCCGACTTAGAAAAAGGGTCCTGTACTACTTCAGGGCGACCTGGAGCGACTTGCATAGACATTCAATTTATGAAGTCCGTGCACATCGCGCCGAAAGTCGCGCTGCACGTGACTTCACAGGTCGCCCCGAAGTCGGATCCGACATAGTGTGAACGGAGTCTAACTGTTCTCTCTTTAAAGTGTTTTGTATTTGTCCTATAGCCAATAAAATGGAAATAAAGAAGTTAAAGAAGAATTTTATTCAGCAATTATTTTTATTAACTTGAATCTTATTTATTTAAAGAGAACATTAAACTTCGTTTTATAAAAGGAAAGGCTCTCAAGTGACAACAGTATTTTAAATTAAGTCTTAGGAGAAATTTAACAAGATTTAAAACGTTGTATTCTTTTAACACAGCAGACTGTCCTGTGGGAGTGCCTACAATTTTTATCTTTATAAGCCAACAACTGAATCAAATGTTTATATGGAAGCCAGAGCATGGAGGTTTCAGCACTGGACAAGGTGTGGGCACACGTTTTCCAATCAATAATTTATTATATTATTCATTTTCTTACTGTGTTGTGGTGATACATTTACACTGTAAATGAATATGAGAAATCTCTCAAAGATTATCACTCTTACTCTTTTGGGTCTATCAGACCATCCACCAACCATGAATGGACTTTTTGTTCTTTTTCTATTGATCTATCTAATGACTCTTATCATAAACCTCCTTATATTTTTCTTGATCATCATTGATCACCATCTGCACAACCCAATGTATTTTTTTCTCAGCAATTTGGCTTTTCTGGACATGACTTATTCATCTGTGAGTGGACCTAGGATGCTCTTTGACTTGGTCACCAAAAACAGATCAATAACCCTCCCTGCCTGTACAGCACAAGTCTTTTTCCTTGTCTATTTTGCTTCCTCAGAAGTTCTTTTGCTCTCGGCTATGTCCTATGACCGGTACGTCGCCATCTGTCACCCTCTACATTACACACAAATTATGTCCTGGAGGGTGTGCATTAATTTAGCTGTTGTAATTTGGGTCATTGGGTTTATTTATTCCTTGGTTCATACTCTTTGTTTGCTCAGGTTGTCCTTCTGTGGTCCAAACTCCATCCACAACTTCTTCTGTGACCTTCCACACTTGTTCCAGATTACATGTACAGACCCCTCACTGAACATAGTGCTCATTTATGTAGTGGGCGGTGCAGTCTCATTAATTGCCTTTCTTTTCACCTTTCTTCCATATGTTAGTATTTTCAATACGATTCTCCACATTCCTGGCAAAACTGGGAAACGGAAAGCTTTCACCACCTGCTCATCACACCTCACAGTGGTCTTCCTCCTCTATGGCTCCATCATTTTTATTTACTTGGTTCCTTCCTCCAGCAATATGTTTGGTATAAATAAGCTGTTTTCAGTTATAATTGCCCTCATTAACCCTTTGCTTAATCCTCTGATCTACAGCCTGAGGAATACAGACCTTAAGGCAGCATTCGGGAGAACTTTTTGAATTGTATTTTTTATTTAGTTTTGCTTGAGGTCTGTCATGGACTTGCAATAGTGTTTGGCAGCTTACCTGTTCCTTCATGTCTGTATTAGAGGCCGGACTTCACTTCTGGTTCCTTTTTATCAGCTCTCCTTCCTGTTCAGCCCCACCCCAGTTCATCACAGGAAGTCTATATTAACCAGTGCACTGCAGGTCTGCTTTGCTGTTCAACAGTGTTTGTTCCTTGTTTCCTGTCTGCCGTGTGCTTAATCTACCTTTCTGTGTATCGACTTTGGCTTGTCTCTGACTATTCCTGTTTGCCTGTTACCCTGACCTTTGGCCTGTCCCTTGGTTACCCTCGTCTGCCTGTTACCCCGACCTCGGCTTACTCGTCACCATTCCGTGTGTCCTGAGTGGCTGCTTCCCTTCTCTCCCTACGGAGTGTGACCCGGGGGACCCCAGGGGCCGCAACTTGGGCCCAGCTGCAGCCAAGTCCATCCTCACCACTAGAGGCTCTGGTGAAAACCTGCTGGGTCTTAGGCTCCACGCCCTGGGGAATCTTGGGCTCACGTTCCAGTCCACCCGCAGCAGTCAGCTATTGGGTTCATTACCTTGTGCTGCACCCCTGCCTCCAACAGGGTGCAGTTGTCACCTGCCCACAGGTGACCTGACAAGGTCATTGTAGCCGTATTAGTGCACTTGCGACAGAGACAATTGAGTACTGTCTGTGATACTTTTTTTATTTGCACTAACATAACATTTTTCAGGACACGCTTTCGGGGTATGTCCCCTTCATCAAGATCCAATCAGTACAAACATTTTGTGAATCAGTACTGCTTGGATCTTGATGAAGGGGACATACCTCGAAAGCTTGTCCTGAAAAATTGTATGTTAATGCAAATAAATAAACAATTTACAAACAAAGGGCAAATAGCTACCATGTAGCATTGACAGCATACAATTGGCAAAAAAAAAAACAATATAAAAGAAACATTTGTACTGTATCAAAGAAAAAGAAAATGATAAGAAAACAATAGATAACCCTACTGGACGATGAGAAGTTCTACAAGTCAACTCGGATGTTTAAATGGGATAGGGACCTTAGGACGAGTTTTACTGTATCCCAATGGAAACTGGCAATGTCATCTGCTACTGCTCACACACACTGTGTCAATCATTGGGAGATGATGCTGAAAATAGTTAACAGGTGGTACTATACTCCCTACCGTCTAGCGGGCTTCTCATCGTCCTATTCTCAACTCTGTTGGAGAGGTTGTGGCCAGGTGGGCACGCTTCTCCATATTCTTTGGGCATTCCCATCCATTACCAGTTTTTGGAGTCAGGTATTTAAATATATGGCGACTCACACTGGTTGTCTGATCAAACCGACTCCAGCCCTTGCCGTATTGAACCTAGGTATTGAGGCCATTCCGCACCAGTATAGACCGTGGTCCACACACGTACTATTAGCCGCCAGGTCCATTATCCTACGGAATTGGAGATCTATGGATTCTCCTAACCTGTCAGATGTGACATCCTTGCTACACGCGAACTACAAATTTGAGAAGGCGTTAGCGACTAACTCGCTCTCCATGTCAAGATTTAGACAGTATTGGGAATTTTAGTCACCTATATGAGCTGTTATGCCTTATTGACGTTGTTGATGTGAACATTATAGTTCTTATTCTTCTTGAGAATGTTTGATTGTATCTAATGTACATTGCATGTTGAATTCATCTTATGCATTGCCATGCCATTTGACTTCCTTACCTTCCTTGTTTCTTGTGTTTGTTTGTCTTTGAAACTCAAATAAAAATCATTTTGAAAAAATAAATAAAACAATAGATAATACGTCTCTGTATATATTGCCAGTACTAAGCAAGAGAAATAAAACATCTTAGCATAGAAATAAGACGTAAAACGTTGACAATCGATTTAAATCCAACCCGGGCCCAAGGGGGTCCTGTGCATGCAATACATGTTATAATAAGTAAATTCGTAGAAAAACTTCTTGAAAAATGAGGGGAATATCAAGACTATGATGTGCCAAACTCAGACAGGTCCCAACTCTCCCAGATTTTGACACATATCATTGTGGACAGTAGCCATCAGGAACTCCAATCTCGGGGTCTCAGCCATAAGCCGGAGGAACAAAGACCGGTCAGGTGCCACCATTGACGACTCACAGAGTGGAAAAGCTCTCCTGGTGGCCAAGAGAAAGTATGAAATTAATCGTTTGACAGACTTAGCAACACAAGGAAATGGGAGACCCAGTAGATAATGGATGGGATCAAGGATAAGCCTGTCACTGTCTGAATTGACAAGGGAGAACTTTAAATCACTGCACAATAAGCCAATCCAGAACTAGATTTAGATCCAATTAACCACTTCAATACAGGACAATTTTATCTACTTCCAGTCCAGGCCAATTTTCAGCTTTACGTACTCTCACGCTTTGAATGACAATTACTCAGTCATGTTACACTGCACCCACTGTATCATTTTTTTTTTTTCAAATAAATAGAGCTTTGTTTTGGTGGTATTTAATAATCACTGTTTTTTTTTTTTTTTGCGATATAAGCTAAAAAAGAGCGAAAGTTAAAAAACAAAAAACACTATATTAGTTTTTATTATAAAATTTTGCAAATAAGAAATTTATGTTCATAAATGTGGGCCAAAATGTATACTGCTACATATCTTTGGTAAAAAAAAAAAACTTAAATCAGTGTATATTATATAGTCTGTGTGAAAGTTTTTTTTTTTTTTTTTTTTAAATAGAAAATAAGTTTATTTGTGCTGTTTAAATACAATACAAAATACAAAAACTCATTAACACGTGAATTTCACATTTGTGAAACACTTAAAGTGAATTTAGTGAAACAAAATATACCTTCACCATACAAAAGAAGAGGGACAACGATACCATGTAATAAATATCTCACTCAGCAGCACCCCGCCCTGGTAATATATCGATTACACCCTATATATGAGCATTAATCAAACAGTCATATCCATACCCCGGCCCCACCACCTCCCCCCATCCTCCAAGGACTTCAGAAAAAATAAAATCACAAAAAATGTATACATTAAATGTACGAGTACTCTCTAACCACCGACTCCAGATTTTATCAAATTTCTTGGGACACCCCCTGTGTTTATAAATCAACCGTTTATAACGAAGAGCAGAATTTATTTCCACAATCCAGTCCTGAAGAGTAGGGACTGATTCCCACATCCACTGTCTAGTTATAAGTTTGCGAGCGCTAAAAATAGATTCCTGAAGAAAAATGGTGAGAAATTTGTCAATGTCACAGTCAGGGAACAAACCTAACACACAGGGTAAAACATCCAACTGTAAGGGGGAGCAGCCCATATGATCATGTAAAAACTTAATAACCTGTGTCCAGTAGGCCTGAATTTCCGGACAAGACCAAATGAGATGTATAAACGTACCCGGTTGCAAGGGGCAAGGAGGGCAGGAGGAGTTATATGACCGCCTATATTTCGATATTCTGAGCAGAGTAAGATAAGCTCTATGCAAGATGTACAGCTGAGTCACACGCTCTGAAAGTTTGGGCGAAGCCAACCTAGGGACCACCAAGATTTCGTCCCAATCCATCTCATCCAGGGGACCCATATCCACAGCCCAACGAGCCTGTATCCGGGTCACCTGGCGATCATCATCAACACCATGCAATTCGATGTATAAGGATGAGATAAGACCCTCATGCGTGTCACCCAACAGCACCTCCAGCAGAGAGATATCTTGTAAAATGGGAAATTGTGTCAAAAATTGTGCATGTAATACGTGACGCAACTGTGCATATCGAAAAACATATGCGGCGGGAGATCATACTCAGCTTTAAGTGATTGAAAGGAACGAACGCCTGAATCACAAAGCACCTGGCCCAGATACAGTATGCCCCTAGTTGCCCACAACTGACATTCCGGAATAGATAGAAGCTCTCGCAGGTCTAAGTTATACCATAAAGGGGTCCTAGTGTATATTTGAGGATAATTTAACTTTTTTGCCACTATCGCCCAAATCTTTATATGGTGGAACAACAAATTGTTCATCACCATTGCTCGAGGCGAAGGACCACATTTTCGTAAAAGTACCTGCATAGGGGTGTAGACAGCTTGAGGGAATCCAGGACAAACTAAGGTTTGGTATCTAGTAGCCTCCGATTTATTAAAATAAAAAAAATGGGAAAGTTGCGATGCAAGGTAATAAGATTGAAAATCCGGTATAGCCACACACCCCTTATCCGTGGGGTTTTTAAGTGACGCCCATGTTAACTTATGGCGCTCAGGTCCCCAAACAAACGAATTCAGGATGCGGTCTATAATTTTAAATACTTTCAGTGGGGTTGGGACAGGGGAGTGCCAAAAGGCATACAAAAATTTTGGTAATAAAATCATTTTAATAAGATTCACCCTACCCATTAATCCCAATGGCAACCTAGCCCATGTTTGAGTACGTTGTTTAAGCATATCAATTAGAGGTTCAATATTGTCCCGCACATAATCTGTAGGAGATTTAGTAATTGTGACCCCAAGATACCGAATCGCAGCGACTCGCTGCAAAGGGAGGGAAGCAAAAACGTTTGAGGGTGCGGTAATATTTGAGATTTAGACCAGTTGATACGTAGTCCTGAATGGGATCCAAACTGTTCTATTATACGTAACGTGGAACATAAAGAGTCATCCGTGTCTTCCAAATATAGGAGCATATCGTCCGCGTAAAGACCTATCTTTTCAGTCAAGTCCAAATGACACAGTCCATGGACATCAGGGTGACCCCGAAGCTGGGAAGCCAAAGGCTCCACGGCCAACGCATAAAGCAAGGGTGATAAAGGGCAACCCTGTCTGGTACCTCGGCCTAGGAGAAAAGAATCTGATGCCCATCCATTGACCGATATCCCGGCAACAGGTTTATAATAGAGTACTTGAACCCATCTAATACATTTTGGACCAAATCCAAAAGCACGTAGGCATTCCCATAAATAAATCCACTCAACTGAGTCAAAGGCCTTGGCGACGTCTAGCGCCACCAAGGCTCTAGTACCCACCCCATCATGAGCAGCCTGCAGATTCAAATACAAACGGCGAATATTCATTGCAGTATTTTTGCCTGCCATAAAGCCTGTTTGACCGGAGTGTATCAAGGAAAGTATGGCCTTATTTAGGCGAATCGCCAACAATTTAGCTAAAATTTTAATATCCGCCTGTAGTAAGGAAATGGGACGGTAGGAATCTGGATATAAAGGGTCTTTACCAGGTTTTGGCAGAATAATAATATTGGCTTCTCTCATAGAGTCTGGCAGACGGCCAATGTCATGAACATGGGTATAAAGGGAAAGAAGCGCCGGGGATAAAGATTCAGAAAAAAATTGCATAAAAATCAAGGGGTAAACCGTCGGAACCGGGGGCTTTACCCATAGCCAAAGAGGCAATGGCAGTGGCAATTTCATCTACTGATAAAGGAGCATGCAATTCCGCACGCTGGGCATCGGATAACTGGGGCAGGGATATACTGTAAAAAAATTCTCAGGTGTCCTGGGTGGCATCCGACGACTGGGAAGTATATAAATGAGCATAAAAAGAACGAAACGCAGCAGCCACCTGCGGCGGTTCAGAAATAAGAGTCCCATCAGAGTCCCTAAGCTGAACCACAACCGGAGGTTTAGTATCCAGATGGGCTAGATATGCCAGGAATCTACCTGCCCGCTCTCCCTGTTCAAAAACCCTTTGTTTACTAAAAAACAACTTCTGTTTAGCTTTCTCATATAACATCTGGTCTACTAATCTTGTCTGAGTTTTCAATGCAGAAACATTACCAGGTGACGGGTCAACTGAACAACTATTAGTCAGGGAAGTCAAATGTGCTTGTGCAGCAGCCAGAGCAATACCCGAGGACCGCTTGAATCAATTGATTCGGCGGGCCAGAGTATCCCGAGCATGACGTTTAAAAGCTTCCCACACCATCCGCGCGGCCGCTGAGCCAACGTTAATGGAAAAAAATAAGACCACTCCCGAGCCAGACCCTCCTGGTCCTCTATAGCAGTAAGCCAAAAAGGATGGAGACGCCAAGGGCAAGGGATCGCCTGGGGGGCTATACAAAAAGAGGACCAACAGGGTGCATGATCAGACAGGGAGCGGGGCTCAAATCCCGAATCCCGGAGCGTAGGAAGTAAGGAGTTTGAAACTATAATAAAATCTATACGTGACATTGTGGAGTGGGTGGCTGAGAAGCACGAGTACAGGCGTAAATGGGGGTGCTGATAACGCCAGGTGTCCGTCATGGCAAAATCCCTGAACAGACGTCCCAGCCGGGTGAGGGGCTGAGACCCCTGAGACGTCACAACACATTGACGGTCAAGGGCCAGAGCCAATACCATGTTAAAATCCCCCATCCAAACAGCCGGGACATCAGGGTGCTGAGCCACAAAGGACAAGCCCTCCTGAACCACCTCCGAGCTGTAAGGAGGGGGGACATAACAAGCCAGAAGCAGATACTGCTTGTTGTATAAAACCACATGCAGAAAAACAAACCTGCCCTGGGAGTCCAACCGAACAGAAATAAGGGAAAAATGCACATGCTTAGAAATCAAAACCGAGACCCCTCGGGAAGCAGAAAGGTAGGTGGCATGATACGTCCATCCAATCCATGGACGCTTAAGCGCAAGCTGGAGTTGTCCAGTAATATGCGTCTCCACCAAAACTACAATATCCGCTCTATACAGTATGTTTTAAGGCAACTAAAAATGGCGGAACGTTTCACTTTGTCCCAGAGGCCTCTTACATTCCCCGTAAGAAACTTCACATTAGCCATCACAGCATAAAGATAAAAAAGAAAAACAGCATATATGTGCGGGGAACTCCCAAGGCAGGTTTACACATCTCATTATATTTAGAAAAAGCATGTAGTAAAAAACTATCATTGTATCCATTAAGCAACCACATCAAGTGCATAATAAGTGAATTAAATTGTGAGAAAACGTAAAAAACAACTGACCCCACCCGCCCCTCCCCCCACCCCGCTCTCCACAACATCAACTGTGTGGGAGCATAATACCCCAACCCCATGAAGAGCAGGCATATAAAACAAAACACAAATGGGGCTATTGCCTGAGCAAAAAACCCATATTTAAACAGTAAAAAAAAATACCAGCTCCTCACGACTATCATTTGGCAATAGGGGGTGACCATACACTGGATTGCACCGGATTGGTTGTAGAGCACATAAAATTACACATGTAATTGATGGTAATAGAGCCATAAAAGCGTCACTCCTGCAACAAGGGTCCTATTCCTGTGCATAATAAATCAAAACTTAAAGAAGGATACCGTCAGGAGCAGGAACCCTTTAACAAAATTAATTTGAAAACGTGGTGTCCACTAAAGTATTAAGTGGGATTCCATTCTCCATGAGCAATATTACACATTGGTTCACTGACCAAAAAAACAAACAAACAAAAACGCACAAAAAAAAAAAAATGCAGAAAAAAAAACTGCACGAAAAAAAAAAAGGGGGGGGGATTTGCCTTATAACAAAGTCAAGTACAATTTTGACACGCAGAGAGATTAACAATAAATCTAGAATACTTCAGCAATAAAGAACAGTATTACGTCTCTGGTAATCAGGCAGGATGATTGCGGTCAGCTTCCCGTTGATCCAACCACTCCGAGGCCAAAGAAGGATCTACAAAAAAGATAGCTTTATCATCACAGATTACCCGCAGCCGAGCTGGAAACAGCATAGCATACTTCAAATGTTGCACACGTAGGCGCCGTTTAATATCTGCAAAACGAGAATGAAGCTTTTGTACTTCCGCAGAAAAGTCCGGGAACGCCGCGATGCGGCCATTTTGAAAAGCAATATTGCCCCGTTCTCGGGTTAACCGTAATACAGCATCGCGGTCACAAAAATTAAGAAGATTAGCAATAAGAGTGGAGTGGAGTGGAGGGGAGCCCTCGGGTGGGCGACGAGCCGGCATGCGATGAGCTCTCTCCACTGCAAACATGACAGAAAAGGCTTCCCTGCTAAAGTGCTTAATCAATAAGTTCTCCAAAAATGTGGCAGCATCCGAGCCCTCCGCACCTTCAGGCAACCCGATAAAACGCAGATTACTGTGGCGTGCCCTATTTTCCAGGTCGTCTTGCTTCTGTGCTAATTGCTGGAGCTGACGCTGCATGGAGTCTGCAGTATGTTGAATAGGTTGTAAAACATCCTCAGCTCTGCTAATTCTGGTCTCTGTCTCAGTCACCCTGTCTCTCAATTTAGCCATGTCTTGCCGGATAAGTAATACATCTGTTTTTACCTCCTCAATCTTAGTTGTGAGTATGGTTTGACAGGTAGCTATGGCCTCCAGGACACGGGCGGTGTCTGCAGCAGGAGTCTCCGACGGAACGGCTCCATCTTGGGCCTCTGTATCCCGATCCAGGCGGCAAAATTTATCGAGCTGTTGTAAAGCCACCGCGCTTTTTTTTGGCGGGGACATATCCCTCGGAGTGGCAATGGTCTCCCCAACAATTAATGCCGATGTATAAGCAGTTTGAGGCACCCAGGATAGTAGAACAGGATATAGCAGGAGCAGAGCTCAGCTCATGTGTGTCCTACACCATTGCCGTCCAGGCCCCGCCCAATCTGTTAGTCTGTGCGAAAGTTATAGAGTGTACAAGCTATGGTACCAATCATTGAAAATTGATTAATCCTGATGAAAACGTCCCTGTGATGAAACACACAAAAAATACACATGAAACAAAAAGTGAATAATATGAAGAATCTCAAAAAGATTGCTGTTTGTATTTATGTGAGTCTATCAGACCGTCTACCAACCATGAATGGATTTTTTTCTCGTCTCTCATTTATTCTGACTCATGACATATCATAAACTTTAATTTTTTTTTTTAACTGGTCTTCATTGTCTAAATGAAGAGAAGAGAAATGAGTAGGAGAGACATAAGAAAACTTAGGCTGGTCATTGACATAAATAAATAAATACAAAAATAATAATAATAATAATAATTATTATTATTATTATTATTGTTGTTGTTATTAATATTATTATTATTATTTTTTAATTATATTATTTATTTATTTTTTTGCTAATGACCAGCACAAGTTTTCTTATTTCTGTTCTTTGCTGACAAATGTATTATAGATCTCATATTTAATGAGACATTTACCAAGATGCGTTTGGATCTTAACGGAAACACCTGTTAAGCAGAAATATGTTTAAAATAAAAATGTGATTTACTTTAATGATTTTGGCTTATCTTACCACTGTTAGGGATTTTACATGTACTTATTTTAACATTTACATTATTGCTTGGTTTTAATATAACATGAAAAAAATAGCTTTTTTTTTTTTAGGTAGTATAAATAATATAAAGGAAATAAAAAATAAAATAAAAATATACAAGAAATAAATGACCCTACAGGCCTACACAAACTATACCGTGAAAACCAGATAAAACATAAAACACACCTCTTGAGAACGTCCCTATGACAAAACACACAAAAAATACACATGAAACAAAAAGTGAATAATATGAAGAATCTCAAAGAGATTGCTGTTTTTTATTTATGTGAGTCTATCAGACCATCTACCAACCATGAATGGATTTTTTTGTCCTCTCTCATTTATTCTTACTGATGGCATATCATAAACTTTTCATTTTTTTAACTGGTCTTCATTGTCTAAATGAAAAGAAGAGAAATGAGTAGGAGAGACATAAGAAAACTTAGGCTGGTCATTAACATAAATAAATAAATACATTATTAATTATTATTATTATTATTATTGTTATAATTATCATTATTATTGTTTTTATTTTATTTATTTTTTGTCAATGACCAGCACAAGTTTTCTTATTTCTGTTCTTTGCTGACAAATGTATTTTAGGTCTCATATTTAATGAGACATTTACCAAGATGTGTTAAGAAGTGTTTGTGTCATAACGAACACCTGCTAAGCAGAAGTGTGTTTAAAATAAAAATGTGATTTACTTTAATTATTTTGGCTTATCTTACCACTGTTAGGGATTTTACATTTACTTTTTTAACATTTACATTATTGCTTGGTTTTAATATAACATAAAAAAGCTTTTTTTTAGTAGGTGTGGCACCTAATTTTTTTTTTAAATCCGTGGTAAAAGGAATTAATTAATTGATGGGGTTAGCAGGCAGCCACAACCGATCTAAAAGCTATAAGAAACTGTGCTCTTAATAAAATAAAAATTCAATTAATATAATATAAAGGAAAGAAAAAATAAAATAAAAATATACAGTATCTCACAAAAGTAAGTACACCCCCCTCACATTTTTGTAAATATTTTATTCTATCTTTTCATGTGACAACACTGAAGAAATGACACTTTGCTACAATGTAATGTAGTGAGTGTACAGTTTGTATAACAGTGTAAATTTGCTGTCCCCTCAAAATAACTCAACACACAGCCATTAATGTCTAAACCACTGGCAACAAAAGTGAGTGCACCCCTAAGTGACAATGTACAAATTGGGCCCAAAGTGTCAATATTTTGTGTGGCCACCATTATTTTCCAGCACTGCCTTAACCCTCTTGGACATGGAGTTCACCAGAGCTTCACAGGTTGCCACTGGAGTCCTCTTCCACTCCTCCATGACAACATCAAAAAGCTGGTAGATGTTCGAGATCTTGCGCACCTCCACCCTCCATTTGAGGATGCCCCACAGATGCTGAATAGCAGTGGCGGCTGGTGCTCCAAATTTTGGAAGGGGGGCGCAAACAGAAAAATGTAATAGACATTGCTTTGCAGCAAAAAACACTGTAAAAAATTGCGTGACTTTGAGGTCACAAAAGTGTGAAAGGGGCCTTCAGTAATCAAGGTATAGTATTCCCCCTTCAATGCAGAGTGACCACAACGTGCCCCCATCAATGCAGAGATACCAGCGTGCCCCCTTTCAATGCAGAGTGACCAGCGTGCCCCCATCAATGCAGTGACCAGCGTGCCATGCCCCCTTCAATGCAGAAAGACTTACCTGCAGCGCCGGCTTCTCCTCAGTCCCCCGCATCTTCTCGAGTCCTCCCGTCTCCTCCTCGGCCAATGGCATGCGTTTGCCTTTCGGACAATCAGGAAGCTTTTCTCGGACCCGCTTCCTGATTGGCCAGGAGGAGGATCCGTGTGACAATAGCTAATTTTCATTCGCTATTGTCACACAATGGATGGGCTTGGGCGCACTGCTCTGCGCCCCGGGTCCACCCTTTTCTGAAGCCTATTAGAGCCTCTGGCTCTAATCAGGTGATTAAAAAAAAAACATTGAACTCCATGCGTCCATCGCCCCGCATGTAGATTAGGGGGCCGGACACATGGATAGGGGCGGCGGCTCCCCTGCGCCCCCAACGCACCAGCCGTCACTGCTCAATAGGGTTTAGTTCTGGAGACACGCTTGGCCAATCCATCACCTTTACCATCAGCTTCTTTAGCAAGGCAGTGGTAATCTTGGAGGTGTTTGGGGTCGTTATGTTGGAATACTGCCCTGCGGCCCAGTCTCTGAAGGGAGGGGATCATGCTCTGCTTCAGTATGTCACAGTACATGTTGGCATTAATGGTTCCCTCAATGAACTGTAGCTCCCCAGTGCCGGCAGCACTCATGCAGCCCCAGACCATGACACTCCCACCACCATGCTTGACTGTAGGAAGACACACTTGTCTTTGTACTCCTCACCTGGTTTCCCCCACACACGTCTGATACCATCTGAACCAAATAAGTTTATCTTGGTCTCATCAGACCACAGGAGATGGTTCCAGTAATGTCCTTAGTCTGCTTGTCTTCAGCAAACTGTTTGCGGGCTTTCTTGTGCATCATCTTTAGAAGAGGCTTCCTTCTGGGATGACAGCCATGCAGACCAATTTGATGCAGTGTGCGGCGTATGGTCTGAGCACTGACAGGCCGACCCCTCCCCCACCCCTTCAACCTCTGCAGCAATGCTGGCAGCACTCATACGTCTATTTCCCAAAGGCAACCTCTGGATTTGACGCTGAGCACATGCACTCAACTTCTTTGGTGGACCCTGGTGAGGCCTGTTCTGAGTGTAACTTGTCCTGTTAAATCGCTGTATGGTCTTGGCCACCGTGCTGCAGCTCAGTTTCATGGTCTTGGCAATCTTCTTATAGCCTAGGCCATCTTTATGTAGAGCAACAATTCTTGTTTTTTCAGATCCTCAGAGAGTTCTTTGCCATGAGGTGCCATGTTGAACTTCCAGTGACCAGTATGAGAGAGTGAGAGCGATAACACCAAATTTACCACACCTGCTCTCCATTCACACCTGAGACCTTGTGACACTAACGAGTCACAAATACAAAGGGCCATCATGGTGCATAGGAGGAGCCGCCGAAACCGGAAGTGACGTTAAGAATCGGAGCGAAGTCCTCCCAACGCTGAATACTTGTTTACATGTCTATATGAAGCTGATTAAATGTAAGTGCAATTATTTTATACGAAATAAATTGTTTTAAATACTGCACCATGATGGCCCTTTGTATTTGATGAGCCCTGAGGTCGTGGCAGCAGTTAAGGAATCCATAGGAAAAAAGCACCCCAATACGGACCCTTAAAGGCATTCCGGGATCACGGATAAGACCCTCCAGATAGGATACGTGAGCCGTGAAGCACCTTAAATGGGGGAAAAGATATACACACACAGGCGATTTATGCACATTATTGAGGTGAGAGTTTAGAGCACCTAGAAGTGACACCTGGTGGAGGAGAAAGTCACAGCACCTTTAACTGCACGGAAGCACTTTGAGATTTAGTTGGAGATTGAAGTCACACACTTGATTATTTTATTTGGGGTGTTTTTGGAAGAACGGACTTTTATTTGCATCACTTTCTGGTTTTTAAGGATTTTAAGGACTTTTGTTGTCAATACCTGTACTTATAGATGATTTATAGCACTTAGCACTTTATAGATTGGGAAATTTGTTCATTTCACAAATTTACTTAATTATTGAAGCACAATATATTTATAGCTACAAGGATACATAGTTACTAAAAAGAAACACCCCATCTTTCACACGTACGCCACATACGAATCTATCAATTATATTATATTTAAGTTTTAATTAAAGTCTAAGGAACTGTTTTTGGAGAGGCCGAAGATAAACTTCTCCGAGAATCCCCAATATGCACCATTTGGGGTTACAAACATTAGGTAGGCTCAGAGACGTGGAGATGAAATGGGTAACCAGAGACCAAAAAGGCCTGATTTTCGTATAGCCCCACACCATGTGAAGCAAATCCCCATGCGCTCGACAACATTTATGGCACTCCGGAGTGGGTTTCTTTTTCATAAAGAACAACCTATAAGGGGTATAGTAGGTTCTATGAAAAATACGTAGCTGTATCAGACGGTCCCGGGCAGATATTGGAGTTTAAAATACACTTCCAACAACTCCTCCCAGTCATCGAGAGATCCGGGATGTCTTTCGTCCAGCCGGTCCTAATAGCATCCAGACTAGACGGCACACTGCTAATCAGAACACTATAGTAGTAGCTAGTTAATTTGGTATGCACATCCTGCAACAACTCCTTTTCCAGAGGAGAGTTGCCAAGAGAGACAGTGCCAGGCCCGAATTGGGCAATGGCCGCGTGCCGTAATTGGAGATAGCGGTAATGCCAGGAGCCGGGTATCCGGAAGTCCGTCCGAAATTGCTGAAACGTCTTAAAAAAACCCTCCTTAAATAGTTGGTGAGTATACTTGAGGCCCTTCCCTGCCCATTGACTAGCATCCTGAGATGCAGAAAAATGAGGTAGACTAGGATTACACCACAGAGGTTGATTCGGAGAAAAGAGTTCCAGTGGTACCGATAACAAAGTTTCACACCTAGCATAAATCTTAAGGGAAGATTCCAAAAGCGCTGTACCCTCGAAGGCGGCAACTCTGCGTGGGTAAATAAGATTAGCAAGTGTCTCATATGAGGAAACTACCACAGCCTTGTCAGCCGTAGCCACATTGCCCCTCTGAGGGAAGAGCCATCCATGAATATGTACCAGCGGTGCTACATAGTAATATAGGCGCAGGTTCGGGAGAGCAAGGCCCCCCATCGCCACCGGCTGTTGCAGCGTAGCAATGGAAAGTCTAGGTGCCTTTGGGTACCACAGGAACCCGGAAATGAGGGAGTCAAATTCCACAAAAAACATATTCGGTATAAACACAGGGGAGTTGGCCAAAATGTATAAGAACTTGGGCAGCATAACCATTTTAAACTAATTTATAAGTATTAGTTAATAAAATACAAACCCAATTCCAAAAAGTTGGGACACTACAAATTGTGAGTAAAAAAGGAATAGACTAATTTACAAATCTCATAAACTTATATTTTATTCACAATATAATATAGATAACATATCAAATGTTGAAAGTGAGACATTTTGAAATGTCATGCCAAATATTGGCTCATTTTGGATTTGAGACATGAGAGCTACACATTCCAAAAAAGTTGGGACAGGTAGCAATAAGAGGCCAGAAAAGTTAAATGTACATATAAAGAACAGCTGGAGGACCAATTTGCAACTTATTAGGTCAATTGGCCACATGATTGGGTATAAAAAGAGCCTCTCAGAGTGGCCGTGTCTCTCAGAAGTCAGGATGTGCAGAGGATCCCCAATTCCCCCAATGCTGCGGCGAAAAATAGTGGAGCAATATCAGAAAGGAGTTTCTCAGAGAAAAATTGCAAAGAGTTTGAAGTTATCATCATCTACAGTGCATAATATCATCCAAAGATTCAGAGAATATGGAACAATCTCTATGCGTAAGGGTCAAGGCCGGAAAACCATACTGGATGGCGGTGATCTTCGGGCCCTTAGACGGCACTGCATCACATACAGGAATGCTACTGCAATGGAAATCAAAACATGGGCTCAGGAATACTTCCAGAAAACATTGTCGGTGAACACAATCCACCGTGCCATTCACCGTTGCCGGCTAAAACTCTATAGGCCAAGAAAGAAGCCATATCTAAACATGATCCAGAAGCGCAGGCGTTTTCTCTGGGCCAAGGCTCATTTAAAATGGACTGTGACAAAGTTGAAAACTGTTCTGTGGTCAGGCGAATCAAAATTTGAAGTTCTTTTTGGAAAACTGGGACCCCATGTCATCCGGACTAAAGAGGACAAGGACAACCCAAGTTGTTCTCAGCGCTCAGTTCAGACGCCGGCATCTCTGATGGTATGGGGTTGCATGAGTGCGTGTGGCATGGGCAGCTTACACATCTGGAAAGGCACCATCAATGCTGAAAGGTATATCCAAGTTCTAGAACAACATATGCTCCCATCCAGACGTTGTCTCTTTCAGGGAAGACCTTGCATTTTCCAACATGACAATGGCAGACCACATACTGCATCAATGGCTGCGTAGAAGAAGGATCCGGGTACTGAAATGGCCAGCCTGCAGTCCAGACCTTTCACCCATAGAAAACATTTGGCACATCATAAAGAGGAAGATGTGACAAAGAAGACCAAAGTCAGTTGAGCAACTAGAAGCCTGTATTAGACAAGAATGGGACAACATTCCTATTCCTAAACTTCAGCAACTTCTCCTCAGTCCCCAGACATTTGCAGACTGTTATAAAAAGAAGAGGGGAGGCCACACAGTGGTAAACATGGCCTTGTCCCAACTTTTTTGAGATGTGTTGATGCCATGAAATTTAAAATCAACTTATTTTTCCCTTAAAATGATACATTTTCTCAGTTTAAACATTTGATATGTCATCTATGTTGTATTCTGAATAAAATATTGAAATTTGAAACTTCCACATCATTGCATTCTGTTTTTATTCACAATTTGTACAGTGTCCCAACTTTTTTGGAATCAGGTTTGTAGAAAAAAAAAGACACTAGGAAAATTATTATTTAATGGAGAAGGAAAATAAGGAGGTGATTAGGGCTGATTAGAGTAAACTCGTCAGGTTGCTTTAACTGACTTCTTCTACAGATCGAAGTTCATCCCTTTGATCTGTAGATGAAGAAACAGAAAGTTGCAAAATGATACAATCTTTCACTGTTTTTTTTTTTTGTATCGGCGGCTGAGTGACGTTGTTGATAAATCTGGTCTCAAAATACCAATCAACTCGTTCTCTTCATTCCTCCCAGGGCCTCCTGCTCTCTAGTTCCCTTGTAACCTCTTCCCATGCTCGCCTCCAGGACTTCTCTCAAGCCTCTCCCATCCTCTATTTTTTTTTTTGAAAGGTTGATGGCTGCACTGGACTGACCTGCTCGATAGAGGGTCTGTGGGTGGGTGGTAGGTGAGAGAGGGCCACTTGGGGAAATTAACTCCCAATCAATCTGGCCCGACTGGATGAAAAAAGGCAGTGGGCCCTTGTTGAGGGGTCTGGGCTGCTACCTTTATGCTGTTGGTTGCAGATACGAATAGCAACATTTATGCCCTGAAGAAGGGGAAGTCTTTGTTCCCCTGAAACGGGTTGGCTTTAACATGTTCTGCTACCAATAAAATGACCATCTTTTAATCCAAATGGGATTCTTATTGCTGATTTTGGGCGCTCCTTTAACCATCTCCCATCCTCTGGAATGCTCTACCCCAATCTGTCCGACTATCTCCTATTTCAGTCTACTTTCAGATGATCTCTGAAAATACATCTCTTCAGAGAAACCTATCTGCCATCCACCTAACAACTGTCATTTTATTTTCTCCATCAGCCCATCCCCCACAGTTATTACCTCTTGTATCTCTTGACCCTCCCCCTTAGATTGTAAGCTCTAACGAGCAGGGCTCTCTGATTCCTATGGTATTAAAGTGTTTTGTATTTGTACTGTCTACCCTCAAGTTGTAAAGCGCTGCGTAAACTGTCGGCGCTATATAAATCATATATAATAATAATATATAAATCCTATATAATAATAATAATAATAATAATAATAATAATAATAATATATAAATCCTATATAATAAAAATAATAATAAACATTTCCAGAATGCTTTTTTTTTTGACAGCTCCTGCTGCCGACCTTCTTTCTGTACTCAGCAATGCAGCTATGATTTATCAGAGCTGAATTACTGTGTACTGTGACAGGGGGGATCCCAACAGCAGGGCAGAAGGACTGGACGCACTAGACACACCCTGTGTACACTGATAACATTTTGGGGGCGTGTCTAGTAAGCCCAGAGTCTGCAACTGGTTAAGGTACAAGCTGGTGTTTTTCTCATTATGGACAGTGTCTTCAAGCAGGCCTTGAGCCTCCAAAAATTCCTATCCTCATACGAGTAGCGCCTGAAGTCTTTCGGAACTCTAGCTTTGCCCAACATTCTGCCACAGACCAACAATCAACTTTTTGTTGTCCACTGATTTATTTAACCATTTTCATAAACTGTCTTTTTTTTTTATTATTAATATTAATAAAACAATATTTGACAATTGTTTTGGAGCTACAGTAAAAAACAGTAAAGAGAAAAAAAAACATTTACAGTAACTGTTCTCTCTTTGAAGTGTTTTGTATTTGTCCTATAGCCAATAAAATGGAAATAAAGAAGTTAAAGTTAAAGAAGAATTTTATTCAGCAATTATTTTTATTAACTTGAATCTTATTTATTTAAAGAGAACATTAAACTTCGTTTTATAAAAGGAAAGGCTCTCAAGTGACAAAAGTATTTTAAATTAAGTCTTAGGAGAAATTTAACAAGATTTAAAACTTTGTATTCTTTTAACACAGCAGACTGTCCTGTGGGAGTGCCAACAATTTTTATCTTTATAAGCCAACAACTGAATCAAATGTTTATATGGAAGCCAGAGCATGTAAGTTTCAGCACTGGACAAGGTGTGGGCACACGTTTTCCAATTAATAATTTATCATATTATTAATTTTCTTACTGTGTTGTGGTGATACATTTACACTGTAAATGAATATGAGAAATCTCACAAAGATTATCACTCTTACTCTTTTGGGTCTATCAGACCATCCACCAACCATGAATGGACTTTTTGTTCTTTTTCTATTGATCTATCTGATGACTCTTATCATAAACCTCCTTATATTTTTCTTGGTCATCATTGACTACCATCTGCACAACCCAATGTATTTTTTTCTCAGCAATTTGGCTTTTCTGGACATGACTTATTCATCTGTGAGTGGACCTAGGATGCTCTTTGACTTGGTCACCAAAAACAGATCAATAACCCTCCCTGCCTGTACAGCACAAGTCTTTTTCTTTGTCTATTTTGCTTCCTCAGAACTTCTTTTGCTCTCGGCTATGTCCTATGACCGGTACGTCGCCATCTGTCACCCTCTACATTACACACAAATTATGTCCTGGAGGGTGTGCAGTCATTTAGCTGTTGTAATTTGGGTCATTGGGTTTATTTATTCCTTGGTTCATACTCTTTGTTTGCTCAGGTTGTCCTTCTGTGGTCCAAACTCCATCCACAACTTCTTCTGTGACCTTCCACACTTGTTCCAGATTACATGTACAGACCCCTCACTGAACATAGTGCTCATTTATGTAGTGGGCGGTGCAGTCTCATTAATTGCCTTTCTTTTCACCTTTCTTCCATATGTTAGTATTTTCAGTACAATTCTCCACATTCCTAGCAAAACTGGGAAGCAGAAAGCTTTCACCACCTGCTCATCACACCTCACAGTGGTCTTCATCTTCTATGGCTCCATAATTTTTATTTACTTGGTTCCTTCCTCCAGCAGTATGTTTGGTATAAATAAGCTGTTTTCAGTTATAACTGCCCTCATTAACCCTTTGCTTAATCCTCTGATCTACAGCCTGAGGAATACAGACCTTAAGGCGGCATTCAGGAGAACTTTTTGAATTGTATTTTTTATTTAGTTTTAAAAGAAAGAAAATTCACAGCCAAAGGGCAAATAGCTACGATATAGCATTGACAGCATAAAATTGGCAAAGAAAAAACAATATAAAAGAAACATTTGTACTGTATCAATGAAAAAGAAAATAATAGGCAAACAATAGATAAGGGTCTCTATATATATTGCCAGTACTAAGCAAGATAAATAAAACATCTTAGAATAGACATAAGACGTAAAACGCTGATAGACGATTTAAATCAAACCCGGGCCCAAGGGGATCCCATGCATGCAACACATTATAATAAGAAAATTTGTAGAAAAACTTCTTGAAAAAATGAGGGGAGTATCAAGACTATGGTGTGCCAAACTCAGACTGGTCCCAACTTTCCCAGATTTTGTTGAACCGAGGGATATCATCATGGACAGTAGCCATCAGGAACTCCGATCTCCGGGTCTCAGCCATAACCCAGAGGAAGAGAGACCAGTCAGGGGCCACCATTGACAACCCACAGAGTGGAATAGCTCTCCTGGCGGCCAAGAGAAAGTATAAAATTAATCGTTTGACAGCCTTAGCAACACCAGGAAATGGGAGACCCAGTAGATAATGGATGGGATCAAGCGCCAAGGACAAGCCCATCACTGTCTGAAGTGACAAGGGAGAACTTTAAATCACCAAACAATAAGCCAATCCAGAACTAGATTTAGATCCAATTAACCACTTCAATACAGGACACTTTTACCTACTTCCAGCCCAGGCCAATTTTTAGCTTTACGTGTTCTCACGCTTTGAATGACAATTACTCAGTCATGCTTCACTGGACCCACTGTATTATTATTTTTTTTAATAAATAGAGCTTTCTTTTGGTGGTATTAAAACACCACTGGGTTTTTTAATTTTGCAAATAAGAAATATTTGTTCAAAAATGTGGGCCAAAATGTATACTGATACATATCTTTGATAAAAATAACTTAAATCAGTGTATATTATTTAGTCTGAGTGAAAGTTATAGAGTGTACAAGCTATGGTACCAATCATTGAAAATTGATTAATCCTGATGTACGTACTGACTGCCTCAATTCTTGAGGCCCTGAGATGTCAGGACAGTACAAATGTCCCCCAAATTACCCCTTTTTGGAAAGTAGACAGTCCAAGGTATTTATTAAGAGGCATGATGAGTTTTTTGAAGTTGTAATTTTTAAATTTTTTTTCCCACAATTCTTGGGAAAATAGGAAATTTATGTGTAAAAAACAATTTTACATATTAGTTATTTCTCACATACAGCATATGCATACTTGCAACTACACCCCAAAACACATTTTGCTACTTGTTTTGAGTATGGCAATACCAAATGTGTGAGATTCTTTCACAGCCTGGCCACATAGAGAGGCCCAACATCCAAGTAGCACCTCCAGGCGTTCATTTTGTAAATGACCCCATTTTGGAAAGCAAACACACCAAAATACATAGCAAAAATGACACCCCAAAATACATTCTGCTACCCCTCCTGAGTATGGCGATACCACATGTGTGAGACTTTTTCAAAGCCTGGCCACATACAGAGGCCCAACATTCAAGTAGCAGCTCCAAGCGTTCTAGGAGCATAAATTTAATTCAAATTTCCTGACTACCTATCACAATTTTAAAGGCACTGGAGCATCGGGACAATGGAAACACCCACAAAATGACCCCATTTTGGAAAGCAAACACCCCCAACATATATACTAGGAGGCAATATGAGTCTTTTGAGCAATTTTTTGGACATGATGGCTGTATGACAGGTAGAAATGATGGACTGCATGACAGGTTCTCTGATGGGCTGCATGACAGGTACTCTGATGGGATGTGTGACCGGTATTCTGATGGACTGTGCGACCGGTACTCTGATTGACTTCATGACCGGTACTCTGATGGGCTGCGTGACAGGTACTCTGATGGGCTGTGTGACAGGTACTCTGATGGGCTGCGTGACCGGTACTCTGATGGGCTGCGTGACCGGTACTCTGGTTGACTTCATGACCGGTACTCTGGTGGGCTGTGTGACAGGTACTCTGATGGGCTGCGTGATAGGTGCTCTGATGGGCTGCATGACAGGTACTTTAATGGGCTGCATGACAGGTACTCTGATGGGCTGCGTGACAGGTACTCTGATGGGCTGTGTGACAGGTACTCTGATGGGCTGCATGACAGGTACTCAGATACTCTGATGGGCTGCAGACAGGTACTCAGGTACTCTGATGGGCTGCAGATAGGTACCCGGGTACTCTGATGGTTTTCAGATAGGTACTCGGTTACTATGATGGGCTGGAGACAGGTACTCGGTTTTCTGATGGGCTGCAGATAGGTACTCGGATACTCTGATGGGCTGGAGACAGGTACTCGGGTACTCTAATGGGCTGGTGACAGGTACTCGGGTACTCTGATGGGCTGGAGACAGGTACTCAGGTACTCTGATGGGCTGGAGAAAGGTACTCGGGTACTCTAATGGGCTGGTGACAGGTACTCGGGTACTCTGATGGGCTGGAGACAGGTACTCGGGTACTCTGATGGGCTGCAAACAGGTACTCAGGTACTCTGATGGGCTGCAGATTGATACTAAGGTACTCTAATGTTCTGCAGATTGATACTAAGGTACTCTAATGCGCTGCAGATAGGTACTTGGGTACTCTAATGGGCTGCAGATAGGTACTTGGGTACTCTAATGGGCTGCAGATAGGTACCCGGTTACTCCGATGGGCTTCAGATAGGTACTCAGTTACTCTGATGGGCTTAAAGATAGATACATTTTATTACTGGGGCAATCAGAGCACAGTACTGTATGCTGTAATCTGTAACTCATTGTTATCGCAATCTATTCCTTACACCAGATCCATGTGTGAGGAGGAGAACCTGGTAAAAGTGAGTTACCATGGTTTGTTGACATTTGTGACTGCCTGTGACAGGACAGCCAGCCACTTTATCCTGATCGGGGATCGGCTGTAACCTAGGGACACGCCTAATCCCGATCGCGGCATACAAAGTACAAGTGGCGTGACCTGGAGGACTTCATATGATGGCCACCCAGAGGGATGAGAGGTTCCCGCCGGTGTCAATCTGCCATACAGCAGGCAGGAACCGGTAAAAAGTGTTTGTTACCCCAACATTTTATACTCCTGATATGTGGCTGCTGAACCATATACTGATATGAGAAAGTCTCTTGTTCTCTTCGTATTGCTTCCTTTGTGTGAAATCCCTGGTGTTCCTGCCATTCCCTCTGCAAAAGCTCAGCTGACTTCTATCTTCCAATCGTGTGCAAGCAAAAATGTTGTTTTTTTAATCTTCCTTCCCTGTAAGCCTTAAAATGACAGGATAGTACAACCCCCCACAAATGACCCCTTTTTGAAAAGTGTCCCAAAACCAATGACTGCCTTCAGGCTTTTAAAGAGCGTAAATTTCAAATTTGTACTTCCTGTCTACCTATCACAGTTTCGGAGGCCCTGAAATGCAAGGAAAGTACAAACAACTCCAAAATTACCACTTTTTGGAAAATATACACCCAAAGGTATTTCCTAAGAGGTATGTTGAATCCATTAAAGATTTTGTTTTTTGCTACAAGTTCTTTAAAAAAAGATTTTTATTTTTATATACTTTTTGTTTACACAAAATTGTCACTTTAATGATATATTTCTCAAACATGCCACACCCTTAAACACATTCTGCTACTCCTCCCATGCATTGGAATACCACATGTGTGAGATTTTTTGAGAGCCTAGCCATGTACAGGAGCCCAAAACCAATGAACACCTTCAAGCTTTCAAAAAGGCTTAATTTCCTCATTTAACTTCAAAACTACCTATCACAGTTTCAGAGGCCCTGAAATGCCAGGATAGTACAAACACCCCCCCCCCCCCCAAAATGACCCCTTTTTTTGAAAGTAATTACCCAAAGTTATTTGATAAGAGGCATGATGAGTTTTTTGCGAGATCTGTCAGCCCCACCCCCTCCTCCTCCTCCATGCTCTCTTCTGCTGAGTTGCTCTATGAACCACCAGTACCCCTTAAGCGTTCAAGAGACTATTTAACGAGTCAGGCTAAAAGATGCTATGTGGTGCATCAGCTGGTCTGTCACAGGAGCCACACCGGAGCAGAGATTCTTTCAGCTCTGCAGGGGCAGACCCAAAGGTGGTTCACACTATGGAAGCTTGAGTCAGGAATAATGGTGTGCAATATTCTGTGTGCCCTTCGACAGGGAAAGCTGAAACATGTACCATGCCTGGCACATGTCCTTAATTTGGTGGTGCAGTGTTTCTTAAACAGGTACCCAGGGTTGCAAGATCTTCTAAGGCAGGCCAAAAGAGTCTGTAACCATTTCTGGCGGTCATAGAAATTTAAACAAAAAAGTGTCAAAATAAATAAAAACAACACACAGGTTTTTGACAATTTCTTTATTAAAAATAAAATGAATGTAGATCCATCGTCAATCAAGAGGCAATGCTGAACCTAAAAAGAAAAAAAAAAGCAATGCGCCTGCCATCAAGACAAACCGCCAAATGACTGGCTTGCCATTTGACAGTTCTTTTATAGGTAAGGGTGGGGCCATCTGGCAACGTTACCTGGTGGCACCGCCCCCCTTATGTTCTCACCAACCGGTGCATGCTAGGTTGGTGATGTCACAAGGGGGCGGTGCCCCTAGATGATGTCACCAGGTGGCCCCGCCCTTACCTATATATGAACTTTCAAATGGTAAGCCAGCCATTCGCCAGTTTGCCTTCAAGGTGGGCAGAGCAAATTTTTGTTTCTTCTTTTTTGGATCCAGTGATGCGGCAGACGTTGTGATCGACAATAGATCTACATCAGAGGGACACTGTTTTTTTTTATTATTAAAGGAATTGTCAAAAGCCTGTGTACTGTACTTTATTTGTTTTAACACTTTTTTGGCGAATGGATAGGGGTACAATGTACCCCATACTCAATTACATAGGGGTAGGCTGGGATCTGGGGACCCCCTTGTGAAAGGGGGACTTCCAAAATCCGATAAGCCCCTCCACCCGCATACCCCCACAACTACAGCCCAGGGTTTTGGAGAAGAGACCCTTGTCCCCATCAACATCGGGAAAAGGTCCTTTTGGAAGGGGGGACAGGGAGGATAAAATTGAATGTTTTTCTGTTGCAAGATTTTTCTCATCTTGTTGCAAAGGCCCCCTACTTGTCCCACATCACCACAATGTCCATATCTAAAAACAATGTTTCTCTGGGGTTGGCAATGAATTATTTTAATATTAATTTAAAAATAATTTTTATTGTGTTCAGCTCTTAGACAATTCAGGAAATGTTTGTTACTTTGAATTTCAACTTTCTGAATGTAACTGGTAAACACAAGGTTTTATGCTGTGTATAAAGAATGGAATTTCTTTCTTTATAATTTGTCAACAAAATGAATAACACCAGAATGTGTTCTGGGATATGAAACATTATGTATAACATATAATTGTTTCTCATTTAGATAGCAATCATAAATGTCATAAATGTTAATTTGTGCAATGTTAATGCTAGTTGTGACGATACTCATCATCACTGGGAGTGAAAGACAGATACTTAATGGTTTGGATTGCTTCAAGTGGGCCAGTAATATTTGTCAGCAATATCTCTCAAGGAGTATGAAGATTTAATCCCACTTTACACTGTGAGACCTATTGAGGTGGAATGTGGATTGTGTTTAGTCTGTCTGTGCCATTGTTAAATGTTAATGAGCCCACATTGTTCTGTCCTGATGGCTAGATAATTAGTTAAGGTTAATTCTGTTTCTGTATACAATTTCATCAGCATATGATAATGGTATCATGCAACCCCTGACCTGTGTGTGGTAATGTGACCAGGAGGGGGAGGTCCATGCTGTATATAAAATCTGTGTGACTGTTCAATAAAGAATGATTACAGTACAAGCTAAGTTGTATGAGGGCAGCTGGAAAAATCTGGTATATATGTTCATGACTGCAAGGAAGCCGTATACTGACAGAAGACCACAAGTACAGTGTGGGTCAGTGGTTCCGTTACATTGGTGACAGTGTAAAGTGGGATTAAATCTTCATTCTGCTTGATAGATATTGCTGACAAATATTACTGTCCCACTTGAAGCAATCCAAACCATTAAGTATCTGTCTTTCACTCCCAGTGATGGTGAGTACCATCACACTAGTTACTCATGTTGCTGCAAGCACAGCTCAAATCCCCCCCCCCCCCAAATCATGGCTATAGTAAGCACCCACGGGTGAATAAAGGAATAATCAGTAAATAGCAGTGAAGCACGTCTTACATTGCTAATTCATATACCTATTAAATGTAAATAATTTATGAGGTCATAGTAGTGTCTCTGTGCTTCAAACTGCTTCCAAATAAATATCTATTTCATAAAGCATAAAGTGTATTTTGTGTTTTCTATTGCGCTCAAACAGATCCTTGTAATAGCCAAACCAATCAAAGTGCTCCACTCTGTAACCATGCAATTTCATGCTCCAAGAAAAACTCCTGGCCTTGTGGACCAGTGTAAAAAAATCCATCATCCCAAGAACATATACTTCATACACCTCCATGGCCCAATCAGGAGCATTCCCACCTCTTTAGATGGACCTCACTATTAATGAAGGTCAATTATAAAGTAGCTCATCAACATACATCTCCCAACAGGGAATCTCAGCCCTCTCTTCAGCTGGATCAAGTGGTCTTCACATAAAGTAGTGGATGATTATCACATAAATCTGTGGAATAGCTCATAAGAATAAAGAGGATCTCATAGTGTGTACCATTCATTTATTAGATTATATAAATTGACCCCTTGGCGCCGACCATACGCTCATATGCTTCCCTGTAAGCAGACTCCCAGCATGGTAGCTGACGGGGATGGGTAAGCTCCCGATGCATACTTGCTATCGGGGAATTTTCTGATCATGAGAGTGCTGTGACAGCCAATCACAGAGGTCACATGACCTCAATGTCCTCCTCCGCCTCCTGGCTTTTGGAACTCTTAAAGGGCTGAGAGGCGGTCGTGTAAAAAAAGTTAAAACCACACTTACATTCTGACCATCAAATTCAGCTAATAATATACAGATACATTAGAAGTGAATGCTATCCAATGGCTGCAGCACCCCTGTATCTCCTCCTCACATGTGGTGACATCATTGGCTCTGCCTCCCTGATGAGTTGCGTCCTATGGACTTTATCAAAGGGTAGCTTTTACTTCATGTCTTTTTTAAAATTTATTGTAGGTTCCTCCCCTAAAATTAGGTGTTTTGCTATCTTCTAAGAGTCTATTCATCTCCACCTTACAGTGTTCCTTTTTCAAGACCACTATTCCCCCTCCTTTATCTGTTGGTCTAATAGCCAGTCAAACTTTTACATTTCTCTTTGTGTAGTTCCACTTTAGTACACATCCACTATACATAATTACATAGCACAAATCCATCTAGTTCAAACAATAAAAGGGAAACAAACAACCGCACAATCCCATACACACAACCCTATACTCACAGATCCAGAGGAAGGCACAAAAACCCCAGCAAAGCATGATCCAATTTGCTACAGCAAGGGGAAAAATTCCTTCCTCATCCCCCGAGAGACAATTGGATATTCCCTGGATCAACTTTACCTTTAAATGTGAGTACCCATTTATATTATGTACACCTAGGAAAGAATCCAGGACTTTTTTAAAGCAATCTAGTGAGCTAGCCAGAACCACCTCTGGAGGGTGTCTATTCCACATTTTCACAGCTATTACTGTGAAGAAACCTTTCCATATAGGAGAAAAAATCTCTTTTCCTCTTTTCCACCTCGTCCTCTGTGATGTCCTTAAAGTGAATAACTCAACACCAAATTCATCATATGGACCCCTTATGTATTTATACATGGTGATCATATCCCCCCTTATGTATTTATACATGGAGATCATATCCCCCTTTATGTATTTATACATGGTAAACATATCCCCCTTTATGTATTTATACATGGAGATCATATCCTCCCCTTATGTATTTATACATGGAGATCATATCCCCCCTTATGTATTTATGCATGGTGATCATACCCCCCCCCCTTATGTATTTATACATGGAGATCATATCCCCCCCTTATGTATTTATACATGGTGATCATATCCCCCCTTATGTATTTATACATGGTGATCATATCCCCCCTTATGTATTTATACATGGAGATCATATCCCCCCTTATGTATTTATACATGGAGATCATATCCCCCCTTATGTATTTATACATAGAGATCATATCCCCCCTTATGTATTTATACATAGAGATCATATCCTGCCTTATGTTCTATACATGGAGATCATTAGGGATGGCCTTGCGGTTCGCCCGGCAGTCGGTTCGCGTTGAACTTTGCTTGTTCACAGTCCGCCGATATTGCGAACACATGGCGTTGTTCGCGGCGGCCATATTAGTTTACATTGGGGAGAACTTTGACCCATGACACAGCCATCAGGTGGAACGGGACAGCCAATTGAGACATTTCAGCACATGGACATACCCCCTACCCTATAAATAGACCTGACCTGGCGGCCATTTTACATTCTGCTTTTTGTCAGTGTAGGGAGAGGTTTGCTGTGGGGAGCAGGGACAGATTTTCAGTGACACAGATGGCACAAAAGTCCTTTCAAAGACTGGTATTTGGTATAGGTGTACTATTATTTGGTGTGCAGTGCACTATATAGGGGTGTAATACACTTATAATATACTTTCTAATATAGAAAGCATATTATAGTGGATTTGTATTGTGCACTGTGCAGCATTGTGAGTGGTGTGGTGAGCATTTCTGCAGCAATACTACAAACAGTGACAAAGCACTTTTAAGAAAGTATTATTATTATTATTATAACTGGTGTGATAGACCAGTGGCCCCCCTAAACGACAGATTGAAGTGGGGTGTTAGCTAACAATATACTTTTATAACAGTGTATTTGGGTACTGCAAAAATGTTGCCTCTTTTGCTGCGTTAACTGTGCTACATGCAGTGACAACAGTTACTGGCCAATTTTTTGTATAACTGGTGTGATAGACCAGTGGCCCCCCCAATATTACAGATTGAAGCGGGGTGTTATATACCTTCTTCCACATATACTGCGCTTCTCTAGAGACTTTTGTCACAGGGTAATTTAAAAAATGATAGACAGAGGAAGAGGCAAGCCCTTCCGCATGGGTGGTAGGGGTAGGGCAGGAGCAGTAGGCCGGAGCCAAAGTGTGAATTTTCAGAAGGTGCGTTCGATTACGTCAAATGACGCACCAGATTTGGTTGAGTGGCTCACTCAGCCTTCCTCTTCTGCACCCTCCTCATCCTCTCTATCTGCACCCTATTCACTCTCTGCTGTGTTCACCCCCAAAGACACCACCACCACCACCACATACCCTCCGCTTGAGTCACTGGAATTATTTTCCAATCCATCACAAGACATTTGCGATGTGCAGCCATTCTTGGCTTCGGATCAGGAAAAGGAGGTAGCAAAAGCCGCCACTCAGCAGTCTGACGACAGTACCCAGATCAGACCAAGGAGGTTGGTCCCCGCTGTTGCTGCCTACTCCGATATCTCAAATGTTAGTGGTGGGGAAGGTGACGTTGATGACGTTAAGTGGGTGCCCACAAGAAGAGGAGGGGAGTTCAGAGGGAGAGATGGACCAGCAGATAGAGAGGAGAAGCAGGCATAACTTACATTGCATAGGAGGGACAAAGCAGACTGCAAATGTATCAGGAGCAAGCCATCAACCATGTACAGTCACATCTGGTGCTCCCAGGATGCCGGCACATGGCTCCGCAGTGTGGGCTTTTTTTAACCTGTTCGCTGCTGTGTTGCCATCTGCAGCCTTTGCAGTCAACGCATAAGTCGCGGTAAGCCCAACACTCACCTAGGGGCGACCGCCTTAAGAAGGCACCTGGACTCCCATCATCGAGCCCAGTGGGAGCAACGCCATCAGAACCCACAAAGCCACACTCCAGGCTCTCACCGTCCAGCCTCTTCTCCTTCTCCTCTCTCCTGACAATTGTCCACCACTCCACCTTCCATCATGCTGTCCTCAAGTTTTTCTGGAAAAAGGCAGGCTTCTGTGGCCCAAATGTTGGAGCATAAAATAATGATGATGCCGGATATCCCTCTTGCCCAATGGTTGACCGCTGGCTTGTCGGGACTGATAGCCTGCCAACTACTGCCATATAAACTGGTGGACTCGGAGGCCTTTTGGAAATTTGTGCCCATTGGAACACCACAATGGAAGGTCCCAGGCAGGAAATATTTCTCGCAGACGGGCATCCCAGAGCTATATGGCCATGTTTAGCGGCAAGTGAATGTATCTCTGGCACACAGTGTCGGTGCCAAGATACATCTGACCACAGACACATGGTCTAGCAAACACAGTGTAACAATCCTACAGGCTCATCTGAGTCAGAGGACTGCTGGCCGGAGGTAGGAGTGGAGCCCAGTGGCAAGGACCACAGGCAGGTAGTAGATGCAGGAAGTCTGGCAGAGGCGTGGTCAGACAATCCGGGTTGGTAGTACTCTGATGAGGACACGGGTTCACCTGAGGTGCGGAAACTAAGTGCTAGCTGGTCTTCACTAGAGCCCCTGATGGTGGGGATAGACTGCGCTGCAAGCTAACACCAGGTCGCGGTCCTCAGCAACATGGTCTAGCAAACACGGGCAGGGAAGGTATATCACTTTTACTGTCCACTGGGTGAACCTTCTGACGGCCGTCAAGCATGTAACCCGTGACACCCGTGTAGATTTGGTTTTACCACCATGGATTGCATGCAGGCCTGCCTTTTCTTCTCTTCCTCCTCCCTCCCTCTCCTCCTCGGCTGACTCCTCCTTTTCCGCTGCAACCGTCTCTTCCGCTGCACCGCCCAAGATCCCCAGAACCTTTTTGACATGCCAGGTGAGACGTTGCCATGCTGTGCTGCGTCTGTTGTGCCTGGAAGCCAAGAGCCACACTGGTCCTGCACTCCTTTCAGCTTTGCGTTCACAGGCAGATCAGTGGCTGACACCGCTGAATTTGACAGTTGGTAAAGTGCCAATCTGCTGAGCGCTCTGAAACAGGGCAAAATTACACACATGCCATGCATGGCACACGTCCTGAACTTGTGAAATAACTAATGACAATATTTAAAATTTCTAGAATGCAGCTGTTCATAAATAGTGGTAACCCAAAATTCATAAATACGAGAAAAATATATCACAGCGCAAACAATAGTGTATGATAGTAAAGTGATTACGTTCTACTCAAAAAACTCATAAAGTGCACCGTGCAATTATGTGCAAAAAATGGGGTGTAGAAACCATGTAAACATATACTATATATAAATATAATTAAAATATATAAATATAAAGTGCCAGTCCAGATGTAATAGTTGTTTAAGATCTCAGTAGATGATAAGATGTACACAGTCCCAAAAAATGTCTCACAAAGGTGCTGGAGTGCCAGGAAGAAAGTGCACAAAACATGCAATCTTTTGTGGTGCAGTGAGCCAGTGCCGGACCTCCCCCTTTGGGTGTTCACTTACCGGACAATGGTGACCCCTATGCTGTATAGCAATAGAGATCGACAAGGCTTATGTCCTAGTAAGGAACCGGCTATTACAACTCCTCCAAGGCGAATGTATCTCCACAGATGTAAATGCCCCGATACATGTATTGGAGAAAAGGATGCTCATATAGTGTAAATCCGATAAAAGGTTTTTTATTGTGCAAATATTGAAAATAAACTCACATTTCGTTGCTAAATTAAAGGCATATAGGTTAAAATTCTCGTCCTTCCTGGTAGCAGGTGCCGCTAGAACGCCCCGTGAGCGTTCAACGGGGCGTTCTAGCGGCACCTGCTACCAGGAAGGACGAGAATTTTAACCTATATGCCTTTAACTTAGCAACGAAATGTGAGTTTATTTTCAATATTTGCACAATAAAAAACCTTTTATCGGATTTACACTATATGAGCATCCTTTTCTCCAATACATGTATCGGGGCATTTACATCTGTGGAGATACATTCGCCTTGGAGGAGTTGTAATAGCCGGTTCCTTACTAGGACATAAGCCTTGTCGATCTCTATTGCTATACAGCATAGGGGTCACCATTGTCCGGTAAGTGAACACCCAAAGGGGGAGGTCCGGCACTGGCTCACTGCACCACAAAAGATTGCATGTTTTGTGCACTTTCTTCCTGGCACTCCAGCACCTTTGTGAGACATTTTTTGGGACTGTGTACATCTTATCATCTACTGAGATCTTAAACAACTATTACATCTGGACTGGCACTTTATATTTATATATTTTAATTATATTTATATATAGTATATGTTTACATGGTTTCTACACCCCATTTTTTGCACATAATTGCACGGTGCACTTTATGAGTTTTTTGAGTAGAACGTAATCACTTTACTATCATACACTATTGTTTGCGCTGTGATATATTTTTCTCGTATTTATGAATTTTGGGTTACCACTATTTATGAACAGCTGCATTCTAGAAATTTTAAATATTGTCATTAGTTATTTCACTTATCTTTGCGCTGTATTTGCACTGCACTTTAACAGATTTGGTCATTACCATTTTGAACAGCTGCATTTAAGTTCACCATTAATTTAGTTAATATTTATTCAATTTTTCCTGAGCGCGGTACACACCTACCCACACACGTCCTGAACTTGGTCATGCAGCGATTCATTGTCAAATACCCTGGGGTCCAGGACATCTTGTGGCAGGCCAGGAAAATCTCGGGCCATTTCAGAAGATCTTACACAGCCATGGCTCGCCTTGCTGACATTCAGCGGTGACACAACCTGCCCGTCAGGCGTCTTATTTGTGACTGCCCGACGCAATGAAACTCAACCTTGTATATGCTTGATAGGCTGCTCCAGCAGAAACGTGCAGTTAATAATTACCTGTACGAACTCTGTGGCAGGACAGGTTCTGGGGAGCTTGGGTTTTTTTCATCACGCCAGTGGCTGCTCATGCGTGATGCATGCAGACTTCTGCGGCCATTCGATGAAATCACCAAACTGGTCAGTCATGGCCAGGGCGCCATCAGTGACATCGTACCTTACGCCTTCTTTCTGGAGCGTGCATTGCGTCGTGTCATTGATCAAGCCGTCGAGGAGCAGGAGCAGGAAGATGAGGAAGTCGCAATGCTGGATGAATTCCCAGGGGGGGCTACAACAGGAGTCTCAAGAGGAGTCAGAGGAGGAGGATGGTGCTGGGGGGGATGAGGAGGAGCAAGAAGAGCATGCTTTAAACCTGTCTGGGATCCCTGGTGTTGTCCGTGGATGGGGGGAGGAGAACGAGGACGAAATTATCCTGGATGATGAGCAGGAGCCAGGCCACTACACCGCTTCCAATTTAGTGCAAATGGGGGCCTTCATGCTCCAGTCTTTGAAGAGGGACCCCCGTATAAAAAGCATAAAGGGCAAGGACCTGTACTGGGTGGCAACGTACTTAGACACCAGGTACAAACAAAAAATGGCGGAAATGTTACCACCATCACAGAGGGCGGTCAGAATGCAGCACTTCCAGGCCTTGCTTCGGGAAATGCTGCATTCTGCTTTTGCGTGCGCTGGCAGAGCAATTTCCACTCACAGAGAAACAGTTGCGGGTAGCAATCCAACAGCGCCTGCAAGAAGAGGGCGGTTTTAAGATGTGTTGGTCACTTCTGATATGAGATCATTCTTTCAGCCGACCCATCCACAGCTGTACTCCGGATCCAGCATTAGGGAATGCCTAGACCGACAAGAGTCCAACTACATTGGATTAACGCCCGATGTGGACGCTCTGAGGAGTGATGAACCCCTGGACTACTGGGTGGGCAGGCTTGACCTCTGGCCAGAGCTTGTAGAATTTGCAGTGGAACTGTTGGCTTGCCCCTCGTCCAGTGTCCTGTCCGAAAGGATGTTCAGCGCATCAGGGGGGATCGTGACCGATAAGCACACTTGCCTAGCTCATGACAGTGTTGACTACCTAACATTTATAAAAATGAATGAGGCATGTATCTCGGAGGAATTCAGCACATGTGACCAGTAGACCATGTTTTATTCAAGTTCCTCATGACAGCCCACAAATATCCGCCACCACCCATAACAATTCATGGTCCCTGTCTTAGGTAAATACAGCGGCATAAAAGGACTTTTATGTCCGTTGAATGCCTAATTTTTGGGGCCTGTAATGGCCGACACTTATTTATCCTTTGAATGCCTAATGTACCTCCAGCCACAGAATAACAAGTTATTTGATGTCAGGTGAACGCCTGTTGGCTAATTTTTGGGGCCTTAGCTGGCTGACACTTACTTCTGTATCCTGTCAATGCCTAATGTACCTCCAGCCACAGAAAACCAAGTTCTTTGCTGTTAGGTGAATGCATGTGGGCTAATTTTTGGAGCCTGTACTGGCCGATACTTACTTCTGTATCCTGTAAATGCCTAATGTACCTCCAGACACTGAATACCAAGTTCTTTGCTGTCAGGTGATCGCCTGTTGGCTAATTTTTGGGGCCTGTACTGGTCGACACTTACTTCTTTATCCTGTGAATGCTTAATTTTTCAGACTGGAATTGAAAAGCAATGGGTCTGTAAACGTTCCGCTAAATTGTGGAACGGATGGGGACCCATTTTGTAGACATGTGAATATGTATTTGACATGTATTTACCGGCTACTGTCAGTTCTAGCTGATTTTGAAAAAAAAAAAATATGATTTTTTGGCTGAAAAACAAAATAATAATTTCATGGCAACTTTTCCAATAGCAATACTTCTGATATGTCAGTGTCCATGTTGTGGGACTATGTGTGCACAGCTAGTAAGTATTTTGTGGCTGCAAATATGACCTGGAGGTTTTTCATGTTCGCCTGCCATTAAAGTGGATGCGGTCCGCCGCGAACTTGCGGTTCGCGAACATTTGAGAAAGTTTGCGGATGGCGTTTGCGGACCGCCCCCTCCGATGTTCGTCCATCACTAGTAATCATATTGGTTTTCTTTCTTTTTTTTTTTAATAAAAGGGGTCTCTCAAGTGACAATGGTTTTTTAAATTAGATCTTAAGAGACATTTAACAAGACCTAAAGCTTTGTATTTTTTTACAATACAGGAGACTGTCCTGTGGGACAGCCAACATTTTATCTATATAAGCTCTTAACTGAATCGTATCTCTGAACTGAAACCAGAGCATAATGTGTGGGTGGACTGTATATTTTCTCCTATTAATAATTCCTCGGATAATTTTCTTACTGTTCTATGGTGATAAATTTACACTGAGAATAAAAAAAATAATAAGATGAATTTCACAAAGATTACCACCTTTACTCTTTTAGGTCTATCAGACCATCCTCCAACCATGAATGGACTTTTTGTGCTGTTCCTTTTAATCTATCTGATGACTCTTATCATAAATCTCCTCATTTTTTTTCTGGTCCTCACTGACCACCATCTGCACAACCCAATGTATTTTTTTCTCAGCAATTTGGCTTTTCTGGACATGTCTTATTCATCAGTGAGTGGACCAAGGATGCTCTTCGACTTGGTCACCAAAAAGAGATCAATAACCCTCCCTGCCTGTACAGCCCAAGTCTTCTTCATTGTTTATTTTGCTTCCTCAGAGCTCTTTTTGCTCTCGGCTATGTCCTATGACCGGTACATCGCCATCTGTCACCCTCTACATTACACACAAATTATGTCCTGGAGGATGTGCAGTCATTTGGCCATTGTAGTTTGGACCTTTGCATTCATTTATTCCTTGGTTCATACTCTTTGTTTGCTCAGGTTGTCCTTCTGTGGTCCAAATTCCATCCACAACTTCTTCTGTGACCTTCCACACTTGTTCCAGATTTCATGTACAGACCCCTCACTGAACATAGTGCTCACTTTGGCATTGGGCAGTAGCGTCTCATTAGCGGTTTTTCTTTTCACATTTCTTCCATATCTTCGTATTTTCAGCGCAATTCTCAAAATTCGGGGCAAAACTGGAAAGCTAAAAGCTTTCTCCACCTGCACATCACACCTCATGGTGGTCTTCATCTTCTATTGCTCCTTAATCTTTATTTACTTTGTTCCTTCCTCCAGCAACATGTTTAGTATGAACAAACTGTTTTCGGTCATGTATGCCCTCATTAACCCTTTGCTTAATCCTCTGATCTACAGCCTGAGGAATAAAGACATTAAGGCAGCATTCAGAAGGAATTTAGTTTGCTTCAAAAATAAACCAACCAAGAAGTAGATTTAGATACAAATTAACTTTCACCCAAGAAAAGCTTTCAAATAAAATTCCCTACTGCAGCTGCTAAACCAGACAAAATATACCTCTCCTGTCTGATAGGGCCAAAGAAAATATCAAATTTACTGAAAAAGGAAGATTAGAAAGAAGCTAATTTTTTAAAAATGAGATATTTATAAAATGAACATTCCTAATTAGTCAACTACCAGGGCAGGAGACAAATCAATAGATACCACCAGTAAGGGGTTGATTTTTTAAAGGCAAATAGACTGTGAAAACTGCAAGTGCAGTTGCCCCAGAGCTTAGTTATTGAGGTGAAGCTTCACTTTACAAAGAATACCCAATCACATGTAAGGAAAATAAAAATATATAAAAATAACAATCAAGAAGGACAGATCCTGCACATGCTGATATACAACAAGTACAAAGAGGAGTACTTCACCAGCCCATGGCGCTGTCCATGTATTCACCTCCTTTGTTTGTATGTTTTATAGCTGAAATGTCCTGGTTGCTGCTGCTCCTCTCTCACTCCACTGGGGGGGGGGGGGGGCGGATCAAAACAATTCAAATCTGTAAAGAAAAGCGCACGCAACCTCGGGCAATAACGCTTTAATAAAGGACAACAACACAGTACATTGGAATTGCACTCACACTTTTCCTTTAAGACAATCGCTTTACAGCATTCCAACAGGAGCTACTCGCTCCTCCCGTCCCTCCAGATGGTGACTCTGCGGTCTCCTCATTCGCGGCTGCCGCCGCTGTTTCCCCGCTCTCCTTCACTTCCTGTGTTGCCTGGTCACCGGATGCCGGTTCTAGTGCGCCTGCGCACTATACCAACGTAATCTACGGCGCCTCAGGAGAGCCTCAGCCAAAGCCGGAGCCACAAGTTGTACGGAGCTGCGAGGTGGGAGATTCAAGACACGGGTGCACTGCCTCTGCTGTTACTACGGACAACGCGTTTCGGAGGCGGAGCCTCCTTCCTCAGGTCCCACCTTGCTTCCTGCTAACGCCCCTCCCTATATACCCGGGATACCATCGGCCCTAATTATTTAATTGTGTATTCTTAAAGGGGCCAGTAACCAATAATCCTTATCCACCTTGGCTGGGACGGGAGAAGCAAGGGGCTATCCACTTTTAAAAAACATATATTAAAAAACATACATTAAAGATACAGTTTAAGATACAATTTAAAATACAATTTAAAATTTAAAATACAATTTAATACCAGCGCAGATATTAACCAGAGCTATTATAGATACATGTTTGGATATCACATTCCCTACATAGCAATGGTTGTCTCCTGCTAAAAATACATAAACGTATCCTAAAAGTATATATGTATATAAGACTCTAAGCTACATCAGCATTTCCTAATACCAATAGTCGACGGATCATATTAATTCCACATTATCTCTCATCCATCTACCAGGATAATTTCTGTGTATTATACTGAATTCTAATGAGACTAGTATTTTTATATATTTTTTATATATTTATTATGTGTATTATCCTGACTTATGAAATTATCCTGGTAGATGGATGAGAGCTAGTTTTAGGATACGTTTATGTATTTTTAGCAGGAGACAACCATTGCTATGTAGGGAATGTGATATCCAAACATGTATCTATAATAGCTCTGGTTAATATCTGCGCTGGTATTAAATTGTATTTTAAATTTTAAATTGTATTTTAAATTGTATCTTAAACTGTATCTTTAATGTATGTTTTTTAATATATGTTTTTTAAAAGTGGATAGCCCCTTGCTTCTCCCGTCCCAGCCAAGGTGGATAAGGATTATTGGTTACTGGCCCCTTTAAGAATACACAATTAAATAATTAGGGCCGATGGTATCCCGGGTATATAGGGAGGGGCGTTAGCAGGAAGCAAGGTGGGACCTGAGGAAGGAGGCTCCGCCTCCGAAACGCGTTGTCCGTAGTAACAGCAGAGGCAGTGCACCCGTGTCTTGAATCTCCCACCTCGCAGCTCCGTACAACTTGTGGCTCCGGCTTTGGCTGAGGCTCTCCTGAGGCGCCGTAGATTACGTTGGTATAGTGCGCAGGCGCACTAGAACCGGCATCCGGTGACCAGGCAACACAGGAAGTGAAGGAGAGCGGGGAAACAGCGGCGGCAGCCGCGAATGAGGAGACCGCAGAGTCACCATCTGGAGGGACGGGAGGAGCGAGTAGCTCCTGTTGGAATGCTGTAAAGCGATTGTCTTAAAGGAAAAGTGTGAGTGCAATTCCAATGTACTGTGTTGTTGTCCTTTATTAAAGCGTTATTGCCCGAGGTTGCGTGCGCTTTTCTTTACAGATTTGAATATATAAAAAACAGCATTTTTAAAAATGGCTCTTTACCATGTGACCGGCTGTGTCCAATCCTGTGTGAGGAGGAGATTGCAGTAATGGCTAGTTACTGCTACAGCACAATGTAAAACACACAGATTGCCCACTAATAAAGAGGACCTGTCACCAGCTCATCAAAGTACCTGTCACCAGCCCTTCAGAGAACCTGGCACAACGCCTCAGAGCCCCTGAGTACCTGTCATCAGAGAACCCGAGTACATGTCACCGGAGTACCCAACTACCTGTCATCAGAGTACCCGAGTGCCTGTCATTGGAGTACGCAAGTACCTGTCATCAGAGTAACCCAATACCTGACATTAGAGTACCTGAACTGAATACCTGTCATCAGCGTACTTGAGTACCTGTTACCAGCTCATCAGAGTACCAGAGTACCTGTCATCAGAGTACCCAAGTACCTGTCACCCACCCATCAGAGTACCTGTCACCAGAGAACCCGAGTACATGTCACCGGAGTACCCGACTACCTGTCATCAAAATACCCGAGTGCCTGTCATTGGAGTACGCAAGTACCTGTCATCAGAGTAACCCAATATCTGACATTAGATTACCTGACCTGAATACCTGTCATCAGCGTACTCGAGTACCTGTCACCAGCCCATCAGAGTACCAAAGTACCTGTCACCGGAGTTCCCGAGTACCTGTCATCCGCCCATCAGAGTACCTGTCACCAAAGTACCTAAGTACCTCTCTCCAGCCCTTTAGAGTACCTGAGTACCTGTCACCAGCCCATCAGAGTACCCAAGTACCTGTCATCGGAGTACCCGAGTACCTGTCACCCGCCCATCAGAGTACCTGTCACCAGAGTACCTAAGTACCTCTCTCCAGCCCTTTGGATTACCTGAGTACCTATCTGCAGCCCATCAGAGTACCCGAGTACCTGTTTCCAGCCCATCAGAGTACCCAAATACCTGTCTCCAGCTCATCAGAGTACCTCTCTGCAGCCCATTAGAGTACCCGGGTACCTGTCTCCAGCCCAGAGTACCCAAGTACCTATCTGCGGCGCATTAGAGTACCCGAGTACCTGTCTCCAGCCAATTAGAGTACCTGAGTACCTATATCAGAGTACCCGCGTACCTATCTGCAGCCCATCAGATTACCCGAGTACCAGTCTCCAGCCCATCAGAGTACCCAAGTACCTATCTGCAGCTCATCAGAGTACCTGAGTACCTATCTGCAGCCCATGCCTCCTAGATTATTTGTTGGGGCGTTTGCTTTCCAAAATGGGATAATTTTGTGGGCGTTTTCATTGTCCTGATGCTCCAGGGCCTTTAAAAAGGTTGTAATGAAATGAGATGTGTAATTTATACTGCTAGAACGCCTGAAGGTACTCCTTGGATGTTGGGCCTCTGTATGTGGCCAGGCTGTGTAAAAGTGTCACACATGTGGTATCGCCATACACAGGAGGAGTAGCAGAATGTATTTTGGGGGTGTAATTTTTGCTATGTACATGCTATGTGTTAGAAAACTATTATAAATGGACAACTTTGTGTAAAAAAAAAATTGGTTTTCATTTTTTCCCCACATTTTCCAAAAACGTTTGTAAAAAAATGACATGTTTAAAAGACTAATAATGCCTCATAGAATATACATTGGAGTGTTTGCTTTCCAAAATGGGGTCATTTTGTAGGCGTTTCCATTGTCCTGGTGCTGATGGGCTTTCAAAGTAATTTATGCTCCTAGGTAGGAATGAAATTAGATGTGTAATTTATACTGACAGAACGCCTGAAGGTGCTCCTTGGATGTTGGGTCTCTGTATGTGGCCAGGCTGTGTAAAAGTGTCACACATGTGGTATCGCCATACACAGGAGGAGTAGCAGAATGTATTTTGGGGGTGTAATTTTTGCTATGTACATGCTATGTGTTAAAAAACTATTATAAATGGACAACTTTGTGTAAAAAAAAAATTGGTTTTCATTTTTTCCCCACATTTTCCAAAAACGTTTGTAAAAAAATGACATGTTTAAAAGACTAATAATGCCTCATAGAATATACATTGGAGTGTTTGCTTTCCAAAATGGGGTCATTTTGTAGGCGTTTCCATTGTCCTGGTGCTGATGGGCTTTCAAAGTAATTTATGCTCCTAGGTAGGAATGAAATTAGATGTGTAATTTATACTGACAGAACGCCTGAAGGTGCTCCTTGGATGTTGGGTCTCTGTATGTGGCCAGGCTGTGTAAAAGCCTCACACATTTGGTATTGCCATACTCAGGAGGAGTAGCAGAATGTATTTTGGGGTGTTATTGCAAGTATGCATATACTGTGTGTGAGAAATAACTATTCTGACAGTTTTGTGTAAAAAAAAATGTATTTCTTAATTTTCCCAAGAATTGTGGGAAAAAATTACATCTTCAAAAAACTCACCATGCCTCTTACTAAATACCCTGTAATGTCTACTTTCCAAAAAGGGGTAATTTGGGGGGTATTTGTACTGTCCTGACACTTCAGGGCCTCAAGAAATGAGATAGGCTATCGGTACATCCGGTGTGATTAGGTGTGATCAGTTTTCAATGATTGGCACCATAGCATGTTTACTCCTATAACTTTCACCAAAGATTTGCAGCAGTATAAATTTTGGCCCCAATTTATGAAAAAAAAAATTACTTATTTTCATAATTTTATAATAGAATCTGAAAAAAGTTGTTTTTTTTTTTATTTTTTTTTTACTTTTTTTATTTTTTCACTTATATCGCAAAGAAAAAAAAAAAAACACTGGTTATTAAATACCACCAAAAGAAAGCTCTATTTGTGTGAAAAAAAATAATAAAAATTTTAAAGGAAGGGGGTGAAAGTGCCCTATATTGAGTTGGTAAAATTATTTATTATACACATGCGTGTTTAAGCTTTGAGGTGCAAACCCTAATTCAAAAGCCTGCGCACACCTATGTGTGTAATGTGTATCGATGTTTCTCCCTTACTCTAACTGCTTCTATTCTCTTCCATAACTGTAAAAGATACATTTACTATATATATATATATATATATATATATATATATATATATATATATATATATATACTATTTATATAGAAAACTTAACGTAAAAATTGATTTAAAAAAAAAAAACAAGCAGGCTTTCTACAGTCATTTTATTTTTTTAAAGACAGATATTTTTGGACAAATTCCAGAATAATTTTTTACCTATTTATTTTCATAATTTTATAATAGAAACTAAAAAAAAGTTTTTTTTTTTTTTTTACTTTTTTTCTTTTATCATTTATATCGCAAAAAAAAAACCCAGTGGTGATTAAATACCACCAAAAGAAAACTCTATTTGTGTGAAAAAAAAAAAAAAAATTGAAGGAAGGGGGTGAAAGTGCCCTATATTGAGTTGGTAAAATTATTTATTAGAATGTGTGTGTATATACGCATGCGTGTTTAAGCTTTGAGGTGCAAACCCTAATTCAAAAGTTTGCGCACACCTATGTGTGTAATGTGTATCGATGTTTCTCCCTTCCTCTAACTGCTTCTATTCTCTTCCATAACTGCAAAAGATACATTATATATATATATATATATATATATATATATATATATATATATATATATATCTATATTAGTGGAGTGCAAAGAAAGGTTGTAAACGGCGCTACCTGGTGCAAATAAATATTTAGATAAAAATAGAGTGCAATCTCTTATAATCCATATTAAAATGAGGGGGTGTATCCCAAAAAAATTATTAAAGATATCTACACTGTGTGTCAAGTGATTATAAATAAATTACCTGGTATGTGATGGATAAAACCCAGAAAGTGCTAAAGTGCAACAAATAAATAGCATAGACAGTGTTTTTTATTTATTGTGATATACAAATAATAAAATCATCAACTGTGAGAAAAACAAATATTAGTGAGTATTTCTGGCAATGTTACTGTCAAGGGTGCAGCATGCCAGTGGAAACCATTTAAGTGAAGAAAGGTGAAGTCAGGGATTTAACCCTGGTGAAAAATAAACCAACAAAAAGAAAACCAGCTGCAATCACCTGTGTGACCACTAGGTGTCGCGCTGTATATACAACCTGCCCTAAGCAAATGTTCAGGCAAGATGGATCCTCACAGGTCCCCTCTCCACAATCAGCCAAGCACCAAATGGCGAATATCCATATGGGGAGAAGAAGAAAGGGGGAGCCTCGTGAAGTATACAATCAAAAACTGCAGTGAAAAGAACGTAGCATCCACTCACTGTATGGAGCCGCGGTAGCTGCCTCGCATCAGTTGCAATCGCCGGGAAGCTTCCGCGTTCCACGGCGGTAGAGTCTCAAACCGGAAGTGACGCTGTGACGCAATGGACCCGCCCTACGCGTTTCGTCATCGACGTCTGCTGGCCGCTCCAGCAGACGTCGATGACGAAACGCGTAGGGCGGGTCCATTGCGTCACAGCGTCACTTCCGGTTTGAGACTCTACCGCCGTGGAACGCGGAAGCTTCCCGGCGATTGCAACTGATGCGAGGCAGCTACCGCGGCTCCATACAGTGAGTGGATGCTACGTTCTTTTCACTGCAGTTTTTGATTGTATACTTCACGAGGCTCCCCCTTTCTTCTTCTCCCCATATGGATATTCGCCATTTGGTGCTTGGCTGATTGTGGAGAGGGGACCTGTGAGGATCCATCTTGCCTGAACATTTGCTTAGGGCAGGTTGTATATACAGCGCGACACCTAGTGGTCACACAGGTGATTGCAGCTGGTTTTCTTTTTGTTGGTTTTTTTTTTTTTTTCACCAGGGTTAAATCCCTGACTTCACCTTTCTTCACTTAAATGGTTTCCACTGGCATGCTGCACCCTTGACAGTAACATTGCCAGAAATACTCACTAATATTTGTTTTTCTCACAGTTGATGATTTTATTATTTGTATATCACAATAAATAAAAAACACTGTCTATGCTATTTATTTGTTGCACTTTAGCACTTTCTGGGTTTTATCCATCACATACCAGGTAATTTATTTATAATCACTTGACACACAGTGTAGATATCTTTAATAATTTTTTTGGGATACACCCCCTCATTTTAATATGGATTATAAGAGATTGCACTCTATTTTTATCTAAATATTTATTTGCACCAGGTAGCGCCGTTTACAACCTTTCTTTGCACTCCACTAATTTCTTGACCCCTTTTGGGGTTCGGTTGTTGGCCGCTTACACCTGTTACTCCTTCACGCTTCACTGCACACTCCATAGCGCTGGTCAATTCTTGCTTTTATATATATCTATATATATATACCATTTATATAGAAAACTTAACGTAAAAATAGATTTAAAAAAAATCAAGCAGGCTTTCTACAGTCATTTTAATTTTTTAAAGACAGATATTTTTGCCCTAATTCCAGAATAATTTTTTACTTATTTATTTTCATAATTTTATAATAGAAACTAAAAAAAATGTTTTTTTTTTTTTATTTTTACTTTTTTTCTTTTATCACTTATATTGCAATAAAAACAAAAACAAAAAAGAAAACCCAGTGGTGATTAAATACCACCAAAAGAAAGCTCTATTTGTGTTATAAAAAAAAAAATTTTGAAGGAAGGGGATGAAAGTGCTCTATATTAAGTTGGTAAAATTATTTATTAGAATGTGTGTGTATATACGCATGCGTGTTTAAGCTTTGAGGTGCAAACCCTAATTCAAAAGCCTGCGCACACCTATGTGTGTAATGTGTATCGATGTTTAACCCCTTACTCTAACTACTTCTTTTCTCTTCCATAACTGTAAAAGATACATTTACTATATATATATATATATATATATATATACCATTTATATAGAAAACTTAAAGTAAAAATTGATTTAAAAAAAAAAAAAACAAGCAGGCTTTCTACAGTCATTACATTTTTTTAAAGACAGACATTTTTGGCCAAATTCCAGAATAATTTTTTACTTATTTATTTTCATAATTTTATAATAGAAACTAAAAAAAAAAGTTTTTTTTTTTTTTTTTACTTTTTTTCTTTTATCATTTATATCGCAAAAAAAAAAAAAAAAACCCAGTGGTGATTAAATACCACCAAAAGAAAACTCTATTTGTGTGAAAAAAAAAAAAATTTGAAGGAAGGGGGTGAAAGTGCCCTATATTGAGTTGGTAAAATTATTTATTAGAATGTGTGTGTATATACGCATGCGTGTTTAAGCTTTGAGGTGCAAACCCTAATTTGCGCACACCTATGTGTGTAATGTGTATCGATGTTTCTTCCTTACTCTAACTACTTCTGTTCTCTTCCATAACTGTAAAAGATACATTTAGTATATATATATATACCATTTAGATAGAAAACTTAATGTAAAAATTGATTTAAAAAAAAAAAACAGTCATTTAATTTTTTAAAGACAGATATTTTTGACCAAATTCCAGAATAATTTATTTTCCTCCAAGAAAAATTCAACTGATTTTAATGGGCATTTTGTTTACCCCGGCATTATTTGATTTTAACCGAATGATGGTGCAATTTTCAATGTAAACACTTAAATTACAATTGCGTTAAATTTTTAGTTAAATTAAATACAGATTTTTTCATGTATAAAATAATTTTTTTTTTTTTTACACATGGATAGCAATAAGGATACATTGTTTTAAACACATTTATAAAAAAAAAAAAAACACAATAGAATGTAATCATTTAAAATGCACAATATGTTGCTGCATAAATTGAGAGCAGCAATTAGGGGACAATAAGAGAAATTTATCAAAACCTGGTAATGGAAAGAGGATCTGGCGCAGCTGTGCATGGCAACCAATCAGTTTCTATCTTCAGCTTGTCCAGTTTAATTTTAACTACTTCTGGACAGGAAGGATTTTTCCCCCTTAATGACCAGGCCATTTTTTTGCGTTTTGGCACTGCGTTGTTTTAACTTACAATTGCGCTGTCGTGCGACGCTGTGCCCAGATAAAATTGATGTATTTTTTTCCCCACAAACAGAGCTTTCTTTTGGTGGTATTTGATCACCTGTGCGATTTTTATTTTTTTGTACTATAAACAAAAAATGGGTGACAATTCTAAAAAAAAAAAAAAAAAAAAAACAATATTTTTCACTTCCTGCTAAATAATATTCCCCCCCAAAAAAAAAATAAAAAGAAAAGAAAAAAAATTAAAAAGAACATTTTTTCATTATTTTAGGCCAATTTGTATTCTGCTACATATTTTTGTTTAAAAAAAAAAATCCCAATAAGTGTATTTTGATTGGTTTGCGCAAAAGTTATCGCGTCTACAAACTAGGGGAAAGATTTCTGTCATTTTTATTTATTATTTTTTTTTGCTAGCAATGGCGGCGATCTGCGATTTTTTTTGCGGGACTGCGACATTGGGGCGGACAGATCGGACCCCTGACTGACATTTTTGACTCTTTTGGGGGTACCAGTGACATTACTACAGTAATCAGTGCTATACATATGCACTGTCACTGTACTAATGACACTGGCAGGGAAGGGGTTAACACCAGGGGGGGGGCGATCAAAGGGTTAAATGTGTCCCTTGGGGGTGCTTTCTAACTGTGTGGGGGGATGGGATTATGGAATGAACACAGAGACCTGTGTTCCTAAGTAGGAGGATCCCTGTGTACATTGCTGACAGAACGGCGGTCTGTCTCCACGGAGAGCGATTGCGGGCGCTGGACCTACAGATCAGCCTCCCTGTGTGGCAAATGGAAGTGCGCGCCTCTGGCGGCCCCTTTTGCAGTCCTACGAAGCGATGTACAGGTACGTTGTTTGGCAGGACAGAGCTGACCTGACGCAGTATATGTATGGCTGGTGGTCGGCGAGTGGTTAAACATGAACACTGGAAGCTGATTAGTTGCCATGCAAGAGTTCTCCAGATTCTAGTGGCCACCATCAGCCTGAACCATTACCCCCCCTCCTCCCCCACACTATTACACCACCACCACCTGCCTGAACCATTACCCCCCCCTCCTCCCCCACACTATTACACCACCACCACCTGCCTGAACCATTACCCCCCCCTCCTCCCCCACACTATTACACCACCACCACCTGCCTGAACCATTACCCCCCCCCTCCTCCCCCACACTTTTACACCACCACCACCTGCCTGAACCATTACCCCCCCCTCCTCCCCCACACTATTACACCACCACCACCTGCCTGAACCATTACCCCCCCCTCCTCCCCCACACTTTTACACCACCACCACCTGCCTGAACCATTACCCCCCCCCTCCTCCCCCACACTATTACACCACCACCACCACCTGCCTGAACCATTACCCCCCCTCCTCCCCCACACTATTACACCACCACCACCAGCCTGAACCATTATCCCCCTCCTCCCCCACACTATTACACCACCACCACCTGCCTGAACCGTTACCCCCCCTCCTCCCCCACACTATTACACCACCACCACCTGCCTGAACCATTACCCCCCCCCCTCCTCCCCCACACTATTACACCACCACCACCTGCCTGAACCATTACCCCCCTCTCCTCCCCCACACTATTACACCACCACCACCTGCCTGAACCATTACCCCCCCCCTCCTCCCCCACACTTTTACACCACCACCACCTGCCTGAACCATTACCCCCCCCTCCTCCCCCACACTTTTACACCACCACCACCTGCCTGAACCATTACCCCCCCCCTCCTCCCCCACACTTTTACACCACCACCACCTGCCTGAACCATTACCCCCCCCTCCTCCCCCACACTATTACACCACCACCACCTGCCTGAACCATTACCCCCCCCCCCCTCCTCCCCCACACTTTTACACCACCACCACCTGCCTGAACCATTACCCCCCCTCCTCCCCCACTCCATTACAACACCACCACCAGCCTGAACCATTACCCCCCCCCTCCTCCCCCACACCATTACACCACCACCAGCCTGAACCATTACCCCCTCCTCCCCCACTCCATTACAACACCACCACCAGCCTGAACCATTACCCCCCCCTCCTCCCCCACACCATTACAACACCACCACCAGCCTGAACCATTACCCCCCCTCCTCCCCCACACCATTACACCACCAGCCTGAACCATTACCCCTCCTCCCCCACACCATTACATCACCACCACCAGCCTGAACCATTACCCCCCTCCTCCCCCACTCCATTACACCACCACCACCAGCCTGAACCATTACCCCCCTCCTCCCCCACTCCATTACAACACCACCACCAGCCTGAACCATTACCCCCCCCTCCTCCCCCACACCATTACAACACCACCACCAGCCTGAACCATTACCCCCCCTCCTCCCCCACACCATTACAACACCACCACCAGCCTGAACCATTACCCCCCCTCCTCCCCCACACCATTGCACCACCAGCCTGAACCATTACCCCCCTTCTCCCCCACTCCATTACAACACCACCACCAGCCTGAACCATTACCCCCCTCCTCCCCCACACCATTACACCACCAGCCTGAACCATTACCCCTCCTCCCCCACACCATTACATCACCACCACCAGCCTGAACCATTACCCCCCTCCTCCCCCACTCCATTACAACACCACCACCAGCCTGAACCGTTACACCCCCTCCTCCCCCACACCATTACACCACCACCACCAGCCTGAACCATTACCCCCTCCTCCCCCACACCATTACCTCACCACCATCAGCCTGAACCATTACCCCCCTCCTCCCCCACACCATTACACCACCACCACCGGCCTGAACCGTTACACCCCCTCCTCCCCCACACCATTACACCACCACCACCAGCCTGAACCATTACCCCCTCCTCCCCCACACCATTACACCACCACCACCAGCCTGAACCATTACCCCCTCCTCCCCCACACCATTACATCACCACCACCAGCCTGAACCATTACCCCCCCCTCCTCCCCCACACCATTGCACCACCAGCCTTAACCATTACACCCCCTCCTCCCCCACACCATGACACCACCACCACCAGCCTGAACCATTACCCCCTCCTCCCCCACACCATTGCACCACCACCACCAGCCTGAACTGTTACTCCGTCCCCCCTTCCCCCAAACCATTACACCACCAGCCTGAACCATTACCCCCCTCCTCCCCCACACCATTACACCACCAGCCTGAACCATTACCCCCCTCCCCCACACCATTACACCACCACCACCAGCCTGAACCGTTTATCCCCCCTTCCCCCGAACCATTACACCACCACCAGCTTGAACCATTACCCCCCCCCCCCACTCCCCCACACCATTATACCACCACCACCAGCCTGAACCGTTTATCCCCCCCCTTCCCCCGAACCATTACACCACCACCAGCTTGAACCATTACCCCCCCACACTCCCCCACACCATTATACCACCACCACCAGCCTGAACCATTACCCCCCTCCTCCCCCACACCATTACACCACCACCACCAGCCTGAACCGTTTATCCCCCCCCTTCCCCCGAACCATTACACCACCACCAGCTTGAACCATTACCCCCCCACACTCCCCCACACCATTATACCACCACCACCAGCCTGAACCATTACCCCCCTCCTCCCCCACACCATTACACCACCACCACCAGCCTGAACCATTTATCCCCCCCCTTCCCCCGAACCATTACACCACCACCAGCCTGAACCATTACCCCCCCCCCACACCATTACACCCCCACCACCAAACGACTGAACTGTTAGCCCCCCCACCCCCACACAATTACACCACAATCACCAGCCTGAATCGTTACCCCCCACACCATTACACCACCACCACCAACAGACTAAACTGTTAGCCCCCCCACAACATTACTCCACCACCAGCAGCCGGAACCATTACCTCCCCTTCCCCCACACCATTACACCCCCACCACCAGCCTGAACTGTTACCCCCCTACACACACCATTACACCACCACAAGCCTGAACCATTACCCCTCCCCCCTACACACCATTACACCACCACCACCAGCCTGAACCATTCTGAACCATTACCTCCCCTCCTCCCCCACACCATTACACCACCACCAGCCTGAACAGTTACCCCCCCCCCACACACACACACCATTACACCACCACCACCAGCCTGAACCATTTCCCCCCCTCCTCCCCCACACCATTACACCACCACCAGCCTGAACCGGTGATAGTAGGCAGGATGGATCCATGCCCCAAATTGTGACCCTCCCCCATCTGAATGTCGCAGCTGAAATCCAGACTCATCAGACCAGGCAATGTTTTTCCAATGTTGGTGATCTGTGCCAATTGTAGCCTCAGTTTCCTGTTCTTAGCTGACAGGAGTGGCACCTGGTGTGGTCTTCTGCTGCTGTAGCCCATCTGCTTTAAGGTTTGATGTGTTGTGGGTTCAGAGATGGTATTCTGCATACCTTGGATGTAACGAGTGGTTATTTGAGTTACTGTTGCCTTTCTATCATCTGGAACCAGTCGGCCCATTCTCCTCTGACCTCAACAAGGCATTTTCCTCCACACAACTGCCGCTCACTGGATATTTTCTCTTTTCCCACCATTCTCTGTAATCCCGAGAGATCCCAGAAATACTCAGACCGGCCCGTCTGCCACCAACAACCATGCCACGTTCAAAGTCACTTTCATCCCCTTTCTTCCCCATTCTGATGCTCGGTTTGAAACTTCAGCAAGTCGTCTTCACCACATCTAGATGCCTAAATGCATTGAGCTGCTGCCATGTGATTGGCTGATTAGCAATTTGTGTTACCAAGCAATTGAACGAGTGTACCTAATAAAGTGGCCAGCGAATGTATAACAAATTATATATATATATATATATATTTTCCTCAGCATCTCATTTAGACAGCTATCATATATGGACATCTTCACAATGTTAATGGCGGGTACTTTTGTTTCTGCAAGGCACAGATCAAACCCCCCCCTCCAAAATAAAATATAAAAAAATCATGGTCATAGTGCTCACCCATGGGTGAATATAGAAATAATCAGTAAATAGCCGTGCAGCGCTTCTTAGAGCCGATTCATATAACTAATAAAAATAAATGTATGAAGTAATAAAAGTCTCTCTGTGCTTCAAACTGCTTCTAAATAAATATTTATGTCATAAACCATAAAGTGTCTTTTATGTTTCTATTGTGTCTTCTAATGATGAGCCGAACACCCCCCCCCCCACCCACCCTCACCCCCCGGTTCGGTTTGCACCAGAACACCGCGAAAGGGGGAAAAGTTTGTTCGAACATTCAAACTCCATTGAAGTCTATGGGACTCAAACCTAAATCATCAAAAGCCCTCATTTTAAAGGCTTAAATGCAAGTAATTGCCTAAAAAAAAGTGTATGGGGGTCCGGATACTGTCTTGGGGGACCAATGCAAAATTGTAATGTGAAACAATAGTTTTTTTGCAGGAGCAGTGATTTTAATGATGCTTAAAGTGAAACAATAAAAATGTAAAAATTCCTATAAATATCGTGCCTGCGGGGTCCCATTAACCACTTAAGCCCCGGAAGATTTTACCCCCTTCCTGACCAGGGCCTTTTTTGCGATTCGGCACTGTGTGACTTTAACGGACAATTGCGCGGTCGTGCGACGCTGTACCTAAACGAATTTGATGTCCTTTTTTTTCCCATAAACAGAGCTTTCTTTTGGTGGTATTTGATCACCTGTGCGATTTTTTGATCATGCGCTATAAACAAAAAAAGAGCGACAATTTTGCAAAAATAACAATATTTTTCACATTTTTTTATATGAAATTCCCCCCCCAAAAAAATGTAAAAATCAAATTTTTTTAACATTTTAGGCCAATTTGTTTTCTGCTACATATGTTTTGTAAAAAAAATTGCAAAAAGCGTATTTTGATTGGTTTGCGCAAAAGTTATCTTGTTTACTAACTAAGGGAAAGATTTTTGTAATTTTTGTTGTTTTTTTTTTAACGCGTAATGGCTGCGATCTGCGATTTTTTTTTTTGCGGGACTGCGACATTGCGGTGGACAGATCGGACCCTTGATTGACATTTTTGACACTTTTGGGGTTACCAGTGACATTACTACAGTAATCAGTGCTATAAATATGCACTGTTACTGTAAAAATGACACTGGCAGAGAAGGGGTTAATTTTTTTTTGCGAGGGAGGGGTTAAGTGTGTCCCTAGGGGCGTGATTCTAACTGTGATTGGTTGTGGCTGTGTGTGTAAGAACAGTGTTCAACGGTCCTACATAGCAGAACCGTATAATCACTATTCTAACCTAGGGGAGAATGACAGGCAGGTTTGTTTATATTAGCCGCCTGCCTTTCTCCCGGTGTAACGAACGATCGCGAGTGACCGGCGGACATCGGATCCGCTGGGCACACGCGCGGGGGGGGGGGGGTCCGTGACCGAGCTGGAGCGGAAGCGCGCATCCGGCGGCGGGCATTCGCTCCTCAGAGCCTCACAGGCGAGCGACGTAGACCTACGTCGCTTTGCCTGTGAGGGGCTGACTGCCGACGTAAATAGTCGTTAGGCAGTTGGCATTGGCAAGAGGTTAAATGTGAGGTTTTTTTTCTGCTTATAATAAATATATTTCTTTTACTGGTATACACTATGTGGAGTCCTCTGCTTATATCTTTATGAAAACACAGGATGGACGTATGATTGAGGAATTTCATTTATGATGCGTGTAGTTTACCTAACCTTCTCGAGAATTCATTTGAGAGGATCCTTGCAGGGCTTTTGGGTTGATGCTCATTTTGACCTTTTTGTAATTAGAAGGTCAAAGCTATCTAAAAGACGATGAAGGGAATCTGGCCACAGAGGACAGAGAGAAGGAGAAAGTGCTAAATAATTGCTTCTCTTCAGTTTTCACAAAAGAATAAGGGTCCTTTCACACGGCCGCTTCGTGTGTCCGCAAATCATCCCATCCGTTTGCGGATGATTTGCGGACATAATGTAAGTATATGGCACTGCGGATGTCAGTGGAATACCATCCGCTGACATCCGATTTCCTTTCTTTCAGTTCTGTTCCGTTTTTTCGAATGGAACAGAACCCCATTTTTCCTTCCGTGTAAAAAACGGAAAGGAAGGAAAATCGGATGTCAGCTGTGTCATCCGCTGACATCCGCAGTGCCATAGACTTACATTATGTCCGCATATCATCCGCAAACGGATAGGATGATATGCGGGCACACGGAGCGGATGACAGAGCGGCCGTGTGAAAGGACCCTTACACTAAACCAGCTTGTAATGTTAAAATAAATAATACACCACAGGAAGCACCCCCATTGTTAACTGAAGATAGACTACTTGACATAAATAAATCAGCGGGACTGGATGGCTTGCACCCGAGGGTTCTTAAAGAGCTCAGCCAGGTGATTGCCAGACCATTGTTCTTGATCTTTAAGGATAGTTTACAGACGGGTATGGTGCCAGCTGATTGGAAAAAAGCCAACGTGGTACCAATATTTAAAAAGGGGCCGATATATATCCCGGGTAACTATAGGCCGGTCAGCGGTTGGAAAATCTGATATCTATGTTCACGACTGGGAGGAAGCCGTATACTGACGGAAATCCACAAGTACAGTGTGGGTTGCGGTTCCATTGCAGTTGTTATGTGTGATTGTTGTTAACCACTTTACGACCGCCCACATTGACACTACTGCGGCAATGTGGCACGATCCCATCCAGCGACGTAGACCTACGTCGCTGGACTCCTCCCCCTGTAGGCGGCGCTCGTGCTCCGCCGGAGGCGCGCTCCCGCTGTTTTCAGTCACAGCGGGAGTCGGGCCAGGGGAGGAGCGGCAGCGATCGCCGCTGCTCTTCCCCGATCGTCGGGGAATCGAGTTTGGAGATCCGCCCGCTTGTGTAAACAGAGCGGGCGGATCTCCTAAGTGACAGGCAGGGTCAGATTGCAGGGTTCAGCATAGTCACCTCCCCCCACACAAGTCAGTAAGCACCAGGCATACATTAACCCCTCCCTCTCCATAAAATTAACCCCTTCCCTGCCAGTATCATTTTTACAGTAACAGTGCATATTTATAGTACTGATTACTGTAGTAATGTCACTGGTACCCCCAAAAGTGTAAAAAATGTCAGTCAAGGGTCCGATCTGTCCGCCACAATGTCGCAGTCCCGCAATCAAAATGCGCTTATTGTGATTTTTTTTTACCAAACATAGGTAGCAGAAAACAAATTGGTCAAAAATTTAAAAAAATTTAGATTTTTACATTTTTTGGGGGGGGGGGGGGATTTCATATAAAAAAATGTTAAAAATATTGTTATTTTTTCAAAATCTTCGCTCTTTTTTTGTTTATAGCGCAAAAGGTAAAAATCGCACAGGTGATCAAATACCACCAAAAGAAAGCTCTGTTTGTGGGGAAAAAAGGACGTAAATTTAGTTTGGGTACGGCGTTGCACGACCGCACAATTGTCAGTTAAAGTCGCACAGCGCCGAATCGCAAAAAGTGGCCTGGACGTAAGACAGTAAAATCCTCCGGTGGTAAAGTGGTTAATATTATTAATATTATTATGATGATGATTTTTCCTTTTTTTTGTTTTGTTTTTTGTTCCAAGAGCTTTATTTGAAAAAGACAAATAAGACAAAATGCACAGGTAATGTTGTTACAAGTGGGTTAATAAACAGGACATAGTAAGACTCCCAGTTGGGAGTAAATTGGTAAACAGGTCATACAATCCAAAAGAGAGTCGCATAGCTCAGATTATTCTTTAACAGTAGTAGCTGTATATGTGCAACAGATGAGTATCTAGAACCAAACAGGCTACTAACCCAGAAAGTGGTTTGGTATATCTTGAGTATAGTTCCAGACAAACCATAGACTAAATAATATTAGACCCAAGACCAACCTCCCAGTACGGTCATGGGGGGAGGGGGATAGAACTGAAATGGGGACTTTCTCTGTACTGTATTAATCAAATAATCAAAGAGTAAAATACAAATTTTTATTTGAATACAAAATTTAAAAACAATGAAAACATATATTGCATATAGGTACTGTATCAGAGTTTTTGAACAGTTGTATCCCTATCCATTCTTCGATTCTAAAGGGATGCTGGTACTATAGACCCTTAATTTTACCACAGGCTTTCTATATAAATAATATTAGAGTATTTTGTCTGCCTGACATGCTGGGCCTCACAATTTCCCTTGGGGTTGTGGTCAACGGACCACAAGGAAAAAGGTAAGGGCTGCAAGTAGGCCGATATTCGGTCAGACAGAGAGTGCACTTTGAAAGTGGTTGGGTTTTGTATGTATGCTGGTGTCTTCATGACTGACAATAAGTAAGAGTTAATAGGAAGTTATATAATATGAGTAAAAAAAAGGTGGAAAGGGTGTGGGGGACTTGGGTGTATATGAGGAAATAAAAGAGAAAAAGGGGTAACGAAAGAAGAGTGGAAGATAATATTTAGGAGGGAATGGAAAGGGAAGGCCAGGAACAAGTAAGGAAAGGGCCAGGGGTAAAAGAGAAAGTGAAATGGGGACCCCTTCCTCCTCCACCTACAAGTGACGAAGCATCCGTACACTGGGCTAAGTCATCAACTGGGAATATGCATCCGATGTCAAAAAATTATTCCAAAAAGACCAGATTTTCCTAAATTTAGCAGGTTCCTCCCTGGCTAGATTTACACGCTCCTCTATTTCGGTAATTTTATTGATGCACTGAAGCCAGTCTGCTATGGTCGGTGGAGTGGGTGTAGAACATTCGTTTGATTAGGGTTAGGGTTAGGGTTAGAGTTAAGGTTAGAGTTAGGGTTAGGGTTAACCCTAACTCTAACCCTAACCTGAACCCGAAACCTAACCCTGACCCGAACCCTAACCCTAAGTGTTAGGGTTAGGGTGAGGGTTAGGATTCGGGTTAGAGTTAAGGTTAGAGTTAGGGTAAGGAATCGACTAAGAGTTAGGGTTAGGGTTAGAGTTGGGGCTAGGGTTAGGGTTCGGGTTAGAATTAGGGTTAGAGTTAGTGTTAGGGCTAGGGTAACTCTAAGGGTTAGCGTTAGGGTTAGGTTTAACCCTATCGCTAACCCTAAACATAAGGGTTAGGGTTAAAGTTAAGGGTTAGGGTTTGGGTTAGGGTTAGGGTAAGGGTTCGAGTAAGAGTTAGGGTTAGGGTTAGAGTTGGGGTTAGGGTTAGCCTCAACCCTAACCCTAACCCTAATCAAACTGATGTTCTACATGTTTCACATGGTTAACCCTAACCCCAACTCTAATCCTAACCCTCTAAAGTTAAAGGTTAGGCTTAGGGTTAGAGTTAGGGTTAGGGTTAGTTTAAAAGCAAGTTTAAATTACATTCTTTCGGTTATAAATGTATTTTTTGCTGTAGAAAGATCTATCCATGCTACAGATCCAAAACTTTACATGCACATTGCAGGGGTCCCCCAGGCACAATATTTAAAGGAATTTTTCATTTTTATTGTTTTACTTTAACTGGTTGCCGACCGCCGCACGACTATATACTGCGGCGGTCAGCCCCGGCCAGGCAGAGTGACGTAGCGGTACGTCACTAGCCTTCGCCGCTCTGGTGCGCGCGCGCGCACCCGCGGTCCCGCCGATGACTCGATTGGGGTCAGAACCGATCAGTCATCAGGTCCAGGCCAATCATTTTTGGTCTGGACCTGTTGATCGGTCCTGCCCAATCAGATCTCCCTCTAAGCCTGTGAAATGTAAACACAGGCTTAGAGGAGATGTGCCCTCCCCTCCCAACGGTCTTTTTGGATCCAGCGTGAGAGGAGAGCACATCTAATTGTAAGTACAGCACCAAGCACGTACATACACACTTAGATAGGCACATTTCACCCCCGATCGCCCCCCCAATTAACCCCTACAGCACCTGACACAACACACACTATATACAGCATATAGCATTTACCTATATACCTGTATAAGTGTGATTTGTGAACAGGTGTAGCACTTGCGACCCCCCCTTTTCCACTCAAATTACCCCCCACCCCCCCTAATAAAGATTTAACCCACTGATCTCCCCTGACCCCCCCCTGATCACCGCCGTTAACCCCTACACCCTCTGTCACATCAGCACTAATACAAACGCAATATACGGTGTTATTGTATTTTTGTATTAGTGTCATTGTGATCAGAATTAGCGCAGGCGACTAAGTTTGTGTCCCAAGAAGGTTTAGGGTCCCCGCCACCCGCCCAATAAAGATTTAAGCCCCTGACCCCCCCCTGATCACCCCTACACCCCCTGCCATAACACACACCGTATACAGTATATAGCATTTTGCTATATACCCGTATAAGTGTGATTTGTGGTCAGGTCTAGCGCTTGCGACCCCCCTTTTTCCACTTGAATTACCCGCCACCCCCCCCTAATAAAGATTTGAGCCCCTGATCTCCCCTGACCCCCCCCTGATCACCGCTAGTTAACCCCTACACCCTCTGTCACATCAGCACTAATACAAACGTAATATACTGTGTTTTTGTATTTTTGTATTAGTGTCATTGTGATCAGAATTAGCGCAGGCGACTAAGTTTGTGTCCCAAGGAGGTTTAGGGTCCCCGCCACCCACCCAATAAAGATTTAATCCCCTGATCCCCCCCTGATCACCCCTACACCCCCTGCCACAACGCACACTGTATACAGTATATAGCATTTTCTATATACCCGTATAAGTGTGACTTGTGACCAGGTTTAGCGCTTGCCACCGTTCCTTTTATCCTTAGGATACCCGCCAGTCCCTTCCAATAAAGATTTAAACCCCTGATCCCCCCCTGATCACATCCCGTTAACCCCTACACCCTCTGTCACATTAGCACTAATACACACATAATATACTGTTTTTACTGTATTTTGTATTAGTGTCATTGTGACTTGAGGTTGCTCTAGCTAGCTAGTTTCTTTCCCAAAGGAGGTTTAGGGTCCCCGCCACCCCCCCCCAGATCCCCGGCGCATAGTTTAGAAGTAACCCCTTGATTACCACACACGCACGCACGCACATACACTTCCATTTCTAGTATAGTGTTTGAACAGATCAATATCTGATCTGATCAGAACTATACTAGCGCCCCCATAGTTTAGGGTTCCCAAAACGCGGTGTTTGCACGATCAGCACTGATTCCGGCCAGCACCTGCGTTTAACCCTTTCACCCAGGTAAGTGTAGTAATCAACAGATTACTGTCACTTACAAAAAACACAAGACACAAAACCGCTGTGTTAGCAGAGTCAGGCCTGATCCCTGCTAGCATTAGCAGTTTTTTTGGTAGCGCTTGAAATAGTCTTCGACAACCAGGTGCTTTTATTACCTGTAAGTCGCATCACTGTACGGGTAAATTTAGTTACCAAAATGTCTAAACGTTCGTACAGTGATGAAGCTATTTACAGTATAATGACCATGTCAGGTGAGAGCGATGGGGAAGCCTCACCGGCAGAATCAGGGTCAGTATACGAACCAGATGACAGCAGCGGCTCCCTGACAGACAGCTCCGACGACAGATGGGTCCCTGTTAGACCCAGGCGTACCCGACCCCATTCTGGTGTTGTTGAAATGCAGGAATCGCAGGGTGCTCGTATGGAGCAGAGTGTGGTTACTAGTGCCGCTCATTTTTCTGGCGACCTGGCAAGCGCCAGCGGCCTAGTACAACCTGGACCTAGTACAACCAGCACTGCAGTAAGACCTGGTGACGTGGCGAGTCCCCTAAGTGCAGTTGAAGCTGGTGCGGTGGCTAGCACAAGTAGTGGCCCGCAGCCACCGCGTATTCGAAGACAGGCCCGTAGAGCCCATAGTGCCCTCCCTGATGCGCTGGCATATCCCAATTGGCAACCCACTGATACTACAGCGCCAGTACTTCCCCCATTCACCGCCCAACCTGGAATCCACGTGGAGACAGCTGGTTTTACGCCCCTGAACTTTTTTGAGCTGTTCTTCACGGAAGATCTTTTCAGATCTATTGTGGATCAATCAAATTTATATGCTCAACAATTTATCGCCGCCAACCCAAATTCGCACCTTGCCAGACGATTCGGCTGGAATCCTATAACGGTTTCCGAATTTAAGATCTTTCTGGGCCTTTCCCTCCACATGGGCATAACTAAACAAAGTGAATTGCGGCTATATTGGTCCACTAGCCCAGTTCACCATATGCGCATGTACTCTGCCTCCATGTCCAGGGGGAGATACGAGCAAATTCTGCGATTTATGCATTTCAGCGACAATGAAATCTGTCGTCCTCGGGGAGACCCTGCATACGATCGGCTCCACAAAATTCGGCCCCTCATAGACCACTTCAATCAGCGGTTTGCAGCCTTGTTTACCCCCGAACAAGTTGTCTGCATTGACGAGTCCCTGATTAAATTTACTGGCCGTCTTGCTATCAAACAGTACCTCCCCAGCAAGCGTGCCAGATACGGGGTCAAGTTGTATAAGCTCTGTGACAGGGCCACAGACTATACAGTTAATTTCCGTGTCTATGAGGGAAAAGATAGCACTGTGGAGCCCCCGAACTGCCCAGACTACATAGGGAGCAGCGGTAAGATTGTTTGGGACTTGGTGTCACCCTTATCCGGAAAGGGGTACCATTTGTACGTGGACAATTTTTACACAAGCGTGCCACTATTTAGTCACCTGTTTGATTTACAAATTGGCACATGTGGCACCGTGCGACCTAATCGCCGGGGCTTCCCCCAAAGGCTTGTAAATTCCCGTCTTAGTCGGGGGACGAGAGCCTGCTTGAAAATGGACAAATTGCTTGCGGTGAAGTGGAAGGATACACGGGATGTTTATGTTCTGTCCTCCCTTCACGCAGACACGACAGTCCAAATCCCTACGGCAACTGGCGTTATGGAGAAACCCCTCTGTGTCCACGAATATAACCTTAACATGGGAGGGGTGGACCTTAACGACCAGCTTTTGGCGCCGTATTTAGTTGCCCGTAAAGCCAGACGCTGGTACAAAAAAGTGTCTGTTTACCTTTTCCAATTGGCTATGCTGAACGCCTTTGTCCTATACAGGGCGTCAGGACGAACTGGACCCTTCCGGGAATTCCAGGAAGCGGTCATCCTTGCCTACCTGTACCCAGGAGGCATGCCTGCCCAACTTCCCCTTCCAGATGCAGTGAGCCGGCTGCATGAGAGGCATTTTCCTTATGCCCTCCCGAGTACCCCTACCCAAATACGACCCCAAAGACGATGTCGTGTCTGTAGCAGGCGCGGATTTAGGCGTGACACCCGTTATTATTGTCCCAAATGTCCTGACCAACCTGGTCTCTGCATCGGGGAATGTTTTGAGCGCTACCATACACTAGTGGAGTATTAGTGTAGGGTACAGCACGACACAGTGTAGGGCACACAAACACAGGGTCTCGAAGGATGTTGGATGTCCATCGACATTTTGAGAGACCCAAGCTGGAAGAGAAGATCGCAGAAGATCGCACTCCCTCCCAAATCAAGAAATAAAGGAACAGTTAGAAAGAAAAATAAAAGGATCCAAAAACTGTTGTGGTGTCAGTAATTTTATATGTCCTTCTACTCCTTCCTACTATACTTTTTTCAATGTCCTTAGTTTGTTTTTTCATTCTTTTGTGACCTGTTTCTCTTGCAGGTACTCGTTGGCTACCACGCATTGATTTTATATATTCTGACACAAACAGCGTTTGCGCTCAGCATATATGGATACCTTTGCTGATAGCAGCTGTGGTGATTTTCTGATTTCAGCACTGCAGTTAAAATCTTATTTTGGTATACGTGGATAGTGCCGTGTATACCCATCATTAAATTCAGTGGGTGGTTGTTTGGGCGGTTAATGATGAGAATCCAAAAACTTTTGTTGTGTCAGTCATTTTATATGTCCTACTCTTTCTAATGTACTTTTTTTTAATGTACTTTGTTTGTTTTTTCATTCTTTTGTGACCTGTTTCTCTTGCAGGTACTCGTCGGCTACCACGCATTGATTTTATATATTCTTACACAAACAGCGTTTGCGCTCAGCATATATGGATACCTTTGCTGATAGCAGCTGTGGTGATTTTCTGATTTCAGCACTGCAGTTAAAATCTTATTTTGGTATACGTGGATAGTGCCGTGTATACCCATCATTAAATTCAGTGGGTGGTTGTTTGGGCGGTTAATGATGAGAATCCAAAAACTTTTGTTGTGTCAGTCATTTTATTTGTCCTACTCTTCCTAATGTACTTTTTTTAATGTACTTTGTTTGTTTTTTCATTCTTTTGTGACCTGTTTCTCTTGCAGGTACTCGTCGGCTACCACGCATTGATTTTATATATTCTGACACAAACAGCGTTTACGCTCAGCATATATGGATACCTTTGCTGATAGCAGCTGTGGTGATTTTCTGATTTCAGCACTGCAGTTAAAATCTTATTTTGGTATACGTGGATAGTGCCGTGTATACCCATCATTAAATTCAGTGGGTGGTTGTTTGGGCGGTTAATGATGAGTAATACTACGCATTATTCCTGTGCTGATTTCTGATAGGTTCTCTTTTTTTCCGTTCAGCCCACAGGCTGCATGAAAAAAAAAAACCTATATGCCAAACAAGGACCAGCAATGTACTGGTACGTTGCTGGACTTTGAGTGGTTGTACCAGGATGATGCCTGCAGATTTAGGCATCATCTTGGTATCGTTTTTTACAGCCAGCGGTCGGCTAACATGTAAAAGCAATCCTAGCAGGTAATTGGCCGCTAGACTGCTTTTACATGCAGTGGGAGTGGCCTCCCCCCCCCCCCACCGCCGCCTTCCGCAGCCTTCCGTGGTTTTTCTCGGGCTCTCCTGTCCCACCGGTTAACCCGAGAGTGCAGCCGGTGATTCAGTTATCTAACCATAGAGCTAATTGAAGATTAGAATGGCTCCAATCATCTCTATGGCCTAAGATGCCGGAGGCTACGAGCATTTCATGACTTCTTTTTCGCCAGAAATAAACAGGGCCATTGGGAAATTGGGAAAGTATTTTATCACACCAATTTTGGCGTGGTCAGATACATTAAGGTCAGAGGAGAGATCTAGAGTATAAAAGACCCCAATTTTTTTAAAAAAGAGTACCTGTCACTACCGATTGCTATCATAGGGGATATCTAAATTCACTGTGATAACAATAAAAATGATTTAAAAAAAAATTAAAGGAAAGGTGTCAAAATAGCATAAAAAAGCAAAAAAAAAAAAAAAAAAAAAAAATTGAGCCCCCCCCCTTTCCCCCCGTGCTTGCGCGCAATGGCACACGCAAGCGTTGGTCTAGTGTCATATGTAAACCGCAATTTCAGCATGCATGTGAGGTATCGCCGCGATTGCCAGATCGAGTGCAGTAATTTTTGCAGTAGACCTCCTCTGTAAGTCTAAAGTGGTAACCTGTAGAGACTTTTAAAGTTTTTAAAAATGTACGTACGTTGTTGCCGCTGCGCAGGCGTGCGCAATTTTTAAAGCATGTCATGTCAGGTGTCTATGAACTCGGCATAAGATCATCTTTTAAATTTTACCAAAAAAATTGGAATTATATAGTGTATTTGTGCAATAAATTTAAAAAAAAATGTATTTTTTTCGCAAAAATTGCGTTTGGAAAATCTGTGCGCAAATACCGTGTGACAAAAAAATTTGCAACATCCACCATTTTATTCTATAGGGCCTCTGCTTTAAAGAAATATATAATGTTTGGGGGTTCAAAGTAATTTTATAGTAAAAAAAAAATATTTTTTCATGTAAACAAAAAGGCACAGAAAAGGCTTGGTTTTCAAGTGGTTAGAAGAGTGGGTGATGTGTGGATAAGATTGAGCATAAAATGCCGGGACAGTTCAAACACCCCCCAAATGACCCCTTTTTGAAAAGTAGACACCCAAAGCTATTTGCTGAGAGGCATGGTGAGTCCATGGAATATTTTGTATTTTGCTACAAGTGTCGGGAAAATTATTATTTCTTTTTTTTTTGTTGTTTTTTTACAGAAAGTTGTCACTAAATGATATATTGCTCACACATGCCATGTGTATATGTGAAATGACACCCCAAAATACATTCTGCTGCTTCTCCTGAGTACAGGGATACCCCATGTGTGAGACTTTTTGGCAGCCTAGCTGTGTACGCGCCCCCGAAAACCAATCCACATCTTCAGGTTTTCTAATGGCGTAAATTGCTGATTTTACCCCTGACTACCCGTCACAGTTTCAGAGGCCCTGAAATTTCAAGATAGCACAAAACCCCCCCAAATGACCCCATTTTGCAAAGTAGACACTCCAAGCTATTGGCTGAGAAGCATGGTGAGTCCATGGAATAGTTTATATTTTGCCACAAGTTTCGGGAAAATAATTTTTTTTTTTTTTTTTAACACAAAGTTGTCAGTAAATGATATAATGCTCACGCATGTCATGGGTATATGTGAAATGACACCCCAAAATACATTCTGCTGCTTCTCCTGAGTACAGGGATACCCCATGTGTGAGACTTTTTGCCAGTCTAGCCGCGTACAGGACCCGGAAAACCAATCTGCACCTTCTGGCTTTCTAAGGGCGTAAATTGTTGATCTCACTCCTTACTACCTATCACACTTTTGAAGTCCATAAAAGGCCAAGATGGCACAAAACCCCCCCAAATGACCCAATTTTGCAAAGTAGACACTCCAATCTATTTGCTGAGAGGCATGGCGAGTATTTTGCAGCTCTCATTTTTTTTGGAAAATGAAGAAAAAACAGGAAAATGCATTTTTTTTCCTCTTTTTTCAATTTCCAAAACTTTGTGACAAAAAGTGAGATCTGAAAAACACTCAACATGCCTCTCTGCAAATAGCTCAGGGTGTCTACTTTCCAAAATGGGGTCATTTGGGGGGGTTTTGTGCTATCTTGGAATTTTAGGGCCTCCGAAAGGTAGTCAGGAGTGAAATCAACAATTTACGCCCTTGGAAAGCCTGAAAGTGGAGGTTGGTTTTCGGGGTCCTGTACTCGGCTAGACTGCAAAAAAGTCTCACACATGGGGTATCCCTGTACTCAGGAGAAGCAGCAGAATGTATTTTGGGGTGTCATTTCACATATACCCATGGCATGTGTGAGCAATATATCATTTACTGACAGCTTTGTGTAAAAAAAAAAAAATATATATATATATATATATATTTCCCGGAACTTGTGGCAAAATATAAAATATTCCATGGACTCACCATGCCTCTCAGCAAACAGCTTGGGGTGTCTACTTTCCAAAATGGGGTCATTTGGGGGGGGGGTTTTGTGCTATCTTGGAATTTTAGGGCCTCCGAAACTGTGATAGGTAGTCAGGAGTGAAATCAACAATTTACGCCTTTGGAAAGCCTGAAAGTGGAGGTTGGTTTTCGGGGTCCTGTACTCGGCTAGACTGCAAAAAAGTCTCACACATGGGGTATCCCTGTACTCAGGAGAAGCAGCAGAATGTATTTTGGGGTGTCATTTCACATATACCCATGGCATGTGTGAGCAATATATCATTTACTGACAGCTTTGTGTAAAAAAAAAAAAATATATATATATATATATATATTTCCCGGAACTTGTGGCAAAATATAAAATATTCCATGGACTCACCATGCCTCTCAGCAAACAGCTTGGGGTGTCTACTTTCCAAAATGGGGTCATTTGGGGGGGGGGGGGGGGTTTGTGCTATCTTGGAATTTTAGGGCCTCCGAAACTGTGATAGGTAGTCAGGAGTGAAATCAACAATTTACGCCTTTGGAAAGCCTGAAAGTGGAGGTTGGTTTTCGGGGTCCTGTACTCGGCTAGACTGCAAAAAAGTCTCACACATGGGGTATCCCTGTACTCAGGAGAAGCAGCAGAATGTATTTTGGGGTGTCATTTCACATATACCCATGGCATGTGTGAGCAATATATCATTTACTGACAGCTTTGTGTAAAAAAAAAAAAATATATATATATATATATATATATATTTCCCGGAACTTGTGGCAAAATATAAAATATTCCATGGACTCACCATGCCTCTCAGCAAATAGCTTGGGGTGTCTACTTTCCAAAATGGGGTCATTTGGGGGGGGTTTTGTGCTATCTTGGAATTTTAGGGCCTCCGAAACTGCGACAGGTAGTGCAGAGGTGACATGAACAATTTACGCCATTAGAAAACCTGAGAGTGTTGATTGGTTTTCGCGGTCCTGTACACAGCTAGGCTCCCAAAAAGTCTCACACATGGGGCATCCCCATACTCAGGAGAAGCGGCAGAATGTATTTTGGGGTGTCATTCCACATATACCCATGTCATGTGTGAGAAATTTATCTTTTAGTGACAACGTTGTGTAAAAAAAAAAAATTAAAAAAAAAAATTGTAATTTTCCCGAAACTTGTGGCAAAATATAAAATATTCCATGGACTCACCATGCCTCTCAGCAAACAGCTTGGGGTGTCTACTTTCCAAAATGGGGTCATTTGGGGGGGTTTTGTGGTATCTTGACATTTCAGGGCCTCCTAAACCGTTATAGGTAGTGAGAAAATGCAATGAAAAATGTACGCCCTTTGAAATTCTGATGGTGGTGATTTGTTTTCCGGCTCCCGTACACAGCTACGCTCCCAAAAAGTCTCACATATGTGGTATCCCTGTACTCAGGAGAAGCAGCAGAATATATTTTGGGGTGTAATTACACATATACCCATGGCATGTGTGAGCAATATATCATTTCAATGACAACTTTGTGTAAAAAAAAATTTTTCAAACACCTGTGACAAAAAAATAAAATATTCAATGAGCTCAACATGCCTCTCAGAACATTCCTTAGGATGTCTACTTTCCAAAAAGTGGTAGTTTGGGGGGGTTTTGTACTGCCCTGCCATTTTAGCACTTCATGAAATGAGATAGGCAGTCAGAAATTAAAGCTTCGTAAATTTCACTATTTACACCATAGTTTGTAGACGCTATAACTTTTGCGCAAACCAATAAAAATACGCTCATTGATTTTTTTTTTTGTCAAAGACATGTAGCTAAATATATTTTGGCCAAAAAAAATGACATAAATTGAGTATATTGGATATTTTTTAAAAGACAAAGTTGAAAATGTCATTTTTTTGCAAAATTTTCGCTCTTTTTTTATTAATATCGCAAAAAATAAAAAGCGCAGAGGTGATCAAATGCCACCAAAAGAAAGCTCTGTTTGTGGGAAAAAAAGGACGTAAATTTCGTTTAGGTACAGCATTGCATGACCGCGCAATTATCAGTTAAAGTCACGAAGTGCCAAGTTGAAAAAAGGGGTCTGGTCCTTTAGCAGCCAAATCCTCCGGGGCTTAAGTGGTTAAATATCATTAAAATCACTGCTCCTTTAAAAATGCTTTATTTTTATTTTTTTTCATTGATATATGTTCTTTGGGGCATTACCCAGGCCCCCATACCCTTTTTGGGGAAAAAACTTGCATTTAAGGCTTTAAAATTAGTTCTTTTGATTTTAGAAGTTCGAATTCCCATAGACTTCAGTGGAGTTCGAAAGTTCGAGTTCGATTTTGGCGAACTTTTCATATGTTCGCGGTGTTCTGTGCAAACCGAACAGGAGTATGTTCGGCTCATCACTAATTCCAATCTATCAACCTCTCTAGCTGACATTCCTAATGGTAATTAACAATATCCGAAAAGCCATGATTATTATTATTATTATTATTATTATTATTATTATTAGTATTATTATTATTAACATTATATTATTGGTAACTTATTTTATATTTTTTAAGTTGTCCTCTGATATTATTATTACTACTATTATTAGTATGTATTATATTATTAATATTATTATTAGGTTGTTTATTATTATTATTTTATTAATCATATTTTATATTGGTATTATTTTACATTATTATTATTATTTTCTTATTATTATAATAAAGTTATAAGAGCAAAAACAAAGGCAGTTATTGTTTTCTTTTTAAAAGTATTTTGTGCTCATTACTTTGTCCTAAAACCAAAAAATAAAGCCAAACTAAAAAATAATAGAATTTTAGTAACGTTTTATTCAGAAACTATTTATGAACTGTAAACTTATTTTTTAAAGAAAAAAAAGGGACTCTCAAGCGACAACAGTGTTTCAAATTAAACCTTTAGAGACTTTTAACAAGACTTAAAACGTTGTATTCTTACAACACAGCAGACTGTCCTGTGGGAATGCCAACATTTTATATCTATATAAGTTATTATGTGAATCAATTGTCTGCATAGAAGCCTGAATATAATGTGTGGGCACACCTTACATGTTTTCTTATTAATAATTCCTCAGACTGATCATTTTATTGCTTTTCCATGTTGATCCATTTACACTGAAAAGGAATGAATAATATGATGAATCTCACAAAGATCACCATTCTTATCCTTGTGGGTCTATCAGACCATCCACCAACCATGAATGGACTTTTTGTACTTTTTCTTTTGATCTATCTGATGACTCTTATCACAAATCTCATTATTTTCTTTTTGGTCATCACCGATTACCATCTTCACAACCCAATGTATTTTTTTCTCAGCAATTTGGCTTTTCTGGACATGTCTTATTCATCAGTGAGTGGACCAAAGATGCTCTTTGACTTGGTCACCAAAAACCGGTCAATAACGCTCCCTGCCTGTACAGCCCAAATCTTTTTCTTTCTCTATTTTGCTTCCTCGGAGATCTTCCTGCTCTCGGCTATGTCCCATGACCGGTACATCGCCATCTGCAAACCTCTACATTACACACAAATTATGTCCTGGAGGGTGTGCAGTCATTTAGCTGTTGTAATTTGGGTCATTGGGTTTATTTATTCCTTGGTTCATACTCTTTGTTTGCTCAGGTTGTCCTTCTGTGGTCCAAACTCCATCCACAACTTCTTCTGTGACCTTCCACACTTGTTCCAGATTTCATGTACTGACCCAACATTAAACATATTGCTTACTTTCACAGTGGGCAGTGCAGTCTCATTATCTGTCCTTCTTTTCACATTCCTTCCATATGTCCGTATTTTCAGCATGATTCTCCACATTCCTGGCAAAACTGGAAAGATGAAAGCTTTCTCCACCTGCACCTCACACCTCATGGTGGTCTTCATCTTCTATGGCTCCTTAATTTTTATTTACTTTGTTCCCTCCTCCAGCAACATGTTTAGTATGAACAAACTGTTTTCGGTCATGTATGCCCTCATTAACCCTTTGCTTAACCCTCTGATCTACAGCCTGAGGAATAAAGACCTTAAGGCAGCATTCTGGAGGACTTTCAATCACATAAAAATATAAACCACCAATCCAGAACTAGATTTTGATACAAATTAACTTTCATCTAAGAAAAGGTTTCTTATAAACTTCCCTACTGCAGCTACTAAACCAGTCATTCCAAGATGTTAGAGTTAACAAATTTCACCTCTCCTGTCTGATGGGACCAAAGGAAAATAACAATTATGAATTGGCTGAAAAAGGAAGATTACAAAGAAGGTAATCTTTTAAAACAGCAAAATTCATAACTAAAAATTCCAAATTAGTCAGCTACCAGGGCAGGAGACACTTAACCACAATGTTTGGAAATAAGGCCAGTCTCTCCGATCTAATCTCACATAGACGCACAGACTCATGGATGTGGAAACAGTTACAGCAATCATCCTATTATCAGGATATCCTATACAGATACACATACACATGCAGATGCAGAGGGTCAATACATTTTGGATCTCTCATGAGCAATATCTCCCCTTCTGGCCACTCTGCCATAAAGTCCAACTCTATGGAGCGTACGGCTTATTGTCGTCCTATGTACAGATACTCCAGTCTCTGCTGTGGAACTCTGCAGCTCCTCCAGTGTTACCTTAGGTCTCTGTGCTGCCTCTCTGATTAATGCCCTCCTTGGCCTTGCCCAGTTCGTGAGTTTTGGTGGGCGGCCGTCTCTTGGCAGGTTTACTGTTGTGCCATGTTCTTTCCATTTGGTTATGATAGATTTGATGGTGTTCCTGGGGATCATCAAAGATTTGGATATTTTTTTATAACCTAACCCTAACTTGTACTTCTCAACAACATTGTCCCTTACTTGTTGGGAGGGTTCCTTGTTCTTCATGGCAGTGTTTGGTTAGGGGTGCCTCTTGCTAAGGTGTTGCAGCCTCTTTAGCCTTTCAAAAAAGGTGTGTACATGTAATGACAGATCACGTGACACTTAGATTGCACACAGGTGGACATCATTTCACTAATTATGTGGCTTATGAAGGTTATTGGTTGCACCAGAGTTTTTTATTGGCTTCATAACAAAGGGGGGTAAATACATACGCACATGCCAATTCTGTTTTCTATTTCTAAAATTTAGTTTTATGTATATATTTTTCTCATTTCACTTCACCAACTTAGACTATTGTGTTCTGATCCATCACATACAATTCAGATTAATAAAACATTGAACTTAAGGCTGTAATGTAACAAAATAGGTAAAAAGTCAAATCAATGAATACTTTTGCAAGGCACTGTAGGCTATCAGCTGCTAAAATGTCAGGTTGACATCAACTTTTACTGCATGGCAAAATGAGCCTGGGGAAGAAAAACTATTTTCGGGATCATATCAGTTAATAGACCGACATACATAAGGCAATTGCATTGAATTAGTCTTGTTGAGGATATTTATCTCCTATATGACCTCAACATAGCTGGCAATACTTGTTCATGCTAATTCACCAGTCACACACGTCAGTCCACAATTCTTCTATTCATATTTGTGCCAATATCGTTGCTACATTGTGGCCTTATTCATTTACAATTGTCAACATTGACACTTATCACAACTGCTGGAAACATATATTACGACTTACTCAGAAAGTCTCACAAGATAATTAGCAGGTGGACACTTTCACGATCATCAATTCAAGTTGATAAATTATCAATTAAGTTGCTACATACAGATACGGACACACATTGACCAAATTACCATCAGTAGGGGGGGGGGAATGCGTTTTTCACTTCAGTGGGTTCAGGGAGGGACATTGAGCAGTGTTGGATGATCCGCTCAATACTGGAGTACGGTGGGAGAGTTGGGAAGTGAGGGGAGGGGCGAGTGAGCTGAATGGGGGGTCCCTCTGATGTTTTTTGTGAGGAGGGGTTTCCCACCCTTGCCTACAGTTTTTTTTTATGATTATATGTCTATTAAATATCTTATTTGAATTTGGTAGCCCTTGTAGGTGTTTTTTTTTCCCTTTGGTGAATGGTTATATGGATTAGAAACATAGCTAAAGGTCAGTGATAAATAAATAAAAGGTGTTGCGCTATTCTAAATGAAATATATGTTAGAGTGTCTGTGGTAAATACCAAATGATAAAATGAATCAACGGTGTTAAATGGTAAATATTTCAAAGATGTTGCATCAAGCAAGAGCAGTGAATAAACACAGTAGGGATCATAGAACCAAAAGTGACAAAAAATGAATAACAGGTGATAAAAATCTTGAATAATATTGAATCAAAATTAAGTGAAGAAAAAAGTGACTAAAACAAGATGAATTGATCAAATAAATTAAGCAGCAATGTAGATAAATATAAAAGTGAAAGAGAAACGTCAAGACAATCAAATAACGATACAGGCAAAGAATAAGATTAAAATCACTGTCCAGTAACCAGCCTAATCAGGCAGGTAGCTAAAAAGTATAGATGGATGGATAAAAGCTCATCCGTGGTAATCTGGCTGTACCACATTCTTACCTTACCCAGATCCTGGATGTAGAAAGCAAGGTGGCAACACTGCGTAGCATCAAAAACCTGGAAAGGAGCTTGGACATTACCCAGCAGGTGCTGGCAGGGGTCAGCATAGAGAAGGGTGGAGATTTAGAGACACAGGCACTGGAGGTAGGCAGTTGGGTGACAGTTAGAAGGAGGGGAAGAGGGAAGAGCGCTAGTGAGGCCAGTCCTGAGTTTGTACAACCCAATAAATATGCCAAGTTGCATGATGATGGGGATATCAGCTCAGGGGTGGCAGTGCTGGAGCAGGCGCCCTCCCCCAGCTGCCAGGGGAGTGGCGGCTCAAGGAAGGAGGGGGGCAGTGACGGGTTGTTGTAGTAGGGGACTTTATTATCAAGAGGACAGAGAAGGCAATCTGTCAAAATGATTGTGGTAGCCGAACAGCATGTTGTTTACCGGGCGCTCAAGTTTGGCACATCGCAGATCGGGTGGACAGATTATTGGGCGGGGCTGGGGAGGACCCAGCAGTCACGGTGCATGTAGGCACCAATGACTAAGTGAGAGGAAGGTGGAGGATTCTAAAAAAATGATTTCAGGGACTTAGGGAATAGATTGAGAAATAGGACCTCCAAGGTGGTTTTCTCTGAAATACTGCCTGTGCCTCGAGCCACACCAGAGAGGCAGAAGGAGATTAGGGAATTGAACAAGTGGCTGAGGAACTGGTGTAGGAAGGAGGGGTTCAGGTTCCTGGAGAATTGGGCTGACTTCTCAGTCGGCTACCTGCTCTTTAGTAAGGACGGGCTGCAACTTAATGGGGATGGTACAGCTCTATTGGGGAGAAAGATGGCCACAAAGTTGGAGGGACTTTTAAACTAGGTGTTGGGGGGGGAGCGCTCAGAGGTAGAGTAAGGTGGTAGGGAGAAAAGGACAGAAGGTATTATTGGGGTCAGCAGTGACAGTAGAACTGTAGTGACAACCACTGGGGGGTCTGTGCGGACAAACCTCAGACGAAACAGGAATAAACTTAAGTACAATTCTCTGTCCACTTTTACAAAACTAAGAGAGGTATACCCAAATCCCAGGAGCCTAGCTAATAAAATGGAGGAGTTGGAACTGTTAATACATGAGGAGGACATAGACCTTGTGGGAATAATAGAAACTTGGTTCGACCCCTCACACGACTCGCTGGCCAATATCCAAGGGTACTCTGTGTATCGGAAGGACAGGGAAGGAAAAAGAGGGGGAGGGGTATGTCTCTATGTCAAAAATAATGTAAGGGTGGTAGAGAGGAATGACATTATGAAAGGGATGAGTACGGAGTTAGAATCCATGTGGGTAGAACTCCATAGGGCAGAAGTAAAGGGGAAAGTAATAGTGGGGTATGTTATAGGCCACCCAACCAAAGGCTGGAATTTCTATCACTGTTGGGAAATGTGGCAAAGCTGGGGCCAGTTATAATATTGGGGGACTTCAATTATCCCGACATTGACTGGGAAGAGGGGACTACACACTCACTAAAGGCCGGTCTCTTCATGAATATCTAAAAGGACAACTACATGTCTCAGTTGGTGGATTCTCCTACTAGAAAGAATGCAGTGTTGGATCTATTAATTACTAATGACCCAGACCTAATCTCAGATGTAGGAGTCCAGGACCACTTGGGTTCTAGCGATCACAGGATGATCACATTTAACGTAAATCACAAGATAGCAAGGCAAGAGGGGAATATAAGAACCCTAGACTTCAGAAGGGTAAACTTTCCTAAACTGTGCTCAATGATAGAGAAAATACACTGGGACCAAACCCTAGGAACACTGACCACAGAGGAAAAATGGGAATGCTTTAGGAACATATTAAACAAAAGCATCTCACAGTGCATTCCCATGGGAAATAAATTTAGAAGAGCCAAGGCCAAACCAGGGTGGCTAAACCATAATGTAAAAAAACGTATTATTAGGGGGGACGAGGACAAGTCACATGACACCGGGGAGGCCCAATTTGGACATTGTCACTTAGGGCTGTACTCACTTTAGTTGCCAGGGGTTTAGACATTAATGGCTGTGTGTTGAGTTATTTTGAGGGGACAGCAAATTTACACTGTTATACAAGCTGTACACTCACTACTTTACATTGTAGCAAAGTGTCATTTCTTCAGTGTCTAAACCGCTGGCAACAAAAGTGAGTACACGCCTAAGAGAAAATGTCTAATTTGGGCCCAAAGTGTCAATATTTTGTGTGGCCACCATTATTTTCAGCACTGCCTTAACCCTCTTGGGCATGGAGTTCACCAGAGCTTCACAGGTTGCCACTGGGGTCCTCTTCCCCTCCTCCATGATGACATCACAGAGCAGGTGGATGTTAGAGACCTTGCGCTCCTCCACCTTCTGTTTGAAGATGCCCCACAGATGCTCAATAGGGTTTAGGTTTGGAGAAATGCTTGGCCAGTCCATCACCTTTACCCTCAGCTTCTTTAGCAAGGCAGTGGGCATGTTGGAGGTGTTTGGGGTCGTTATGTTGGAATATTGCCCTGCCCCCCAGTCTCCGAAGGGAGGGGATCATGCTCTGCTTCAGTATGTCACAGTTCATGTTGGCATTCATGGTCCACTCAATGAACTGTAGCTCCCCAGTGCCGGCAGGACTCATGCAGCCCCAGACCATGACACTCCCTCCACCATGCTTGACTGTAGGGAAGACACACTTGTCTTTGTACTCCTCACCTGGTTGCCTCCACACACGCCTGACACCATCTGAACCAAATAAGTTTATCTTGGTCTCATCAGACCACAGGAGATGGATCCAGTAATCCATGTCCTTAGTCTGCTTGTCTTCAGCAAACTGTTTGCAGGCTTTGTTGTCCATCATCTTTAGAAGAGGCTTCCTTCTGGGATGACAGCCATGCAGACCAATTTGATGCAGTGTGCGGCGTATGGTCTGAGCACTGACAGACTGACCCCCCACCTCTTCAACCTCTGCAGCAATGCTGGCAGCACTCATACGTCTATTTCCCAAAGACAATCTCTGGATATGACGCTGAGCACGCGCACTCAATTTCTTTGGTCGACTATGGCGGGGCCTGTTCTGAGTGGAACCTGTCCTGTTAAACCACTGTGTGGTCTTGGCCACCGTGCTGCAACTCAGTTTCAGGGTCTTGGCAATCTTCCTATAGCCTAGGCCATCTTTATGTAAAGCAACAATTCTTTTTTTCAGATCCTCAGAGAGTTCTTTGCCATGAGGTGCCATGTTGAACTTCCAGTGACCAGTATGAGAGAGTGAGAGCGATAACACCAAATTTAACACACCTGCTCCCCATTTACACCTGAGACCTTGTAACACTAACGAGTCACATGACACCGGGGAGGGAAAATGGCTAATTGGGCCCAATTTGTACATTTTTACTTAGGGACGTACTCACTTTTGTTGCCAGCGGTTTAGACATTAATGGCTGTGTGTTGAGTTATTTTGAGGGGACAGCAAATTTACACTGTTATACAAGCTGTACACTCACTACTTTACATTGTAGCAAAGTCTCATTTCTTCAGTGTTGTCACATGAAAAGATAGAATAAAATATTTACAAAAATGTGAGGGGTGTACTTACTTTTATGAGATACTCTGTGTATATATATATATACTGTATACTTCATACACCGCCATTATCCAATCAGGGGATTTTTTAGATGGACCTCACTATTAGTTAACCCCTTTACACCTAAGCCTTTTCTAACATTTGTTGCTTACAAGTTAAAATCAGTATTTGTTGCTAAAAAATTACTTAGAACCCCCAAACATTATATATATATATATATGTTTTTTTTTTTTTTAACAGAGACCCTAGAGAATAAAATGGCGATTGTTGCAATATGTTTTGTCACAGGGTATTTGTGCAGCGTTCTTTCCAAGGCAATTATTTGGGAAGAAATACACTTTCATGAATTAAAAAAAAAAAAAAACAGTAAAGTTAGCCCAATTTTTTTTCTATAATGTGAAAGATGATGTTGCGCTGAGCAAATTGATACCTAACTTGTTATGCTTTAAAATTGCGCTTACTCGTGGAATGGCGACAAACTACAGTACCAAAAAATCTCCATAGCCAACGTTTTAAAAATCTTTAATGGTTACCAGTTTAGAGTTACAGAGGAGGTCTAGGGATAGAATTATTGCTCTCTCTCTAAAGATCGCGGCGATACCTCACATGTATGGTTTAAATACCGTTTACATATGCGTTCGCTTTTGCGCGTGAGCACGGAGGGATGGGTGCTTTAATTTTTTATTTTTTTATTTATTTTATTTTATTTATTTTTTTTTTACTGTCCCTTTAAAAAAAAAAAACACAAAAAAAGACCCCAAATCCCTCCTTTGCACTTAAAAGCATTCAATACGCCAAGTTTGGCTGTTTTGAATGCTGTAATTTTTAAAATATCTGGCTCCTTTAAGGCTCCAGTAGCTGGAAGTGATGTCATGACATCGCTTCCAGGTTTTTACATCGGAATCCTGATTAAAGCCAAAGCCAAAGTTTGGGTCTTCAGCCAGCCAGCAGATGTGTTGGCTGGTTGCTCAGGTCTCCCAGTGGGACGGGAGACCTGGGCGAGCCACGGGAGGCGGCAGGAGGTGGGGGGGGGGATGTCCTCTCCAACTCCTTGTAATAACAACTGAGTGGCTGCTTAGCCACATCAACTGGTATTACAAGAAAGCCATCGGCTCTAAACAACAGTATCGGGGTGATGCCTCTAGCTGCAGGCATCACCCTGGTACAACTCCCTGAATCCGAGGCCGCATATTTGCATTCCATCCACGCTAAGGGGTTAAGGCTTCAGTAACCGGAAGTTATGTCATGACATAGCTTCCGGGTTACCACATTGAAGACCCAGTCAAAGCCAAATATGGCTTTGTTTGGGTCTTTGGCCAGCCAGCAGATGTTTCGGCTGGTTGCTCAGGTCTCCCAGTGGGACGGGAGACCTGGGCAAGACACAGAAGGCGGCAGGAGGTGGGGGGTGGAACGTCCCCTCCCACTCCTTGTAATAACAACTGAGCGGCTGCTTAGGCACATCAGTTGGTATTACAAGAAAGCCGTTTGCTCTAAACATCGGTACTGGGGTGATTTCTCTAGCTGCAGGCATCACCCCGGTACAACCCCTTGAAGCCGAGGCTGCATACTTGCTTTCAGTGGGCATCCGTGGGAACGGGGTTAAGGTCAATAATATTAGCTCATCAAAACAAAAAATCTCCAGCAGGGATCCTCTCTCCAGCTAGCTGCAGCAGTCCTCCCATAAACTCGTAGATGATTATCACATAAATCAATGGAATAGCTCAAAGGATTATAGAGGATCTCATATTGTGTACCAATAACCTCTTAGCGAACACCCACCATTGTACTGCGAATGAGCGGCCGCTGTAGGCAAAGGGACATACCCGTACATCGCTGCCTAATTCCGAGTTTAGGGAGTACACATGTGATTGCACGCAAAAATCTGAACGAAGCCTTAGGTGTTGGGCCTGCGCTCCCAAGTTTGCTAGATTACAGACAAATGGGGCTTTTCTGTAAATCTTTGCAAATCTCAAAGCTGGTGACAATTATCACCCCAAGTGAATGTGATAGAAAATCCCACAACAGAAAAAGAGGGGAAATCTTCCAATTGGAACACTAATTCAAGTGAATATCAGAGGTTTGGAGGGTTTGCCTCACTTTGGAGTGATTGCCTCCCAATTCTTTTTGTCATTAAGGGACAGGAAGTGAAGGGAAATCTCCCTAATGCAACACACATGGGAAAATATACTGACAAGGCTTATAACCCTCCCTTTTTCCTATACCTGGTACTGGAGGCCAATGGAGAGAGGGGCTTCCCTTTTGACTAAGTTCCAGACTCCCCTGAAAGTGAGAACAGGAGGAGTCAGGCTCAAAGTAGCACAGGACGTCTGAGATGTCGTTTGCAAGAGGAATTCAGAAGGGTTTCTGATTTGCTAAGTAGTAGCTGCAGACAAGTGACACTGTAGTGGTGTGCCCCTTTATCCAGATGTAGGTGCAAGTCCCTTTAACTCGATTCCCCACAATCCTCTGGGCTCCCAGCATCCCCTGAGTTCCTGGACACGCCCAGGGAGTATAAATGCCAGCTCCTCCCAGCTTCCTGTGCTCAGAGAGATCCTGCCTGATGGGACAGCAGTGACTGGGCAAGTGAGCTGTCCCCAGGTGCTGGGTCATCAATCGATCAGTCTGGTGTGTGGGCCACAAGCAGTGAGCACAAGAGCACGCAGCATCTATCCAAGCCCCAGTCACTGGAGAGGACTCTGTTACAGTCCATGTGGAGAAGCTGTCCAAGCAGTGGGTTGGTCCTATCTACGGCCCCCAGAGCCTCCTGACCGAAGTCAGCATCAGCAGCGCCTGTGTGAAGTCTGTGCCAGCAGGAAATCCCCTCAGCTCCCAGTCTGCTGAATGAACGATCAATCTCTGGGAACACGTGAGAATCTTCAGATCTTTATCATATCTGTAAACTGAACTCAGAACACAGTCATCTATTTTCCAAATACTCGGGTCCTATCTCATGGTGTCTTTAGAGGACACCCCATGCCTACATTTTTCTTATTATCGTATTGCTCCAAATGGAGAATAGTTCTTCTTGATGCCCTATAATTCTCACGTTATATTTTGTATGTTGATTTTTTTTTTTTTTTAACGTATGATCTCCCTCTGGGCCACAGTTTGATCCCTTTTGGGGTGACAAGGAGGAGATCATGATCTTGCTCCCTCTTTCCTTAACCCCGATTGAACTCCACCTTTGCAATATAGTTCTATACTTCAAACTTTATAGATATGTTTTGTTCCTGTTTGGACCCTGTGCTATGCAATTTTCATGTATTTGGGAAATGACTTCCATATCCTTATCTATTTGTTATCTGCTCTAAAACTAATAAAATATTTTGAACAAGAAAGAAAAAAAAGAGACTCTCAGGCGACAATGGTGTTTCAAATTAACCTTTAGCCCCCATTCACACTGGGGTGACCTGTCAGGCGACCTGGTCGCCTGACAGGTCGCCGTAGGTCGCCTCCCATACAGAAGTTATGGACCCGTTCTAATAGGAGCGACACAAGTCGCTCCGACTTAGAAAAAGGGTCCGGAGCTTCTTTGGGGCGACCCGGAGCGACCTGCATAGACTTCAATGTTATGAAGTCCGTGCCGGCCGCTCCGAGGTCGCGGTGCGAGCAGTGCGCCGCAACCTCTGTGGTCCCCAGTGTGAACGGGGCCTCAGAGACATTTAACAAAGTTTTAAACGTTGTATTCTTACAACACAGCAGACTGTCCTGTGGGAATGCCAACATTTTATATGTATATAAGTTATTACCTGAATCCAATGTCTGCATAGAAGCCTAAATATAATATGTGGGCACACCTTACATGTTTTCTTATTAATAATTCCTCAGACTGATCATTTTATTGCTTTTCCATGTTGATCCATTTACACTGAGAAGGAATAAATAATATGATGAATCTCACACAGATCACCATTCTTATCCTTGTAGGTCTATCAGACCATCCACCAACCATGAATGGACTTTTTGTACTTTTTCTTTTGATCTATCTGATGACTCTTATCACAAATCTCATTATTTTCTTTTTGGTCATCACCGATTACCATCTTCACAACCCAATGTATTTTTTTCTCAGCAATTTGGCATTTCTGGACATGTCTTATTCATCAGTGAGTGGACCAAAGATGCTCTTTGACTTGGTCACCAAAATTCGGTCAATAACGCTCCCTGCCTGTACAGCCCAAATCTTTTTCTTTCTCTATTTTGCTTGTTCTGAGCTCCTCTTGCTCTCGGCTATGTCCTATGACCGGTACATCGCCATCTGCAAACCTCTACATTACACACAAATTATGTCCTGGAGGGTGTGCAGTCATTTAGCTGTTGTAATTTGGGTCTTTGCGTTTATTTATTCCTTGGTTCATACTCTTTGTTTGCTCAGGTTGTCCTTCTGTGGTCCGAATTCCATCCACAACTTCTTCTGTGACCTTCCACACTTGTTCCAGATTTCACAACCCCGTCCCAAAAGACGTGATTTAACCAGAGCCGATCATAACCTAGGTTCAAACTCATCTATAAATTCTTCATTGTCCTCATCCTCACTGCCTACCCATAATAGGGGCAAACAAGTTAAAACAAAAAGATCTTTTGCCCAAGATGACAACACAAATGCGAGCAAACGCCCCCCAACCCCCTCAGGGCCTCCACTCCCACCAGATACACGACGCCTAGCCCACATTAACTTACCAGTTAAGAACACATTAGAAACTAAACACATAGCAATCACAGACACTACGCATGCTATGGCTGCAGACAACACGGAATTTGAGGATCATTCATGAAATCCAATCATGTCCAATCATCATACCGTTATATCCCCTAGTGATGATAGTGATATCATCAACCTTTCAGATTACACTCTGTCACCAGCCCAAATATCTTTATTGCGTAAAGGCCTCACCTTCTGCCCTACTACTGACATAGACAAATTTACTTTCAAAAAAGATTTAAATTTATTTGCTCGAAAAATTCTTTTACAAAGTCAACACGCCCAGAAACATAACCCCAAGTTATTGCAACCCAAAACCAAAAAATTAGAAACGGAAGCATTAGATACACTAATCGCCTTGTTAGAGGAACAAGACGGACTTGACTTAATAGATAGGATCGATTTGGATTCATTACTAAACGAACATCCTCAATTCGGTGCAACAAACCGTTTTCAAAAAAAGTCGGACAAATTTCCCGCTTTAAATAGCAATACCAATTTGGCAGCTTTTGTCATGTTGGTATCTCAAGATATTGAGAAAATCAAACTTTCTCCTCAGACTCGAGCCTCTAATCTTAGCATAGAAGAAAACCAGGCCCTTACTGCTCTCACAAAACAATTACAATTGACTATCAAGCCCTCCGATAAGGGGGGCAATATTGTCATTATGCACAACCAACAATATGCCAATATGTGCTGGAAAATCCTCAATAACTCAACTTGGTACCACAAAATATCCAGAGTCACTATTGATAAGTATTTCGCAGAATTTTACGCTATGGTGGACAATGGATATTTAACAGGCTGTATAGACAAAACCACTTGGGATTTTCTTAGAATCAAATTTCCTACTATTCCCACGTTCTATAGTCTGCCCAAAGTCCACAAAAACAAAAATGACCCCCCGGGACGACCCATCGTCTCGGGCAGGGGCAGCATATCTGAAAATCTAAGTAGATATGTGGACAGCAAATTGTATCCATTTGTACAAATTCTCCCTTCTTTCGTAAAGGATACTATACATCTTCTGCAGCTGTTGGAGGGCATGTCGATCCCTGCGGATGCCCTGCTGGTGGCCATAGATGTTGAAGCATTGTATAGCTCCATCCCCCACCAGCAGGGTATCCGCACGGTCGCACATGCCCTCACACAATCTAATTCAGATTCCCCAGCCACACAAAAATTCATTCTACAATCACTTGAATACATCCTCACCCGTAATGTATTTTCCTTTGATGGTTCCCATTTCCTCCAGGTACAGGGCGTTGCGATGGGGACATGTTGTGCCCCATCGTACGCCAATCTGTACCTGGGGGAATTGGAACGTTCTTTCCTCTCTGAGGAACAACATTTGGAATATACCCAGCACATATTGGCATGGCACAGGTACATCGATGATGTCCTCATTGTCTGGACAGGCAGTGAGGAATTACTCCTGGACTGTGTTCATTCTATGAATAGGAACAGCTTTAATCTTTCATTTACCCTAAATTATAATAGTGAGTCCATTGACTTCCTGGACATCACAATTAATAAAAATCGATTAGGCAATATCACGACCACATTGTTTAGAAAACCTACCGCTGCCAATACAGTACTTTACGCAACCAGTGCTCATCCAGCCCCATTAATAAGGTCTATCCCTTACGGGCAATATTTGCGACTCAGGCGCAATTGCTCTGAAGATCCCATTTTCAAGTTGGAAGCAGATAAACTTAGAACAAGATTGACCACCAGAGGCTACACACAAACTTGTCTTAAGAAGGCCTATCGCAGGGCTAAATCGCAACAAAGACAAGACCTCATTTTCAAAAAATCGATTAAAACTTCACGTGATAGCAATCAGATCCAACACCAGGCACGTATTATAACCTCATACACGAAACAACATGATAGAGTTTACAATGTCCTCAACAAATATTGGCATTTACTTACATGTGATCCACATCTCAATCCTTTTGTCACCGACAAACCGGCGATAACTTATCGCAAAGCTCGTTCACTTAAGGATAAATTAGTTAAAAGTGAATACACAGGCGAATTTCGCCAAGATCCTTGTAAACGCTTAGGAACTTTCAAATGTGGAGGGTGCAATATATGCCAATATATTTGCACAGACCCTAATATACTTCTTCCCAATGGGTCCCCATACAGACCCTTACATTTTTCTAATTGTCAAACGATAGGAGTAGTCTATCTCCTCCTCTGCTGCTGTGGGTGCTTTTATGTCGGGAAGACGAAAAATGAATTTCATAAACGAGCTCAACGACATATTACTTGTATGCGTCAACGCAACCCTGATCTCCCTTTAGGGAGACATGTTCTAACTACACACAGTGGCATTTTTCCACGTTGCTTTCTTGTCATCCTTGACCGGGTGCACCCCAGCAGCAGAGGAGGAGATTGGGACAAGACTCTTTTACAAAGGGAATCTAGATGGATTCATAACCTTAGGGCTACCATCCCCCCAGGACTCAATGAAAGCATTAGCTTTAAGCCCTTTTTTGAGGGTTTTTCATCAGGAGGATGGGATCCATGATACAAGCCCCTTAGGATATGATTTAGTGACGACACTATGGGGCAATATGTTTAAATGTAATATTTGCTCCACTTTAAAACTATTAAATATATCCATCTTTAATAATAGTATATCCACAACATATTGGATATGACTTTTCTTTCCTTTCTTTCATATATACAGAACAAACTCCTCTACACTGTACAGATTCATCTCTATATGGATCTTGCACGACAGACAAAACATCGATCTGTTTCCTTAACTGATCTAGTCATTCCATATGGTTCCATCCTGTCCCAGTCCCAATATTTGTGAACTCCATTGTTTATATATACTTTTGCCTTAGTTTTTCTGGATTGCTTGCCCTGTTCTTTTTCACATATTACAGTATATAAATACCACTGTGTGGCTATCAAATATACCCTGTTTGCTTCGGTTTTTGCTTCTTCTTTAATAGAATGCTACTCCAAAGTACCCGATATCAATTGTATTCTATTTTTTGTGTCTGCTCCTCTATGTAAACACAGAGTTTGTTTTGCTTTGATGTCTCTCTTTGGTTCCGCCCCCTCAGCCGCAGCTCCATACTACCTACAGTGATGCTCGCCCGACAGACCTTCCCCCCGGCGCACACAGGGGCGTTTATTCGCCCCACTACCGGTCACCTGATCCCGCCATGGGCGGAGATTCGGGCCCGGATGTTGTGCGTCGGCGTGCCCGGAACGCACGTCGCGGCCAACCATGTGTGGGCGGCGTTTGTGCGTTCCGGACACGGGGGACCTCCATTGGTCCACACACGTCTTGGGAGGAGTTTAGATGCAGGCTCCGACGCATGCGCCGGCGTACTTAATGGCGGACCGCGCTCTATTCAGAGCGCGCCGCCATTATTCAAATACACAGGGCTGTACAGGTAAGTTATCCTCTCTCCACTTCTCTGGACATCACGAACTATTCTTGGGATATTTGCACTCGCCATAGACTTTCTCCTACCATCTATTCCTTTACCTGGGCACCTTCTGTGACTTCCATTAGTACCATCTCTCCCTCACTTGGTGACTTTTATCCCCTGCCATATATTGCTCTAATATTCCTCCTCACCACCAAGCTTTCTTCCTCCTCTCTCCTTTCTTAAACCATAGGATCTACGTTGGGAAATGAGGTTTTCTCTATCATTACTTCTGCCTTCTACCTGCTAATTTTTATACTCCATACAATTTTTATGTTCGACATGTTTTATGTCAACAGGGATCTAGTGCTGGATACGTCCCAGCACCATATATCCATTGGGGGATACCTCCACTCTATTACTAATTTACAGGTAGCTACTATCAATAACATCTTTTTCCATTTCCTACTTGAGTCTCTATTATGGATACATTCCATATAATTTTCCTTCTACTTTTTCTTTTCCATAACCATCTAGATGACCTGTGTGTTTTTGACCTCACCTTGGAGATCCTCGTGGGAATTTCTGATCGGGGAGCTCTTTTTTCACTGTCATTTGCCAAGCCACTGTGTATTTGGCTTATAACCATTCAAATTCCCTTTGGAAGCCCATATAATATAAATAAATTGTTCTGGGCCTATCTTGCATAGACCCAGCCAAATTGGCACATACTACTTGCGGCCATAGATATCTGAAGGCTTTTTTTCATCCACCAAGGCCCATCCATTTGGTTTTACGTCCTGGATTCCACGGAGGTCTTACATATCTGGTATGTAATTATAGAGGCAATTTCGCCCCCTTTTTACATCTAAATACAACAAACACTGTGTATAATGAGTTATGTGATGTATTGTTTAAATATTGTTTAATACATTTGAAATCTAACTCTATACTTACCACATGCATCATACTCACTGTTACCTTTTATGCTCCTAGTCTGAGCTCTGGTGTTTTCTGGACTATCGAGAAAGGCAATTGGACCGAAACGCGTCTAGTCCGATCCAGACACCTCAGACCCTCTTGGTTCCAAGACGTATCTATGACCATGTTTTTATCATATATTTTATTTGTGATTTTGTATGTTTCATTTTTGTAATATGTGTAATAAAATTTATATATTTTCATACTCAAGTCCTGGTTCTTGCCGTTGAAAGTCCCAATCCTCAGGGGTTATTTATTGTTCCACATTTATCAGGGATGTTGGCAAGATTCCAGGTTTAAAACACAGACTCCAAATTTATCTTTTCTGTTCCAGATTTCATGTACTGACCCCACTATAAACTCAGTGCTCGTGTTCGTAGCTGGTGGCATTGTCACCTTAGGAGCCTTTCTTTCCACGTTTATTCCCTACGTTCATATTTTCAGTACCATTCACAGGATCCGCAGCAATACTGGAAAACAAAAGGCATTCTCCACCTGCACCTCACACCTCATGGTGGTCTTCATCTTCTACGGCTCCATCATTTTTATTTACTTGGTTCCTTCCTCCAGCAATATGTTTGGTGTGAACAAACTGTTTTCGGTCATGTATGCCCTTATTAACCCCTTGCTTAACCCTCTGATCTACAGCCTGAGGAATAAAGACCTTAAGGCAGCATTCTGGAGGACTTTCAGTAACCAAAAAAAAGTAAACCAATCCAGAACTTAATGTGGAAAAACATTAAACCTCACTTAAGGAAAAAAAAAAACTTTCTTATTCCCCCTTTAATTCTTTTTTTACATTTTTTTTTTATTGCAGATGCTTAACTAGTCACCCTCAGATGTTGGAATTAACTAATTTTACCTCTCCTATCTGATGGTACCAAAATAAATAATAATTTTGACGTTTCTGGAAAAATCTAGATTTTTTTTGTCTCTGTAAGGAAACTAATAAAAAAAAAAAACACAATATTTATACAATTATAATTCCAAATTAGTCAACTACTTGGACAGTAGACAAATTATTAAATACCACCACTGTGTATTTAAATGAAAATACCTGTCATTTCCCTAAAGTGTGCAATGTGTAGCTGGATTTTCTCTATTTTAATGACATTTTTCCTTTTCCAAAACAGGGAAAAAAAAGATTGATTTTACAGTATACTTCATACACCTCCATTATCCAATCAGGTGGATTCCCACTTCTTTAGATGGACCTCACTATTAGTTAACCCCTTTACACCTAAGCCTTTTTCTAACATTTGTTGCTTACAAGGTTAAATCAGTATTTGTTGCTAACAAATTACTTAAAACCCCCAAACATTATATATATATATATTTTTTAACAGAGACCCTAGAGAATAAAATGGCAATTGTTGCAATATTTTTTGTCACACGGTATTTGTGCAGCGGTCTTTCCAAGGCAAGAAGAGAAGAATTAAAATTGCATGAATTAAAAAAAAAAAAAAGTAAAGTTAGCCCAATTTTTTTTCTATAATGTGAAAGACGATGTTACACTGAGTAAATAGATACCTAACATGTCATGCTTTAAAATTGCGCTCACTCGTGGAATGGCGACAAACTACAGTACCAAAAAATCTCCATAGCCGACGCTTTAAAAAATGTTAACAGTTACCAGTTTAGAGTTACAAAGGAGGTCTTGTGCTGGAATTATTGCTCTTGCTCTAACGATCGTGGCGATACCTCACATGTGTGGTTTAAATACCGTTTACATATGCATTCGCTTCTGCGCGTGAGCACGTAGGGATGGGTGCTTTCATTTTTTTTTGTTTTTTTTTTATTTATTTTATTTTATTTATTTTTTTATTTTTACACCGTCCCTTTAAAAAAAACTAAAGAAAACAAAAAAGACCCCAAATCCCTCCTTTGCACTTAAAAGCATTCAATACGCCCAGTTTGGATGTTTTGAATGCTGTAATTTTTTTAAATATCTGGCGCCTTTAAGGCTCCAATACCCAGAAGTGATGTCATGACATCGCTTCCAGGTTTATACATCGGAAAACCGATCACAGCGAAATCTGGCTTTGTTTGGGTCTTCGGCCAGCCAGCAGCTGTGCAAGCTGGGTGCTCAGGTCTCCCACTGGGACGGGAGACCTGGGCGAGCCACGGAAGGCGGCAGGAGGGGGGGGACATCCCCTCCCGCTCCTTGTAATAACAATTGAGTGGCTGCTTAGCCACATCAATTAGTATTACAAGAAAGCCATCGGCTCTAAACAACGGTATCGGGGTGATGCCTCTAGCTGCAGGCATCACCCTGGTACAATCCCCTGAATCCGAGGCCGCATATTTGCGTTCCATCCACGCTAAGGGGTTAAGGCTTCAGTAACCGGAAGTGATGTCATGACATAGCTTTCGGGTTACCACATTGGAGACCCAGTCAAAGCCAAATCTGGCTTTGTTTGGGTCTTTGGCCAGCAAGCAGATGTGTCGGCTGGTTTCTCAGGTCTCCCAGTGGGCCACAGAAGGCGGCAGGAGGGGGGGGAACGTCCCCTCCCACTCTTTGTAATAACAACTGAGCGGCTGCTTAGCCACATCAGTTGGTATTACAAGAAAGCCGTCGGCTCTAAACATCGGTACTGGGGTGATTTCTCTAGCTGCAGGCATCACCCCGGTACAACCCCTTGAAGCTGAGGCTGCATACTTGCATTCAGTGGGCGTCCGTGGGAATGGGGTTAATAATATTAGCTCATCAATAAAAAAAATCTCCAGCTAGCTGCAGCAGTCCTCCCATAAACTCGTAGATGATTATCACATAAATCAATGGAATAGCTCAAAGGATTATAGAGGATCTCATATTGTGTACCAATAACCTCTTAGCGAACACCCACCATTGTACTGCGAATGAGCGGCCGCTGTAGGCAAAGGGACATACCCGTACATCGCTGCCTAATTCCGAGTTTAGGGAGTACACGTGTGATTGCATGCAAAAATCTGAACGAGGCCTTAGGTGTTGGGCCCGCGCTCCCAAGTTTGCTAGATTACAGACAAATGGGGCTTTTCTGTAAATCTATGCAAATCTCAAAGCTGGTGACAATTATCACCCCAAGTGAATGTGATAGAAAATCCCACAACAGAAAAAGAGGGGAAATCTTCCAATGGGAACACTAATTCAAGTGAATATCAGAGGTTTTGAGGGTTTGCCTCACTTTGGAGTGATTGCCTCCCAATTCTTTTTGTCATTAAGGGACAGGAAGTGAAGGGAAATCTCCCTAATGCAACACACATGGGAAAATATACTGACAAGGCTTATAACCCTCCCTTTTTCCTATACCTGGTACTGGAGGCCAATGGAGAGAGGGGGCTTCACTTTTGACTAAGTTCCAGACTCCCCTGAAAGTGAGAACAGGAGGAGTCAGGCTCAAAGTAGCACAGGACGTCTGAGATGTCGTTTGCAAGAGGAACTCAGAAGGGTTTCTGATGTGCTAAGTAGTAGCTGCAGACAAGTGACACTGTAGTGGTGTGCCCCTTTATCCAGATGTAGGTGCAAGTCCCTTTAACTTGATTCCCCACAATCCTCTGGGCTCCCAGCATCCCCTGAGTTCCTGGACACGCCCAGGGAGTATAAATGCCAGCTCCTCCCAGCTTCCTGTGCTCAGAGAGATCCTGCCTGATGGGACAGTAGTGACTGGGCAAGTGAGCTGTCCCCAGGTGCTGGGTCATCAATCGATCAGTCTGGTGTGTGGGCCACAAGCAGTGAGCACAAGAGCACGCAGCATCTATCCAAGCCCCAGTCACTGGAGAGGACTCTGTTACAGTCCATGTGGAGAAGCTGTCCAAGCAGTGGGTTGGTCCTATCTATGGCCCCCAGAGCCTCCTGACCGAAGTCAGCATCAGCAGTGCCTGTGTGAAGTCTGTGCCAGCAGGAAATCCCCTCAGCTCCCAGTCTGCTGAATGAACGATCAATCTCTGGGAACACGTGAGAATCTTCAGATCTTTATCATATCTGTAAACTGAACTCAGAACACTCTGCTGCCATCTAGTGGCCATTACTAGAACTGCAATAGAATTGTCATTTTTCATTAGCTGCAAGTACTCCATTGCAAGTACAACATTTTAAGTACAGTGAATGAGATATTGCAGGAGACTGAAGAGATACTGAAAGAGATTGGCTTGGAGTTTGCAACCAACTCATCTGTGTTTCTTTTTGCTGACCATTGCTTGAGAAGAGGAAAGGAATTTGGTCAGGTGTCTGCTATTGTGCATTTGCTAATGAGACTAGCCCATTAAGGTGCTACAATTGTTGCTGGGGGAGGGGCTGTGAAGGAGTGTGTGTATATATAGAGAAATACTAATTAGCTGGTCTAATTCATTAGCTGCAAGTACTCCATTGCAAGTACAACATTTTAAGTACAGTGAATGAGATATTGCAGGAGATAGTCAGGAGGTAGGCTGGAAGGTGGAAAAAAGAAAAAAAAAAAGTAAGATTTGTTTGACTTAAATTTACAAATTTTCTTATTTTTTTTTTTTTTCTCTCCTCTTTAAAATGGCAGACTTGGTTCAGTGCAGGAATTGTTTTGCATTTATATCATGTTCCACTCTTTGGAGATTCGGATGCTGTCAGATCTGTAGACAATTCTCCTTACTGCAGCAGGAAATTGCATTTTTGAAATCAGAGATATTTAAATTATCGGTTAAACAAACTCCAGCTGGGACTGCTGCAATGCCACTGCCCCAGAGGACCCCCAGAAATGGCAGATGGGTTACTGTAGGTTCTGGAAGACTTAGAGTGGTGGATAGAAGACATGTCCCACAGTCGGTGGTTCTCCAAAATTCATTTGCAGCACTCTCAGAATGTACGGACAACATGGATATGGACTCAAGCACAGAGGGTGAGAAACCATCGACTCCGATGTCTAATGTATGCAAGACTGCAGCCAAGGACAAAAAAGAAAAAGTGAAGTCTCAAAGGAAGCAGCTGTTGCTGGGTGATTCAATCATAAGAAGTGTGGAGCTTAAAGAAAATGGTTTTGTGAGATGTCTCCCTGGTGCTACTGCTAGACGAGATAGAAGACGTATTATTAATATTGTTAAGCAAGCAAAGCAGGAAGGGGACGTGGATGTTCTTGTCCATCTAGGGACAAATGACCTGGCTTGCAATGAAGTGTCAGAGGTGAAAAAATCTTTTATCACACTTGGAAATGACGTACAGGATTTTGCATCCACCATTTCATTTTCTGAAGTTCTGCCTGTGCATAATGTTCAGAATGATAGGCAGAGGCGCATAAAGGAGTTCAACATATGGCTTAGTAAATGGTGTCAAGAGCAAGGATTTGGCTTTGTTTCTCATGATAGCTCTACTTGGAATAGAAAGGAACTGTACAAAAAAGATGGTTTGCATCTTTCTCTCAAAGGAACAAATGTACTTAGTGAACAACTCCAAGAATTTGCGAAAGAGTATTTAAACTAGGAAGGGGGGGCAAAAGAGTGGAATTACAAGAGTCCAATTGCCCCCCAAAACAATGCCAGAACAGGTCAGAAGCACAGAGGTTAAGAAATGATAAGCTCAGAGTCCTGTCTACAAATGCTCGCAGTTTAGGTAAAAAAATCAATGAACTTGGGTCAATTATGGCATCTGAGAATGTAGATTTTGTGGCTGTTACGGAGACATGGTTTAATGAAAGAAATGACTGGGACATAACCATACCAGGGTACTCTTTATACAGAAGAGACAGAGAAGGCAAGAAAGGAGGAGGAGTGGCCCTGTATGTGAAAGATAGCATTAAATCTAACCTAATACAAGTTGGTGAAGCCAACATAGAGTCAGTTTGGGTTACGTTGCAGTTTGCTAATCATGCAGTAACTCGTGTAGGTGTGATATATAGACCACCTGGTCAAGTCAAAGAACTAGATGATCTACTAGTTGAAGAAATAGCTAAAATGACAACGAAAGGAGAAGTTATCATTATGGGAGATTTCAATCTTCCAGATATAAACTGGAAAACCACAATAGCAAGTTCTACCAGGAGTACAGATATTCTAAATTCCCTACTGGGGTTGTCTCTGCAACAAGTGGTTGAGGAGCCAACCCGGAGGGAGGCCATTTTGGATCTGGTATTCACAAATGGGGATTCGGTATATGATGTCATTGTAGGCGAAACCTTGGGATCCAGTGATCACCAGTCAGTGTGGTATAATATAAGAACTGTGAAAGAGTCACACCACACAAAAACAAAAGTTTTAGATTTTAGAAAAACAGACTTTTCAAAAATGAAATTAGTCATAAATGAGTCCTTATCAGACTGGAACGGATTACATGGAGTCCAGGAGAAATGGGACTACTTAAAAGGTGCATTATTGAAGGCAACAGAAAATTGCATTAGACTTGTCAGTAAAAGCAAAAAAAGGAAGAGACCACTGTGGTACTCAGCAGAAGTGGCCCAAATCATTAAAAATAAAAAGCTAGCATTTTGTAATTATAAAAAAACCCAGAGCAATGAAGATAAGGAAATCTACAAGATTAGGCAGAAAGAGGCCAAGCAAGTTATAAGAACTTCTAAAGCGCAGGCAGAAGAAAAACTAGCTCAGTCTATGAAAAAGGGGGATAAGACATTCTTCAGATATATAAATGAAAAAAGGAAATTAAAACAAGGAATAACTAAATTAAAAACAAAGGACGGAAGGTATGTAGAAGAGAATAAAGGGCTAGCCGACTGCCTTAATGAATACTTCTGTTCAGTTTTTACAGAAGAAAAAGGAGAAGGACCTCCACTTGAAAGGATGACTAATGAATCGTTTGATGCATGTGTCTTTACAGAGGAAGACGTTCTAAGATTGCTGTCTAAAGTGAAGACAAATAAGTCACAGGGTCCTGATGAGATACACCCAAAATTATTAAAAGAGCTTAGTGGTGAGCTGGCAAAACCATTAACAGATTTATTTAACCAATCATTAGTAACAGGAGTCGTCCCGGAAGATTGGAAATTGGCAAATGTCGTGCCCATTCACAAGAAAGGTAGTAGGGAGGAATCGAGCAACTATAGACCAGTGAGTCTGACATCAATAGTAGGCAAATTAATGGAAACCCTATTAAAGGATAGGATTGTGGAACATCTTAAATCCCATGGATTGCAAGATGAAAAACAACATGGGTTTACTTCAGGGAGATCATGTCAAACAAATCTTATAGATTTTTTTGACTGGGTGACTAAAATAATAGACGGTGGAGGTGCAGTAGACATTGCATATCTAGATTTTAGTAAGGCTTTTGACACTGTCCCACATAGAAGACTTATCAATAAACTGCAGTCATTGAGCATGGACTCCTATATTGTTGAGTGGATTAGGCAGTGGCTGAGTGACAGACAACAGAGGGTTGTAGTCAATGGAGAACATTCAGAACAAGGTCATGTTACCAGTGGGGTACCTCAGGGATCTGTACTGGGACCAATTTTGTTTAATATCTTCATAAGTGATATTGCAAAAGGCCTCGATGGTAAGGTTTGTCTTTTTGCTGATGACACAAAGATATGTAACAGGGTTGATGTTCCTGGAGGGAAACGCCAAATGGAAAAGGATTTAGGAAAACTAGAAGAATGGTCAGAACTCTGGCAACTGAAATTTAATGTGGATAAGTGCAAGATAATGCACCTGGGACGTAAAAACCCAAGGGCAGAATATAGAATATTTGACACAGTCCTGACCTCAGTATCTGAGGAAAGGGATTTAGGAGTAATTATTTCAGAAGACTTAAAGGTGGGAAGACAATGTAATAGAGCAGCACGAAATGCCAGCAGAATGCTTGGATGTATAGGGAGAGGTATAAGCAGTAGAAAGAGAGAAGTGCTTATGCCGCTGTACAGAACACTGGTGAGACCTCACTTGGAGTATTGTGCGCAGTACTGGAGGCCATATCTCCAGAAGGATATAGATACTCTAGAGAGAGTTCAGAGAAGAGCTACTAAACTAGTACATGGATTGCAGGAAAAAAACTTACCAGGAAAGGTTAAAGGACCTTAACATGTATAGCTTGGAAGAAAGAAGAGACAGAGGGGATATGATAGAAACTTTTAAATACATAAAGGGAATCAACTCGGTAAAGGAGGAGAGCATATTTAAAAGAAGAAAAACTACCACAAGAGGACACAGTTTTAAATTAGAGGGGCAAAGGTTTAAAAGTAATATGAGGAAGTATTACTTTACTGAGAGAGTAGTGGATGCATGGAATAACCTTCCTGCAGAAGTGGTAGCTGCAAATACAGTGAAGGAGTTTAAGCATGCATGGGATAGGCATAAGGCTATCCTTCATATAAGATAGGGCCAGGGATTATTCAGAGGATTCAGATATATTGGGCAGACTAGATGGGCCAAATGGTTCTTATCTGCCGACACATTCTATGTTTCTATGTTTCTATTGTTTTCACATGTTTTAGGAATGTTTCTCCCTTCCTCATATTGCTGTTTTGTACTGCACGCCCCTGTTCACATGATCTCCTGTGTAATCTACGTTCCACATTGTTAAGTAAAGTAGAAATTGCACATCACCACTGGTCTGATCATTTGGCTGATACCGTTACATAACACTTGGCGTCACGAACAGGATCAGCCATGTCAGTCAGTGGTGAGGGAAGCAGCACTGAGGGTGTCAAACAGTCTGCCATAGCTTCCCTTTTGCTGGCAGGATTGCTACCACAGCAACTGCCTAAGTACACAGGACCAGATCAGGACTTGGATGACTGGATTAGGAGATTGCGGGGCTTGATCCGGTCATATGGGGTCCCACCCACACAGCAGGCAGATCTGGCCATTAATGCCCTTGAAGGGGAAGCAAGGAAGTTGATTTTGCACCTTCCAGCAGAGGACCAGGATTCCCTAGACAAGATAATCAGCCGCTTGGAAGCAGTGTATACCCAACCGGTTGCATTCGGGGATCTTAGGGCTCGATTTATCAGTAGAAGGCAGAGAGTAGGAGAATCCATTCCGCAGTACGCTCTGGAACTGCAGGATATAGCAGCCGACGCAATGAGAGGAGGTGAGCAGCACTTGCTGGCTGGAGTGATACAGACGGGTGGCTGAAGGATCAGTTTTTGGATGGGCTTCTGTCTGACAAAGTCAGGGAAAAGCTACAAGAAAAGGACAGAAGTAACCCAAACTTAAAATTCCACTAAATTTTAGAAGCAGCTATCCTGTATTCAGAGCCCAGATGTGCCAGTGCGGACGTTCTCATGGCCAGCACAGGGGATAAACCATGTAAACTGCCACAAACTGAACAAATAGCTCCATGGGAGGTGGCCATCCACAAGCTGACAGAAGGAATTGCCCAGCTCCAGACAGAACTTGCCATGCTGAGGCGCGAGGGAGATAATCCAGGGGGGCCAAGGGAGAACATCCCTTCATGGAGAAACTGATCCCCGCCCCGCCGGCGACCAAGAAGGGAGAGATCACCCTCCCCATGTTGGGGCTGTCAACAAAAGGGACATTGCTTGAGGGACTGTCCTGATCAAATACCAAGGGGGCCATTAAACCCAGAGCGCCCCGCCGCTAGGAGTCAAGCAGTGGGGCGGTCCAGCAAAATGACTCCCCAGTCACACACGGAGGACGTGGGGGTCGATTGCCCTGTGGTACATGGGTACTTCGATGGCCAAGAGATTGAGTGTCTCTTCGACACTGGCTCCCAAGTCACTATTCTACCAGAACCTTTGTTCCAGCGATACTTCCCAAAGAAGAAAATGAGTCGGGATACCCCATGGTCCTCACTGACAGCTGCCAACGAACTTCCTATAGAAGTGGTTGGGATTACCTGGATGAAGGTAAAACTGTGGGGACAGGATCTTGGCCAAAAAGGTGTGGTGGGTTACACGTGTATCCAGAAAAGGACAGCCGCAGGTGATATTGGGCATGAATATCATCCAGGGGCTGAAGCCCGAGCTGTTGAAACGATATCCTACACACCTGGGACCACCTAAAGAAGTTAGAAATCTGCTTCTTACCTTGGCAGCACTAAAGGACAAACACATGGCCAATGCCCTATCACGGTACCCTTCAGTACAACTACAGTGAGATGTGGATGAAGAGGCTGAAGAAGAAGAAATTCCACCCGTAATGAGGGCTAGACCTAAGAGTCAACCACGGGTGGAGTAAGTAAAGTAGAAATTGCACATCACCACTGGTCTGATCATTTGGCTGATACCGTTACATAACAACGCCTGTGAGATGTGGCAGGTCTGTAGTAGCACTGAGACAATGGGAAGTCATTTCAAGCCTGATTTCGTAGCCAGGAGGATAACAGAGCAGGCAAGGTCAGAGGGGAAGCTGAGGTCAGACACAGGAGAACAGAAGAGAATATCCGTGGACAAGCAGGGGTCAGGTCAGGAGACAGGCAGGAGAATAGTCAAGGACAAGCCGGGTCAGTAGCAGAGAACTTTTTCAGGAACAAGGATCACAGGAACACGGTACAAGCTAAAGATCAATCAGCAACTTCAACCACTGACAGCCAATGTGAAGTGCTGGTAGAAATGCTGGGTCCTAGAGCCCTTCTTCTGCTGTTGGTGTCTTGACAGATGCTGGATCCTAGAGTCCTTCTACTGCCATTGGTGCCCTGACACCCTTACTTGGTCTTGGCTCCTCCCTCAGAACCAGTGAATCTTATAAAAGAAAATAATTAGTGCACAACCAACATTCTACGTAATATAGCATACCAAGGGGGGATTGTATGCTGCCATGGATAGGCACCAGGAAAAGGAAATTACGGTAAGTATGATACAATTTTCTGTTGTCCTGCTGCCTCCATGGCAGTATACCTGTGACAAATAACTAGCTGAAATCGGTGGGATCATGCATAAAAAAGCATTTATTTGAAAAAAATATAATTATTTGCCAATGACTGCAAAATTTTATAGATGAGAGAGCTCCTGGGTCTACTCTGTAACGTCTTAGTAACATATGTTGGGATGACCATGATGCTACCCTGCAGATGGTTAAGATGGATACGTTTGCTCTGGCTGCCCAAAAAGCAGAAACCAACTTGGTGGAATGCACCCTAATTGAAGAGGTGGGTTGTAGACCCCTAGCCCTCTATGATTTCTGAATTAATTTGACTATCCATTAAGCTATTGTCCTAGAGGATGCCTCTATTCTCAGTTTTTGTTTTTTAGGGAATTATGAATAGCTTAGATGAATGTCTGAAGGGAGTTGTGGCTTGGAGATAGTGTCTTAGTACATTAGTAACATTGTGTTCATGAAGAGAGCCTGAATCTAGATCTGAAAAGATTAGAGGAAGAGGAGAACTTAGGGATGAATCCACGTACCATTCTAAGTTCCACTCTATCCGGGTACAAAAATAATATGATTGTCATCTGATCCCAGAGCCTGAATCTCTGATACCCTCTTGCCCAATGCCACCACCAAAAGGAAGAATAGTTTTAAAGTCAGATTTCTCAAGGATGCTGATTCAGATGGGGCAAAAGGCTGGTTGGATAAGGGCTCCAGAACAATAGACAGATCCCAAGTGGGGAAGATTTCTTTAATGGGTGGGCATATCTTCTTGACTGCCTAAATTAATTGCACTATCCCAACTCTTATTGGTCGCCACAGAGATTGCCACCACCTGTAATTTTAAGTTGCTTAATACTAGTCCTAAGACAAGGCCTGCCTGTAGAAAGTCAAGGAGTATGGAGGAAGAGGGCACATCAGTATTGAAGTTTTTGCCGGTAGCAAAAGATCTAAGCTTATTCTAAACGTTGTCATATATACTATTCATTGAAGGTTTGTGCTTTGAGCAGAGTTAAAACAACTTTGGAAGAACATCCCAAGGATTAAAACCTCCTTCTCTCAACAACCAAATGTGAAGGTTCAATCTGTGAGGATTCGGATGGGTGTGATGTCTTTGAGACAGAAAAAAGGGGTATCAGGTGAACCTTTACTGGAGGCTGGACACTAAAATATATTGCCCTAGGGAATCATGGGTTTCTCAACCAATATGGCAGGACTGTTATCACTGTTATTGTTTCCATTGCCAATCTCGAGAGAACTCTCGAGGTAAGGGGCCAGGAGGGGGAAAGGCATAAATTAAATTGTATGCACAAGCACTTTACAGGACATCTGTTGCTTCTGCCCGAAGGTGAGGTAGACGTGAAATAAACCTCCACACTTTGGTATTGCTTGCTGTAGCAAAGAAATCCGGTTCGGGGAGGCCACAACTGGTCCACAATCCAAGTGAATATCTTCGTATATAGGGACCATTCGTTGAGATCCAAGAATCTTTGGGTTCTGTGTTTAAGTGTCCTGGAAAATAGAATACTCTTAGGTCCTTCAGATTCTTCTCTGCCCAAATAATGATGGGTTCCACCTTCCTCAGCAAGGAACTGCTGTGGGTTACACCTTGGTGTTGTATGTATGACACTGCGGCACTGTTGTCTATCTGAATCAGAACTGGTTTGCCCTTTATCTGAAGGAACAATGCTGTCAATGCAAGATAATCCACCTGAATTTCCAGAATATTTGAGACAATGCCTGCTGCATTGAATGCCCATCTGCCTTGAACCAACATCTGGTTTTAATTTGACCCCTAGCCTATTGCACTGGCGTCTGTGATAATTGTGGTCCTGAAGACATGCCTCAATGGATGTGGCTTTATGAGCATCTCCCTCTTTTTCCACTAGTGCAGTCCCCTGTGCATCAAACTTGTTAGACGTATGGACTGGAATAGATAGTGTTTGTTCCATTGCCTTAGGAATTATAGATAAAAGTACCTCAGGTGCCAGTATGCCCATGGGACCATCGGGATACAGGAAGACTAAATCCCTATTAAGCTGAGTCAGTTTGAGGCTGTTAGGTTGGACTGTGTCCTCACTCTCTTTATTTTTTGAATGGTTGCTGTCGTTTTCTGAGCTGGCAGGGACATTGTCCCATTTGCAGTGCTGAATGATGCGCTTAGATAAATCACCTGCTGGACTGGAGAAAGGGGACTCTTTTGATGATTTACCGTCCAACTGTATTCTGATAGTGTTGACAACAGCATCCTCCTCTAGCTTGACTGGATTTTTCACTAAAAGGAGAATATAGTCCAGATAGTGATGAAAACTGAGACCCAGTTTTCATAAGGATGCCAGGATAGCGTTCAGAACCTTTGTGAAGACTCTGGGAGAAGTGTAGAGTCCAAAGGGGAGACTATGGAATTGTAGATGGACCTAGCGGACCACCAATCTCAGATACTCCTGAAATGATTGCAGTATGAGTATGTGCAAGTAGGCGCCCCTGAAACCCCAGGTACGTCAAATTCTCATGTTCTGAAGGATCAAGTCTGACTTTCCTCCTGTGACATAGGAAATGGATTTCTGCAACCTTTCTCCAAAGAGTGCTTTACCATCAAAAATGATGTTTTACACCAATTTTGTTTAGACGCTGTGTCAGCTGCCCATGGTCCTAACCACAATGCCCGTTTGGCCACCACAACATGTAACATTGATTTTGCAGAGTATCGAATTGTATCCATTGTTGCCTCACCAGCGAAGTCTGCTGAGAGCTTTAATTCATTCAAAGCCCTGATTATATCTTCCCTCATTAGAGACATCTTGTCGAATTGCTGTTTCTATGTTTCCGTCTGTGCCCGCAGGGCATTGGATACTGATGTTAAGGCGATTGCTTACTTCCAGGCGTTACCCACCATTTGGTAAGCTCCTATAAATCAAGGTCTGTTGTCTGTCTAAAGGATCCTTAAATGAGGCTGAATCATCCATTGATGAGGTGATATTCTTTGCTAGAACTACTGCTGCGTCCTCCACTGGTGGACCTTCTAGTATTGTGGACTCTTGTTCTGACAGTGGATAAAGTATTCCTAGGCGATTGAGAAGAAATCTTTTTTCTGTTTTCTTCCTCAATTCCGTCTTTGATATCATCCATCAGAGTAAAGAAGGAAACCTACTTCTTTAAAAATGGGAAGTAAATCTTTGACTTCCCAGGTGTAGTGTTAGCTCTATTCCAGCCGATAGCTAGCTTTACAGCCTGAACTAGGCAAAAGTTGAAGCCCGAGGGGTCTAGCTCTTCTAAAAAAAATCCTCAGTTGGCCTGCTATCATCCAGATGTCTAGGAGGAATACTTGCTGCGGGGTGAGAGGATTGCCCCGAGGATAGGCCAGGAAATGCTGACTCCTCTAGAGGATGTTGAGCTGTTTGCTGCATCAGAATTGCTGCTGCTAGTTCCACTATGGAATCCTTGACCACCTTATTGAGTATGTCAGCTACCTGTTGACCCTTGGACTCTCTGTCTGCTGCATAATATCTGAAACAACTTCTGCAGGAAAATTCACCTGGTAAGTGGGTGGCTTCACATGCTTGGCATTTTAGGGATTTGAGACTTAGTGATCGTGAAGAACTATGTCTTTTCAATGATGAACCCTTTGCCTCCTGCATGGTATCTTGTTTTGGATGATCTGCCCTGGTTGGGGCTTGCATATGCTTCTTCATGTCACCCTGATGTCCCCTTGGACTTATTCTGGTGTTCAGGGCTGAATACAAAAATGAACCTGCATAAGTGCCCCTTTTTTTTTTCTACGACAGTCCCTACCTTAATTATTGGTGAGGGTCTTGTTTGGGTGATGTACAGCTCATCTTAGGCAGCAAACAGAAAAAGCAGCTAGTAAAGATAGGGAACTCAGCGACTGTTTTTTAGCGGGAGCAAGGAAGTGGTATTCCTGAGTAAAAAATAAATAAATTACCTTTACTGTGAGTGAAAACAGGGTCCCCTCCAGGAGCTCCCAGTAAAGACAACCTCCTTGGATGGCAACAGGATGCCATACTAAAAGCTCCTGGGAATAAATAGTGGAGAGGGGAGGGACACCTGTGGAAACACTACTCTCCCAGAATCATTTTAACAAGTAAGGGCAAAAAACTCCAAATTTGTCATTATTCAAGATGGCTCTAGTAGGCACTAGGACCTATGCGGCCCACCCGACTCAGCCCGGCCCGCCAAGCTGGCACGCAGATAGGAACTCTTGGTTGAGAGACTACTGCTGTCCCAAAAGACCCACAGAAGGGATTCCCTTTGTTATTAGCGCATTTAGCTGCCCAAGAATAGAGACTGAACCTGGGAGAGGCTTAACCCAGATGAAAGCTGCTGAGTGCAGATGTAGGGATGTTCAACCAACATTCACTGACCATGAGGTATGAGGAAAAAAAGGAGAATGCTGAGAGTACACTAATCCATTCTTTTATAATATTCACAGATCCTGAGGGAGGAGCCCAAGGCGGAACTTGTCACAGGTATGCTGCCATGGAGGCACCAGGAAAAAGTTTTGCTTTCAGTTTTACTACAAGGTACAAGTCGGGGCTTTTGTCATTATAGTCAGTGTCCTCATAGCAGAAATCTAGTCTCTAAAAGTTCTATCTAAATACTTTCTTTTAGCATTTCTACATCCTGGTGGAGCCTGAGATCTTCCAGGACTCTAGCATTCTCCTAACAGATGGCCCACAGACCAACAGTCACCTTTTTGTGGTCCTCTGATATAATATTAATAAAAATAATAATAATAATAATAATAATAATAATAATAATAATAATAATAATAATAACAATAATAATAACTATTATTATTATTGTTGTTATTATTATCTTATTATTTTAGCCTTTATCTATCCTGGTGGAGCCTGAGGTCTTCCAAAATTCTAGCATTCTCCTAACAGACTGCCCACAGACCAACAGTCAACTTGTTGTGGTCCTCTGATTGTATTATTATTATTATTATTATTATTATTATTATTATTAATAATAATAATAATAATAATAATAATAATAATAATTTATATAGATAGTATTATACTATATTATTAATATTTTATTATTTTAGCATTTTTCCATCCTGATGGAGCCTGAGAACTTCCAGAGCCCTAGCATTCTCCTAACAGACTGCCCACAGATGAACAGTCAACTTTGTGTGGTCCTCTGATATTAATATTATTATTATTATGATTATTGTTATTATTATTATTATTATTATTATTATTATTATTATTATTATTATTATTATTATTATTATTATTATTAATAATAATAATAATAATAATAATAATAATAATAGTATCATTATATTGCATTGTTTTTATTATTATTATTATTATTATTATTATTGGTATTACTACTTTTTATATTATTATAAAAAGTTGTCCTCTGCTATTGTTGTTATTATTATTATTATTATTATTATTATTATTATTATTATTATTATTATTATATTACATTGTTTTTATATATATTATTAGTATTGGTATTGCAACTTATTTTATTTCTATAACAAGTTGTCCTCTGATATTATTATTGTTATTATTATTATTATTATTATTAATTATTAATAATAATAATAACATGTTATATTATTGGTAATATTTTACATTATTATCATTATTATTGTTATTATTGCAAAGTTATACGAGCGAAAAAAAAGCAGTTATTGTTTTCATTTTTTAAGTGTTTTGTGCTTATTACTTTGTCCTAAAACCAAATAATAAAACAGAACTAAAAAAAATAATAGAATGTCAGTAAAGTTTTATTCAGAAACTATTTTATAAACTGTAAACTTACTTTATAAAAAAAAAAAGCCTTTAGAGACTTTTAACAAGACTTAAAACTTTGTATTCTTACAACACAGCAGACTGTCCTGTGGGAATGCCAACATTTTATATCTATATAAGTTATTATGTGAATCCAATGTCTGCAAAGAAGCCAGAATATAATTTGTGGGCACACCTTACATGTTTTCTTATTAATAATTCCTCAGACTGATCATTTTATTGCTGTTCCATGGTGATCCATTTACACTGAGAAGGAATAACTATAATGATGAATCTCACAAAGATCACCATTCTTATCCTTGTAGGTCTATCAGACCATCCACCAACCATGAATGGACTTTTTGTACTTTTTCTTTTGATCTATCTGATGACTCTTATCACAAATCTCATTATTTTCTTTTTGGTCATCACCGATTTCCATCTGCACAACCCAATGTATTTTTTTCTCAGCAATTTGGCTTTTCTGGACATGTCTTATTCATCAGTGAGTGGACCAAAGATGCTCTTTGACTTGGTCACCAAAAACCGGTCAATAACGCTCCCTGCCTGTACAGCCCAAATCTTTTTCTTTCTCTATTTTGCTTGTTCTGAGCTCCTCCTGCTCTCGGCTATGTCCTATGACCGGTACATTGCCATCTGCAAACCTCTACATTACACACAAATTATGTCCTGGAGGGTGTGCAGTCATTTAGCTGTTGTAATTTGGGTCTTTGGGATTATTTATTCCTTGGTTCATACTCTTTGTTTGCTCAGGTTGTCCTTCTGCGGTCCAAACTCCATCCACAACTTCTTCTGTGACCTTCCACACTTGTTCCAGATTTCATGTACAGACCCAACATTAAACATATTGCTTGTTTTCACAGTGGGCAGTGCAGTGGTATTATCAGCTCTTATTTTCACATTCCTCCCATATGTCCGTATTTTCAACACGATTCTCCACATTCGTGGCAAAACTGGAAAGATGAAAGCTTTCTCCACCTGCACCTCACACCTCATGGTGGTCTTCATCTTCTATGGCTCCATCATTTTTATTTACTTGGTTCCTTCCTCCAGCAATATGTTTAGTATGAATAAACTGTTTTCGGTCATGTATGCCCTCATTAACCCTTTGCTTAACCCTTTAATCTACAGCCTGAGGAATACAGACCTTAAAGCTTCATTCAGAAGGACTTTCAGTCACCAAAAAATTAAACCAATCCAGAACTAAATTTGGAGATACATTAATCTTTACTTTACTATTGCAGCTGCTAAACCAGTCATCCTCAGACATTGGAATTAACCAATTTCACCCCTCGAGTCTGATGGGACCAAGGAAAAAAAAACATTTAGATTTTTCTGGAAAAAACAAGATTGTCTTGTCTTCGTAAGGAAACTAATATAACAACTATTTTTATTTACCATTGTTTTTATGTATTTGCCATTTATAAAACAAATCAACACAGGGATAAGGCGCTTTGGGGGGGGGGGGGCTGCCCCAAAGCACCCTTCCATGTTGGGTGTGTGTGGCCTGTTATGGCTCAGGTTTCCTGGCCTGTAGGGCTGCATGCTCTAATAAGGGTCTGGTATGGATTTGGAAGAGGGGGGGGCATATGGGGGTCTTGCACTGGTCCAAATCATTTGGTTAAGGGGGGATTATGGTGTGGGGTTGTTTTTCAGGGGTTTGGCTTGGCCCCTTAGTTCCAGTTATGGCATCAGCATACCAAGACATTTTGGACAATTTCATGCTCACAAATGAACAGTTTGAATATGGATGAATACGCACCAGTGCACAAAGCAAGGTCCATAAAGACATGGATGAGTGAGTTTGGGGTGGAGAAACTTGACTGGCCTGCACAGAGTCCTGACCTCAACCCGAGAGAACACGTTTGGGATGAATTATAGTGGAGACTGCAAGCCAGGCCTTCTTGTCAAACATCAGTGCCTGACCTCACAAATGTGCTTCTGGAAGAATGGTGAAACATTCCCATACACACTCTAAACCTTGTGGACAAGAGAAGAGTTGAAGCTGTTATAGCTGCAAAGGGTGGGCCAACTTAATAGTGAACCCTACGGACTAAGACTGGGATGCCATTAAAGTTCATGTGCGTGTAAAGGCAGGTGTTCCAATACTTTTGGTAATATAGTGTATGTCAGGTAGGGCCACCACCCATGGTTTTTTATCTAATCTATCTGTCTTCACTCTAGGTATTCCTCACATTCAGAATCCAAACTATTTCTTTTGCACAGACTTTATTTTATTCCAATTTATCCTAAATATACAATGTATGAAGTAGATAATTTTTTTTTCTTAGATTTATACTTCATATTGGTTACTGCAACACTGGGGTGTCCTTCATCTTCGCTAGAGATGGGCTCAGTCCTTCCCAGAAGAGTTGAAGCTGTTATAGCTGCAAAGGGCGGAGCCAACTCAATATTGAACCCTACGGACTAAGACTGGGATGCCATTAAAGTTCAGGTGTGTGTGAAGGTAGGCGTCCGAATACTTTTGGCAATATAGTGTATCTCTGGCCAGGTTCTAGAAGAATTCCTCCCCACACCACCAGCATTTTTTGATTAATTTCCAAATATGATGCTATTTTTAATGTGAGTCCCCCCCCTGACAGAGAAGGACGGACGGTTGATGTAAACACAGCTGACTGTTCTTCTCCCTGACATGATCACAGAGACCATGCGATCCTGCTATATATGATTGCATGTCTCTATGGTCTTCTCACAAGCCCAACCCCCCCATAGTTAGAATCACTCCCTTAGGCATACATTTAACCCTTTGATCACCCACAGGGTTACATTTTTTTTGGAGAATTTCATATAAAAAAATGTGAAAAATATTGTTATTTTTTCAAAATTGTTGCTCTTTTTTTGTTTATAGTTCAAAAAATAAAAATGGCACAGGTGATCAAATACCACCAAAAGAAAGCTCTGTTTGTGGGGAAAAAAAGGACGTCAATATTGTTTGGGTACAGTGTTGCACGACCGCGCAATTGTCTGTTAAATTCACACAGTGCCGAATCGCAAAAGATGGCCTGGTCATTGAGCAGCCAAATCCTCCGGGGCTAAAATGGTTAATAACCAGGCCATTTTTTGCAATTTAGCACTGCGTGACTTTAACTGGTAATTGCACAGTCATGCAAGGCTGTACCCAAATGAAATTTAAGTCCTTTTTTTCCAAAAAATAGCACTTTCTTTTTGTGGTATTTGATCACCTCTGTGGTTTTTATTTTTTGCAATATAAACAAAAAAAAGACCGAAAATTTGAGAAAAAATTTACTTTTCTACTTTTTCTTTTAAAAAAATATCCAATGAACTCAGTTTTTGTCATACATTTAGGCCAAAATGTATTTAGCAACATGTCTTTGATTAAAAAAATCTCACAAAGCATATATTTATTGGTTTGCACAAAAGTTTTAGCTAACTATGGTGTTGTCAGGATTATTGGGGAGAATAAATAAAAGAAAAATGGAATTATATAAAGGCCATATATATTCAGTTCTATATAGAAATTTTGAGCAGCTTGGCATCCATTTTGTTAGAGGTGAATGAAAGTTCAAATGTTCTTTTTAACAAGATGTCTCTTACAGAGGGTCTTAAAGTTTCAACAGACAATTCTGTTTTCTTAAGTCATATATAAGTAGAACACTGGCATTATTTTAGATAAGACTCTACCAGATGCTAATAATGTTAGTGTTATAATCTTATCTGTGTGTGACAATGAACAATAGTTTAATATATTCTGTTAAGGCTCATTTTAAATAAGTTTTAAAGAAATATTATAATCATGTGTGAGAAAATATTAGCAACAATGTTATAACACATATATATATATATTTTAGGAATACTTTGTATATTATATTTTGTTTCATATCCTTGCTAAGTACTAATTTTACTTAAGTTGAACTAATTACTTCATTTTTCAGGTATATTTATGTAAGGTCTTGTAAGTTTTTATAGTTGCCATAAATTCTCTATTCTCGCCATGAAGTCTGAAGCATTTGACAGAGTTTTGAGAATTTAAAGCTCTTTACCAGCCTAAGGTCAAAGGGTTATCTGTGGGAAAATAATGTAATTATATTCTATTTCCCGAATCTAATAGTAATACAACACTGCCCTCTGGTGATTGCTTAATTTTGAGTTCAGGTATTAATTATTAGAAATTAGATCCTTTAAGTGACGTAGAAATTATATGGTAATGAGATCCCCGCCCACACTTCAGGGGACATAAAGTTTTAGTCAGCTAGAGAGAGGGGGGAGAATCGAAGAGATCGTAAGAGGAGTAAGATGCTTTTGGAAGAAAGATCTGGGACACTGATGGGTGACATTTGATCCTGAAAGCCAGGCAATGTGACATCCCATTCAACAAACTCTCCAGAGTTTGATAAAGTATCAATTCTGTATTGCCTTATACATAATCCTAATTGATCCATTCTTACATCTAATCTGTTAGCATCAAGATTTGAATTTGAATCATTCTAACTGCAGTATGATTTGTTTAATTCTTTATATCTTGGGATTTGAAGCTAATTTTGGCTTTAGTAAATGGTTCAATTATGATGATATTCTTTGTAGTAGATTGACTAAATCGAATTTTACTTTACCAAAAATCTTTGGACTTTTAATAAGTCCCAATACATGGTATAACAATTTATATCCATGTAACTTTATTTAAAATATTGGAATCATGAATATCTGTTGGATGAGAAAAGTCACGTGTCAAATCTGTCATATTGGTTGCTATCTTTTATGTCTTCCTGGTAGACTATTATTCATCTTCTAGAAGTCTTTGGTTATGGTCATTTTATTATTCTGAGATAATATTCTTTGATTTTATTCTCATATTACCTGTGAGATATATTTTTTTGCATTTTATTCTAAACTTTGTGTTTATCACCAATTCTATTTTTGACATTTTATTTTGCGCTGAAGTATTTAATAACTATATATTTTTGCACAGAATTGTATCCTCCTTATCTTCAGTTTAGAGTCACTTAAAACGATCTTGCATTTTTATTGATTTATGGAAATAAGTGAAGAATCTCCTAACTTACAGATCTTTGCTTATTTACATAAATAGACACTGTTATATCAGAGCAGTATAAACATTCTGACAATGTACGTATATACTGGAATTTACGCAGCTTTTATTTTCTGACTGCCTATCTCATTTCTTGAAGTGCTAAAATGGCAGGGCAGTAGAACCCCCCCTAAATTACAACTTTTTGGAAAGTAGACATCCCAAGGAATTTCCTGATATGCATTTTGACCCCCATTGAATATTTCATTTTTTTTGTCACAGGTGTTTGAAAAAAGACACGCATGCCATGGGTGTATGGGGAATTACACCCCAAAATACATTCTGCTGCTTCTCCTGAGTATGGGTAAACCACATATGTGAGACTTTTTGGCAGTCTAGCCACGTACAGGACCCCAAAAACCAATCACCACCTTCAGACTTTCTAAGGGCATAAATTGTTGATTTCACTCCTCACGGCCTATTTTCTCCTAGTTTTGGAGGCCATGAAATGCTAAGATAGCAACCCCCCCCCCCCCCCAAATGACCCCATTTTGGAAAGTAGACACCCTAAGCTATTTTCTGAGAGGCATGTTAAGTCCATGGAATATTTTATATTTTGCCACAAGTTTTGGGAAAATGACAATTTTTTTTGTTGTCATTTAACCACTTCAGCCCCGGAAGGTTTTACCCCCTTCCTGACCAGGTCCTATTTTGCGATTCGGCACTGCGTTATTTTAACAGGCAATTGCGTGATCAGTGCGATGCTGTACCCAAACAAAATTTAGGTCCTTTTTTTTCCCACAAATAGAGATTTATTTTGGTGGTATTTGATCACCTGTGCGATTTTTATTTTTTGCGCTATAAAAAGAAAAAAACGACAATTCTGAAAAAAAAAACAATATTTTTCACATTCTGCTATATAACATTCTCCCCAAAAAATAAAAAATATTTTTTTTTTTAACATTTTAGGCTAATTTGTTTTCTGCTACATATTTTTGTTAAAAAAATCACAATAAGCGTATTTTGATTGGTTTGCGCAAAAGTTATTGCGTCTACTAACTACAGGAAAGATTTATTTTAATTGTTTTATTTTTTACTGGTAATGGCAGTGACCTGCGATTTTTAGCGGGACTGCGACATTGCAGCGGACAGATCGGACCCCTAACTGACATTTTTGACACTTTTTTTGGGGACCAGTGACATTAATACAGTAAGCAGTGCTAAATAATATGCACTGTTACTGTATAAATTGCACTGGCAGGGAAGGGGTTAATACTGGGGGTGATCTAAGGGGTTAGTGAATGCCTAATTGTGCTTACTGACTGTGTGGGGGGATGGTTCTGTGACAGGCTTAGCTGAAACTGCTGATCTCTCCCTGCCTGTCTGAGAGAAGATCCGCCTGCTTTGTTTACATAAGCAGGCAGGTCTTCTCTCCGTTTCCCAGATGATCGTGGGAGGAAGGCGGCGATCGCCACTTCTCCTCCCCCAGCCTGCCTCCCTCTGTGTCTAAACACAGTGGGAGCGCGGCTCTGGCGGCGCGCGTGCGCTGCCGAAACCACATGTACCCAGTCATGTAGTACTACGTGACTGGACGCATCAAAGCCGCCCTGCCGCAGTAATATTACAGTGGGCGGTCGGCAAGTGGTTAAATGATATATTGTTCACACATGCCATTGGTATATGTGAAATGACACCACAAAATACATTCTGCTGCTTCTCCTGAGTACAGGGATACCCCAGGTGTGAGACTTTTTTGGAGCCTCACTGTGTACGGGACCCTGAAAACCAATCACCACCTTCAGATTTTCTAAGGGCGTAAAATGCTCATTTTACTTGCACTCTACCTATCACCATTTCGGAGGCCCTGAAATGTCAAGATAGCACAACCCCCCCCAATGACCCCATTTTTGGAAAGTACACACTCCAAGCTATTTGCTGAGAGGCATGTTGAGTGTATGGAATATTTTATATTTTATATTTAAATAGAATGAACAAATACACATATATTGCCCAATTGTTTGGTAAAATATAAAAGATGATCCTTTGCCGAGTACATAGATACCAAACATGGCATGCTTTAAAATTGCGCACTCCCGTGCAGTGGCAACAAGCTACGTAAATTTTTAAAAGCATTTAAAAGCCTTTACAGGTTACCACTTTAGATTTACAGAGGAGGTCTACTGCAAGAATCACTGCCCTTGATTTGACATTCACGGCGATACCTCACATGCATGGCGCAATTGCTGTTTACATATGACACCAGGCCGATGCATTTATTATTATTATTATTTATTTTGCTTTTTTATGTTGTTTTGACACCTTCCCTTTCATTTTTTTAAATAATTTTTTTTATCATTTTTTATCTTTTTTTTTTGTTATAACAGGGAATTTGTATGGTTATGGTTGATAGAAACCAGTAGTGACAGGTACTCTTTTTTGAAAAAATTGGAGTCTATTGGACTCCAAATGTTTCCTCTTCCTTTAAAGCATCTGACCACAGCAAGATTGTTGTGATAAGATGCTTTCCCAATGGCGCTGTTTATTTCTGGCGAAACCGAAGTCATGAAAAGCTTGTAGCTTCCAGGATCTTAGGCCATAGAGATGATTGGAGACATTCTACAGTGAGGCTTTTCCATCGCTCTCATCGGTCATGCTCAGCATCCTGTAGGCCTCTTCACTAGTGTACCTCTGTTTGGACATTTTGGCCAATAAATTTATAGGTACCTAGCGTGACTCACAGTTAAGAAAGCACCTGGTTGTCAAGGGCTGTTTGAACCGCTACCAAAAATATGTAACTGCTAGTGCTAGCAGAGATCAGGCCTGATTCTGCTAATCTGCTAAGCTAACGCTGCAGTTTAGTGTGCTGTGTATTAGAAATGACAGTAATCTGCTGATTCTGCACTTCTTGGGGGATGGGCGGTGGGGCAAACGCAGGTGCTGGCAGGTGTCGGGGCTGATCCTGCTAACGCTGCATTTTGGGAACACTAAACAAATCTATTGGGGACGCTAGTATAGTTTCGATCAGATCAAAGATATTGATCCGTTCAGACACTATACTAGTAATGGAGGTGTTTAGTGTGTGTGTGTGTGTGTGTATGTGTGTGTCACTGGCAATCAAAGGGTTGAAATGTATTACTAAATATAAGGTGGGCAATCTGAAGCTGTCCTGGATTGACGCTAACTAACTGATATCACCTGTGACACTAATACAGTGATCAGAAAAAAAGATCTGTACACTTTACTAGTGACACTGTGACAGGGAAATTAAGGGGTTAACTGGGGGTGATAAGGGGGTTAAATCTTTATTAGGGGATATATGGCAGGGACCCCAAACCTATCTGGGACTGCCACTAACTACTAACTGCTTCTCACACTAACTGAAATCACAAGGGACAGTAATACAGTGATCAGTAAATTGTCTGTATGCTGTATATAGTGTGCACTGTGACAGGGAAATGAAGGGGTTAACTTGGGGTGATAAGGGGGTTAAATATTTATTAGGAGATATATGGCGGGGACCCTAAACCTATCCGGGACTGTGACTAACTACCACTAACTGCCTCTCACACTAACTGAAGTCACAAGTGACACTAATACAGGGATCAGTAAATTGTCTGTATACTGTATATAGTGTACACTGTGACAGGGAAATGAAGGGGTTAACTGGGGGGGGGGTGATAAGGGGGTTAAATGTGTGCCTATGTGTACTGGTGTCAGTGTAGTGCTTGTGTACTCACAGTAGATGTTCTCTCCTCTCACACTGGAACCGAAAAGGACTCCAGGAGAGAAGATTGCATCATTTCCTGTGCCTGTGTTTACATTACATGAGCACAGGACATTCTTCAATTGGTCAGAAGAGATCACCAGGTCCAAAAAATCATTGGCCTGGACCCGATGACTGATTGGTTCTAAATAGGGATGATCGAACGGTTCGGGTCGACTATCGGTTCGACCCGAACATTAACTGTTCGAAATTCGGCCGAATTCCAAACTTTTTGCGGAAAAAGTTTGGAATTCGGCAACCAGAACCAACCAAGATGCAATGGGACAGGAACTGGGCTTTAAAAGCCCGTGATTGGACCAGAACCATCAGTAAAAGCCAATTGAGGGGGCAGGAGGATGCTAGGAATGTAATTGGAGTGACTAGGGGGTCCAGAGGCCAATCAGTAGTGAATACGCCCCCCAGTATATAAGATAGCCCCGCCAAATCTCTAGCACTGTAATACAGGGGCTGTGGAAGAGAGTGGAAGCAGTTCTGTTACTCCTGCTTCAAAAGTGTCATTTAGCAATTATTAGTGTGAGGAAAGGGATATGCAGTGTAGTTAGGGTACTATTTTCCACTATAGTTAGATTCAAAAATCTAGTTTCTGTAGGTAAAGTGTTAAGTGTCAGGGTGACTGTAGTGTAGTGTAGGGTGAACTGACACTGACTGCTATGGCAGGGTGACCAAACCCTTCCATGTCAGGGTGACCGCTATAGAGAAAAGATTGTTTGTATTAGAATTGCAGTAGAGCAGGCATAGGGCTCCGCTACTTTCACACCTGGCCGTTTTTGTTGTAGGCGTTTTTTGGGCATTTTTTAGGCGTCTTTGGAGGCAGGCATAACATCTGAACTTCTGTATAGCGGTATACTGTATATACACACACACATATATGTATATATACACATACACACATATAGGTGTGATAGGAGTGGAGCCCTATGCCTGCAAATAATTTCATTAGCGCAGGCATAGGGTTCCGCTACTTTCACACCTATATGTGTGTATGTGTATATATACATATAAGTGTGTGTGTGTGTATATATACCCCTACACAGAAACAAATATATCAGCCAAGCGCTCACTCCGAAGGGGAAGACTGGCGTGCTGCTCTCTTCAGGCAGGGAACTCCAAGCGGATGCATAATAGAAAGGAAAAGAATTCAAATCGTATTGGTGACGGGAATTTGCAATACGATTTTAATTCTTCATGTTTGTGAGTATGCATTCAGCATTTTATTAAATTATTTTAACAGTACCACGGGTAATGCACTAGGTGTTTGCGCCTCCTTTTCCTTTCTTTTATGCACCCCTACACAGAAGTTCAGATGTCATGCCTGCCTCCAAAGATGTCCACAAAAAAGCCCAATAAACGCCTGAAACAAAAACGGCCAGGTGTGAAAATAGCGGAGCCATATGCCTGCTCTACTGCAATTCTAATACAAACGATCTTTGTTTTCTGATTCTGGACATGCTACAGAGCTGAAACTTCACAGGTACAATTTTTAGACCCCCCCCCCCCCCAGACACTAAATCCAAAGAAATCTCTTTTTTTTTTTTTCAATAATTTTTTCAATAATTTTTCAATAATTGGCTCTCTATCAAAAACGACAATTTTTAAGAACTTTTTTTTGTGTGCCAGAACCCTAGGCACTTTTTAGGGGCATTTATTGGGTTTTAGGGCTTCAAGTTCGGGTCCCATTGATCTCAATGGGGTTCTGGAATCCGGACCTGAACTTTTTCGGGTGTTCTGGTCGAACCAAACTTTTCAAAAGTTCGATCATCCCTAGTTCTAAACTAAATCAGAACATTGCACGCGACCGACGTACAGTTACGTTGGTTCGTGCAGCCGAGCCACCTTGCTGCAGTAAATCTGCAGCGGGCGGTCAGCAACAGGTAAAGTAGAAGTAAGGCCACAGCTTTTTTGACCCTATTTCTCCTGTGGGTCACGGGAGTGCACTTAGTTCTGATTCCAGTGACCTTTATTCAGTCAACAGCTGGCTAAAGTCAGCTGCCGGCTGATATTACTCAGCTGGCCCAGACTCTGGTGGGATCCCCACTGTAATGTTGGGATCCACCCAGATGCCTGAACAGCAGCTGGCTCAGCCTGTCAGCATTCTGCTGAGAGGCTGGGCCAGCTTCTTCCACCCCCTTTACAGTCCGATTCTCCAGTGAGGTCTGTAGAGGTGGAGCAGAGTGCTGATGATTGACAGTCACTTGCCCTCTGCTCACTGAAGACTGAGAACTAAGTGATAAGAGGTCTTTGATCGATCAGTTCCCAGTCTTAGAGGTGGCAGGGGATAGATGCAGCATTTGATCGAAACTGCATCCATCTAAGTGAGTATGATTGTTTGTTTTTTTTTGAATCCCACGATTCTCCTTTGATAGTGGACCTGGTCATGGATAAAATAATTAGTAGTGACAAGAAGGTGGATGGAACTAATGGACAAATAAGTGTGAAAGAAGTGGGTAGAAGGACAAAGAAGAGAGGGGAGGTGGGGGGGGGGGGGGGGACAAAGAAAGGAAAGAAGAAGAAAAAGAACAAAACAGGGGAAAAAAGGAGGGATTGAAAGGAGTATTATAAGTCCTGGGGAGATTATATTCAAATAAGGAAGAAGAATGTCCTCACAGAGACGGTAGCATTATGAAAAATGTAGGTGGTTGGTCATGATGTATAGGGAAAGTGCCCCAGTATAAATGCACCTCTGATGCAGCTGAGGGCACCAGCAAAACTGGTCAAGATGGCAGAGGATTCCATGTGCTCCCTACCTATCCCTTTCTTGGGGCTGACAATGGTGGACCATTGGTGGCAATAAGTATATGGTGTGAAGTGAAGGATCCAACTTTAGAGATCTTCTACAGTTTCTGCATGAGGTGGCTTGTAGTGCATTTACACTGGGACACTTTTTCTATATTATATGAGTGGCTCTGGTACAATATACCTCCTTATGACAGGTTGGTTTAAGCTTGTTTAAGCATGTGATGGAGATTGGTATCAACATTCACAGCCATAGTCTTGAGATCTCCTCTAGAGCATACTATATGTGATAATTAGTCTTATGGACTGTATTGTAGATGTTTCTAGTCTATCCTCTCTGTACAGCGTGTGAGGGAGGTTGGAACATACTGTATATTTTCAGTCTCGTGTTCGGAGTCTTCCTCTAGACCACGTTGTGGAAAAAAGTTCTATGGACTTTTCATCAATTGCTGCTTGTTACTCCTGCACAGTACTCTGTACCCAGCCACATATGTTCTGGTCTCATATCTTTTTGCCTAGAAATTGGAATACACACTTAATTATGCATCAGATATTACTCTCTATTGGAGGGAACTCTTGCATCTATACTGTATATTATTTTCCAGCTATTGATACAAGTGGAACATACTGTATTTTATCTTTCCTGGTTTTCCTGAAGGATCGTATTAACAGATTTTCTGCATCCCTTCTGCTCATGGCCAATATTACAGTATCCGGGATCCATCTGTACATCTTTGCCAACCAGTTCTGGGCACCGATCCTCACATAGGCTGTGCTAGAACTGGAGAGAGTCCAGAGAAGGGCGACACAAATAATTAGGGAAATGGAGGACATCGGCTATGAGGAAAGACTACAAGCACTGAACTTATTCTCTCTGGAGAAGAGACGATTGAGGGGGGATATGATATCAATGTACAAATACTGTACTGGCGACCCTAGCATAAGGAACAAACTATTCAGAGAAAGGGAACACAATAAGACACGTGGCCACTCACTAAAACTAGAGGAAAAACGGTTTAACCTTAAAATACGTAAGGGGTTCTTCACTGTCAGAGCAGTAAGGATGTGGAATTCTCTTCCACAAGCAGTCGTATCAGCAGGGAGCATCGAAAGTTTAAAAAAACGATTAGATGGGCACCTTAAGGACCACAACATACAGGGGTATACAATGTACAACATACAGGGGGTATACAATGTACAACATACAGGGGGTATACAATGTACAACATACAGGGGGGTATACAATGTACAACATACAGGGGTATACAATGTACAACATACAGGGGTATACAATGTACAACATACAGGGGGTATACAATGTACAACATACAGGGGGTATACAATGTACAACATACAGGGGGTATACAATGTACAACATACAGGGGTATACAGTGTACAACATACAGGGGGTATACAATGTACAACATACAGGGGTATACAATGTACAACATACAGGGGTATACAGTGTACAACATACAGGGGGTATACAATGTACAACATACAGGGGTATACAGTGTACAACATACAGGGGTATACAATGTAAGGTTAACAGCAAACACACACACACACATCATAGGTTGAACTGGATGGACTGATGTCTTTTTTCAACCTCACAAACTATGTAACTATGTAACTATGTACACAATTCTTTATAAGTTCAAGGATGAATGAGAATGTGAAATAGGTGTGCAAGGTGGTTTGGGGTCTATGATTGATTTTATAAGTGTCTATGTGTCACATGTACAATAAAGTTGTTTTTTTTATGATTTATTGGTCTAGATTTGTGGGATTTGTTTTTATAGAGACCCCGTTCTGTGATGGTTTGGTCCATAACTAGTTTCTTTATTTTTTAAAAGAAGCATTACTTCTAAATGACTCATACTATTGGCTCAGCCTTTATTATTCTGGCTGCTGCAGTACAGAAAATTGCTTCAAGCTCACATAAGGACAGAACCGGGCATTTATACCAGCTGCTTTTAACATACATTTGATGTTTTGACTGGAGTTTCACTTTAGTATTTTGCAAAACATTTTTTTACACAGACTTTCAATAATTCGTTTCACAAAATGTTTTGTAATAAATGTTAGAAATTCATCTTTGTATTTATAGGTCAATTCTATCAAAATGTAACTGAGTGCAGAACATATGATAAAATATAAGAACTTCTTTTTGCATTGTGCAAATTCGCAGCCATGGCCAAAAGTTTTGAGAATGACACAAATATGAATTTTCACAAAGTCTGCTGCTTCAGTGTTTGTAAGACTTTTTGTCAGACGTTACTATGGTATACTGAAGTATGATTACAAGCAGGGCCGTGGTTAAGACAGTACAGCCAGCCCTCCTGTACTGGGCCAAGGCCCCATCAATTGAAAAGGGGGGCCCGGGCACCTGATGAGCAGGAGAGCCGGCTGTAATGTCTTATTGCAGACATCAATCCTCTTCTAGAGGGAAGACAGCGCAGCGCCTTCTAAGTGCAGCAAGACATTTATTGAAGTATGTGCAGCAGTATTACACTCACATTTAGTCGGTGAATAAGATGCAGTTAGTCAAGTAATGTTGATCATCAGGAGAATCACTGGAGCGGGTCCTGGTGGTGGAGGCAGTGGATCCCGGTGAGAGCGGCAGGGGGTTCCTCCGTGTGTACAGGGATGGCCTCGGTGGTGTCCGTGGGCTCCTCGTCAACTGGTGGAACGCTGGCACTCGTGGGTCCTGGGATCCTGAAGTCACTCCTGGCGGTGATGCGGGATGCTACGGCGACGCGTTATCGGAGCATGCGCTCCTTCCTCAGGCCGTGGATGCACCATGTTTGGACAGGGTATTTATGCAGTGATAAGGACGGTGGCTCAGGGGAGGCAAAAAGCATGGCTTGGAAGTCTGCAATAGGTGGAATATCGGTGTTTGGCCACTAGGTGGGGTGTGTGGGTACACAAACTGATGTGGTTAAATGCATGGGGAGGGGAATAACAGACCATGTGGGAAACTATAGTGTAATAGGACCGTAGTTGAAAACTGAGAAGGGGGGGGGGTTTGTTTTGGGGTTTTTTTTCCACTGGGAGGGATGGAGATGACAAGGGAGGGGGGGGTTTTTGGGGGGATTATGTGTATAAGTGTCACGGATATGTGTTGCTGTATGTATGGCGCTATGGGATAAGAATAGGGTACATGGTTTGGGCACGGGGACATATTGGGGGGGGGGGGAAGGACATGTAGGGTGTTGGGGGGGGGGGTGGAGGAGGAGAAGATGTGATGTAAAAAAAAAAAACGCATGTACAATAAAACAGCCAAAATCTTCAACTTATCATCACATACCCTCTCCACCGCAGAAATCTCCCTCCTAAACCGAGGTCTGAACTTTGCACCCTCCACCCTGCCCAACCCCTTCACCATATACAAGGACCTCAACTATTTCATACGTAACCTAACACTCAAACGCTACTATAACATACAATCCACCAAACAATCCTCCATCATGCTCCCCCCACCAACACCGTCCCCCACAGTCCCCCTGGACATTGACCCAGAGGGCCGCAAAATACTGGAGGAACTATACATCGATGATGACGATGAAGACCTCACCCTGTTCACACAACACCCGTCCTCCTCACCCCCAGTTAAACATTCCTCCTTCAAGCCCAAATCTGTCTTCAACCCAGTTCATTCCAAGGGCCCATACCTTCAAACCTTCTACCAAGTGGTTTACTCCGACATCATCAAACTTTGTCAACCGGCTACCCCCACCCATTCCAAACATTCCAACCTTTCCACCGGTGAAAAACAAGCCCTCAAGCATCTCACCCAAAACCCCAACCTTGTCATTAAGACGGCCGACAAGGGTGGAGGTATAGTAATACAAAACAAAACTGACTACCTAGATGAAGCCCACAGGCTCCTCTCTGATACCTCTACCTACCATAAGCTCCACCAAGACCCCCTGATTCCATTTCAAGCTGAGGCTCGGTCCCTGACTATGCAGGCACACGAGGCCGGCATAATCAATAAACATGAACTGGCATTTTTCAATAAGGATTTTTTTGCCACACCATATTTTTACCACATTCCCAAGATTCACAAAAATTCCACCAACCCCCCTGGCAGGCCCATAGTAGCCGCCATGGACAGCCTTACCAGCCCCTTCTCCCAATACGTTGACCAATTCCTCCAACCCCTAGCCCAAAACCTCCCAGCATACATCAGAGACGGAGTGTACCTCCTTGAACAACTCTCCCACTACTCCTGGGAATCATCCTACATGTGGGCATCCCTTGATGTCAACTCTCTATATACCTCCATCCCCCATGACATAGGCCTCAGAGCCGTTACCCACTTCCTCATGGACGATCCCACCATCAACCCTCAACAAGCCAACTTCATCAGCAAAGCCACAGAATTCTGCCTCCAAAAAAACTACTTTGAATTCAATGGTGAGTTTTTCCTCCAGGTCAATGGCACAGCTATGGGGGCTAATTTTGCCCCCAGCTATGCCAACCTCACCATGGGTTATTGGGAAACCAACCACATTTGGCACAATAATCCGTTCGCCGCCAACATCATCTACTACGGTCGATACATAGATGACATCATTGTCATCTGGGACGGCCCCGAGCCTCTCTTCCAACTGTTCGTCAACCGCTGCAATAACAACACTTACAACCTCTCATTCACCTCAGTATGCGACCCCACAGAACTCGCCTTTTTAGACCTCCTATTATACCACCAAGACAAACACATATTGGCCAAGAATTACACCAAGCCCACTGCGGGCAATTCTTTCCTACACTTCCAAAGCTGCCACCACCCAAGATGGATCTCAAATATCCCCAAAAGCCAATTCTGCCGACTCAGAAGAAATTGCACCAAAGAACATGACTACACCGAACAGAGCGGCCTGCTAACCCAAAAATTTGTTGAAAAAGGTTACCCCCAACCCCTCATCAATGAAGCTTACTCCCAGTACACAAACATCCCTGCCCCCACCCCCAAAGATGCACCCACAACACAGCCCATACGCTTCACCACCCAATTCCATGTCAAATTTTGCAGAATGGAACAGATCCTCACCAAACACTGGCCCATCCTATTGGAAGATCCCCACCTAAAATCCACCATCCCCCCAAAGCCTAAGGTATCCTACCGAAAGGCCAGAAGCATCAAAACTCTTGTAGCACCGAGCAAACTAAAACAAGAACAAAAAACCCCCACAGCCACCCTATGCCTCATCCCGCTTGTTGGGATGTATCAATGCCGCAAAGCCCTTTGCCTCACCTGCAAGCACATACAACATGGACAAAAAGAATTCAACGTAAAAGGCAAAACATACACCATCAAACACTTCCACAACTGCTCATCCGAATACGTGATCTACTGCCTCACCTGCCCTTGTGGCCAGTTCTATGTAGGGAGAACCATCCGGACCCTAAGAAAGCGGTTTGGCGAACACCGCCGCCTAGTTGAGGCCGGAAAAGACAAACATAGTGTGCCCAGACATTTTGCCGAACACCATGAGAAATCGTCCACAGGTCTGCGTGTCTGGGTCATCGAGTCCATCCCCAACTCATTCCCACAAACTGAACGTTACAAGCGACTTTGTCGCAGAGAAACGTTCTGGATCTACACACTTGACACCCTCGCGCCTGGAGGCCTTAACGAGGAAATAGAAACCAACACCTTACTGTAATGCTTCTCCATGCACCCCACCCACCTTCTTTCCACACCCCCCACTAAACCCAACCCCCCCCCGGATTAAACCGCCCGTGAAATCAAAAAACCCCCACAACCCTTCCCTCCCCCCCCAAACAACCACAACCAAAACCATCCCCAGCCATACCCCCCCCCCCCCCATCGCCTGTTGCAAAAGTTCGGATTTGATATTTATTTATTGATTTGTGCGTTTTTTTTTTTTTGTTAAGACAACACACCACCCTTCCAATCCCCCCCCCCTGGATCAAACTGCCCGTGAAAACAAAAACCCCCACAAACCCCCCCCCAAAAAACAGCTACAACCATAACCATCCCCAGTTATTGTACATGCGTTTTTTTTTTTTTTTACATCACATCTTCTCCTCCTCCACCCCCCCCCAACACCCTACATGTCCTTCCCCCCCCCCCAATATGTCCCCGTGCCCAAACCATGTACCCTATTCTTATCCCATAGCGCCATACATACAGCAACACATATCCGTGACACTTATACACATAATCCCCCCAAAACCCCCCCCTCCCTTGTCATCTCCATCCCTCCCAGTGGAAAAAAAAACCCCAAAACAAACCCCCCCCCTTCTCAGTTTTCAACTACGGTCCTATTACACTATAGTTTCCCACATGGTCTGTCATTCCCCTCCCCATGCATTTAACCACATCAGTTTGTGTACCCACACACCCCACCTAGTGGCCAAACACCGATATTCCACCTATTGCAGACTTCCAAGCCATGCTTTTTGCCTCCCCTGAGCCACCGTCCTTATCACTGCATAAATACCCTGTCCAAACATGGTGCATCCACGGCCTGAGGAAGGAGCGCATGCTCCGATAACGCGTCGCCGTAGCATCCCGCATCACCGCCAGGAGTGACTTCAGGATCCCAGGACCCACGAGTGCCAGCGTTCCACCAGTTGACGAGGAGCCCACGGACACCACCGAGGCCATCCCTGTACACACGGAGGAACCCCCTGCCGCTCTCACCGGGATCCACTGCCTCCACCACCAGGACCCGCTCCAGTGATTCTCCTGATGATCAACATTACTTGACTAACTGCATCTTATTCACCGACTAAATGTGAGTGTAATACTGCTGCACATACTTCAATAAATGTCTTGCTGCACTTAGAAGGCGCTGCGCTGTCTTCCCTCTTGTCTCCCCCCAGAGATCTCTTCTGTCTCTTCCGCCGGCAGCTGCTACAGTGGACAGCTACCCCCTGAACTGTTTGGGGGTCCCCCCATCCCTGGTGTTTCCCTTCTCCCCCTCCCCCAGGTCCCCAGGACCAGACTTTTTTTTTTTTTTTTTTTGAGACCTCTTCTTGCGCCAATTCACCACCAAACCATTATCAATCCTCTTCTGCCTCCCCCTGCAGCACGGCCAGACTCTCCTCCTTCTTCTTTCTCCAACTTCACAGCAGGGGGACTGGTTCTAGCATATGCACCCCTTCAATCTGCTGTCTGGGCCCCCCTGTGTGCCCCTTTCCCCTGCAGCACTGCCAGCTTCCATCCTCTCCTCTCCTGCTGACAGCTGTTGCGGGCGTACAGGGGGATTATTCAGGATGGAGATCAGGGGGAAGAGGCAGTAAATATATAATTTATTGGCCGCTTCCTTTCCTGAATGAACACAGTGACTGATCGGTACCAATCACTTTTGTATCCATTCATCACTGAAGCATAGAAAACTTTGCTTCAGTTTGTGAATGAGCAAGAAGCCTTCAATTCATTCATCTATGCAGCTGAGGCTGCAGAGAAAGGGACTGATCTATGTCATTCGTCACTTACAGCCAGGGAGGACCTGTCAGGTAGGCTGTATGGGGCCCCGTGATTTCAAACAGCAGCCCTGATTACAAGCATTTCATAAGTGTCTTTTAGTGACAATTACATGAAGTTTATGCAAAGAGTCAATATTTGCAGTGTTGTCACTTCCTTATCAAGACCTCTGCAATTCTCCCCGGCATGCTGTCAATCAACTTCTGGGATTCTGAGACACATCCTGACTGATGGCCGACCATTCTTGCATAATCAATGCTTGGAGTTTCTCAGAATGTGTGGGGTTTTTTTTTTTTTTTTGTTCACCTGCCTCTTAAAGATTGACCACGAGTTCTCAGTGGGATTAAGGTCTCAGGAGTTTCCTGGCCATGGACCCAAAATGTTGCTGTTTTGTTCCCCAAGCCACTTAGTTATCTCTTTTGCCTCATGGCAAGGTGCTCCATCATGCTGGAAAAGGCATTGTTCCTCACCAAACTGTTCTTGGATGGCGGAGAAGTTGCTCTCGGAAGATGTTTTTGTACCATTCTTCATTCATGTTCTTAGGCAAAATTGTGAGTGAGCCGCCTCCCTTGGCTGAGAAGCAACCCTACACATGAATGGTCTCAGGATGCATGACAAAGGACTGATGGTAGTGCTCAGAAAAGGGATTCATCAGAGAAAAAGTCCTCAGCAGTCCAATCCCTGGACCTTTTGCAGAATCTCAGTCTGTCCTGATGTTTTTCCTGGAGAGAGAAGTGGCTTCTTTATTGTCCTTCTTGACACCAGGTCATCCTCCAAAAGACTACTCCTCACTGTGCGTGCCAATGTACTCACACCCGTCTGCTGCCATTCCTGAGCAAGTTCTGCACTGGTGGTGCCCCGATCCTGCAGCTGAATCAACTGTAGGAGATGATCCTGGCGCTTGCTGGACATTCTTTGGCATCCTAATAACTCATTCACAAATGCAGTGGAAATGATTTTTTATGGGATTAGGTTCATTTTCATGGCAAAGAGGGACTTTGCAAGTAAAAGCAATTCATCTGATCACTCTTCATTACATTATGGAGTATACGCAAATTACCATCATAAAAACTGAGGCAGCAAACTTTGTGAAAATGAATATTTCATTCTCAAAACTCTTGGCCACTGCTGTAGAGTTCCTGGGTGTAACTAAGCGTGAACGTGCTCCATAGCCATACCATTAGGCCCCCCTGTGTATCTACTCTCCATTCCAATTTCAATCTCAAAATGCTATTTCTATCAGCAGAAATCATCCTTACTAAAAGGTTATAGTTGTATATTTGTGGTGTGAGATCATTTAAGGCACCGATGCCTCTAACTGCTAGTCTCACCAGATTTGGGGTGAGATTTGGTGATGGCAATACTGTGCTGCTCACTATTCTCCTTGCTGGAGAGGAAGCTGCACCTGAGGACTTCCAGTGAAAGGATCTCCCTGTTTAATTCATTCTCTGAATCTGTGCTTCTTCTGCCACCACTCCCAATAAATGCAAATGTGGCCAACTCTTCCCATGTCTTCTTGTTGTTCCAGTTCCTAGACTCCACCATAGGAGATACCCAGCCACAATTATTATTTTTTCTCTATGGCTCATTTTATCATTTCTATTTTATCTTACTTTTTTTTATATATTTAGATAAAATTAATGTTTTTGTATGTATTATTTATTTATTTTTCTCAGAAGGTAGTCACCATCTTACAAAGTCAAGCAAAATGGGTCTCTAGATCACACTGTCATCAGCAGTGCTGCAAATGAACATGGGAAGAGACAATATATATTGTTCAATGCACACTGCATTAACTTTTTGGTGGCTTGGAAAGGGAACCTTGTAGGACCTCATTTGGTGGCTCCGCCACCTCTACCTCCCATTGCCCTCATCCTGAGAGTGCAGTTTTCCGGAAACTAAATTTAAATTTGTTAAATTTCTGCTCCATTTTACGAAAAACACCAAAATCCTTTCTTTTTATTGTTGTCTGCTGCCTAATCCCGTGTGAAAAGTAATGGTGCTGCTGAGTACCTTTATACTTACCTTCGGGCATATATCCTACTTCTCCTTCTTCCCTTTCTTGCCAGAAATCCCCCAGGAAATTTTAAAAAAAGGATGACTCTATAGTCACTTTTAGGAAGAAACTGTGACTTCTGTCTTTTCATTTTGGCTTATTTTTGCTGCCATCAAACTGTGGCGCTACTGATAAATGTATACCCACCAAAACCTAAATGCTGCAACACTATTTTAGCAAGTTTGCTGGCTTTGGCACGTGTCTCCGTTTTTATGGCTTGTCGGTGCAGCCACCGGCCAATTTGTATCCCTTTGTAAATAAAGGTTAATGTTTTTAGGACGCATATAATCCAAAAAGAGCACCAAACAAACATCCAAGAGAGTTTGGCACTATCGTTGGATTGTACTATGTATAAGGACTCTCAACTTTGGGTCCATTCCTTGTTCCAGAAGGATGCCCCTGTTACGTGGATTGGTGATGAACTGGAGCCAGTGTGCTCAGTGGCAATTTCAGCAACCCTTAGAAAATCTGAACTCAGTGCCCTGTTTGTTTTTGTGTTGCATGTTTTTAGGATTAGAGCTTTCTGTGCCTTTTGTTTCTGCTTTTTTGCCAAACTGTAGTGACCCTGAACAATTACTACCCAACCAAACCTAAAGGTTGTAACTAGTGATCGACCCATATTGGTTTTACGTCGCCGATACCGATATTTTTATTTTTTTCACAGGTACTCTTGTGGAGGGACCCCAAACCCCTCCTCTGCACTTAAAAGCATTTAAAACGCCAAGTTTGGCCGTTCTTAATGCTGTCATTTTTTTTAATCTGGCGCCAGTACCCGGAAGTGATTGCATGACATCACTTCCAGGTTTTTGCATGGAGAGCCGATCAGAGCGGCTTTGATCGGGTCTTCGGCGGCCGTGCAGGCTGGGAAACCCGCGCAAGCCGCGGAAGGTGACGGGAGGGGGAAGGACATCCCCTCCCGCTCCTTGTAATGACAGCCGAGTGGCTTCTCAGCCGCATCGGTGGTCATTACAAGACAGCCGACCATCAGCTATGGATGCCGGTACCGGGGTGATGCCAAGCACTTTCCTCAAATATTGGTAATATCGGTCACCTTGGTGGCAGATTCCGATATATCGGGGAAAGTGCAGATCGGCCCTCGATATAACGGCTTTGCCGATAATCGGTCAATCCCTAGTTGTAACTTCCCTTACTGATTAGAAACTGTGTGATCCAATTACGTTTTCAGTTGGCAACCCTTACAAGATGCAACTACATGGAACCTAAAGGAAAAAACATTGTTCATGTTAAATATTTTAGATCACTCTGTCCCGTAGCCAATAAATACTATAGTTGACAAACAGATTAAAACAATTTCTTTGGATTTTATTTACAGTTCAGATTTTATTATCTGTATCAAATTATAACAAAAAGGCACCCAAGTCACAAAGGTGTTACACATTTATTCTATGGAGACCTTTAATGAGACTTTGTGTTTTTACAAGGCAGCAGGACTGCCAACATCTTATATAAGAATAAATCATTAGCTGGCCTACATGCAAACCTGTGAATAATATGTAGGCACTCGTACATGCTCTTCTTTTAATAATTCCTCAGAATGATGATTGAATTAGATTGATATGAGAAATGTGACAGAGATTTCCTCCTTTACTCTTGTGGGTCTATCAGACCATCCACTGACCATGAATGCATTTTTTGTGTTCTTCCTTCTGATCTATCTGATGACTCTTATCACAAACCTTCTTATTTTTTTCTTGGTCCTCACTGACTACCATCTGCACAACCCAATGTATTTTTTTCTTGCTAACTTGGCCTTTCTGGACATGTCCCATTCATCAGTGACCGCACCAAGGATGCTTTATGACTTGGTCACAAACAAACAATCAATATCCATTCCTGCCTGTATAGCCCAAGTCTTTTTCTATCTCTTTTTTGTTTGCTCAGAACTTTTCTTGCTCTCGACTATGTCCTATGACCGATACCTTGCCATTTGCCATGCTCTACATTACACACAAATTATGTCTTGGAGGGTCTGTGCTAATATGGCCTCCCTGGCCTGGGTTGCAGGATGTTCTCTCTCTTTGATTCATACTTTATTTTTGCTCAGGTTGTCCTTCGGTGGACAAAAGTCCATACACAACTTCTTTTGCAACCTCCCACACTTATATCAAATTACATGTAGTGACCCCTTCATGAACATGGTGGTCGTATTCTTAGCAGGTGCCAGTGCTGGATTAGGAGCTTTTCTTTTGACCTTTCTTCCCTATGTCTATATTTTTAGGACCGTTCTCAGAATCCGTAGCAACACTGGAAAGAGGAAAGCCTTCTCCACCTGCACCTCACACCTCACCGTGGTCTTCATCTTTTATGGCTCCTTAATTTTTATTTACTTGGTTCCCACCTCCAGCGATATCTTCAATTTAAAAAAACTGTTTACAGTCATATCTGCCCTCATTAACCCATTGCTGAATCCTCTGATCTACAGCCTGAGGAACAAAGATCTGATGGAGGCACTTATGAGATCTTTATATTACTTAAACTTAATTCAGGCGTGCTGCTGAAAATAAAAACTGTGAAATTTGACATTTTTCATGAATTGTAAAAATGCCAGTGGCTCGTAATTGTACTTAAACTTTTCACAACCAAGTGTCAGTGTAAGTCAGATGCCTGGGCCACATGTAGAAGATTCTGGATGTGTTGGTTTACCTCATGATAACTCTGTGACCAATTTACCTACTAAAATGTTTTTTAAATGCTTTTATAAACATAAAAGGCTTTTAACTGGCTTACATTCTTATATTATCACTATGGCAGGGATTTTTTTCTCAGGAAATAGGTACAGGAACTCAACCAGGACCCCTGAAACCCCCCCCCCCCCCCAACACATATGCCTTCCAAACTGCATCAACTAGTGGGTATGGTAAAATTTCAATAACAGTTTTAAAGGGGCATTAAATACCACCTGACACTGCGTCTTCTGCTGCCCTATCCCAAGGTGGTCTTCTATGGACTCACTCCCCTAGACCAAACGGACGCAAGGGAGGGGGTGTCGGGATCCTTCTAGCCCCACATAGCTCCTTTCAGGTACTTCAGCCGCCTCCCTCGCTGTCACTCTCCTCATTTGAGGTACACTGCATTCATCTTTTCTCCCCTGTTTCTCTAAGGATAGCTGTGATCTACCGCCCACCTGGACCAGTATCAACCTTTCTTGATGACTTCTCCGCCTGGCTACCCTACTTTCTCTCTTCCGTAATCCCCACAATCATTCTCGGCGACTTCAACATCCCCATTAATACTAACACTCCTACCACTTCCAAACTTCTCAATCTAACCTCCTCCTTTGACCTGAAGCAATGGATACATGCTTCTACTCACTCTGAAGGCAATATCCTTGACCTTGTTTTCTCCCACCTATGCACCCCGCACAACCTTTCCAACAATCCTTTCCCTCTCTCTGATCACTACCTTATTAGTTTCACTCTCTCCCTCTCCTCCACCTCCTCTCCCCCCAGCAACCGTACAGTTACCCGCAGAAACCTACGCCATCTCAACCCTTCTCTTCTCTACTCTGCTACCGACCACCTCTATGACAAAATTGCACCCCTGTCCTGCACCAACCTAGCCACTTCTGTCTACAATGCTTCACTCTTAGCCTCCCTGGACACACTGGCCCACCTCACCACACACCGAATCAGGCCCCGACCCCTTCAACCTTGGCAAACCGATAACACTAGAAGTCTGAAAAAGCATAGCCGTGCTCTTTAGCGCCTATAGCGCAAGACTCGGTCTCAGAAGGATTTCAACCAATATAAATCCGCCCTCCAAAAATACAATTCCAGTCTCCACACTGCCAAACAGACCTATTTTATCACTCTCGTTAACAGCCTGTCATCACGCCCCCGGCAACTCTTCGCTACCTTTAACTCTCTACTCCGTCCTCCACTACCCCCTCCCACCAACTCACTCACTGCCCAGGAGATTGCCTACCACTTCAAACAGAAGATTGATACAATTCGTAAGGAGATCGTTGCTGTTCAGATACCTTCCTCCATGCCTTATGCTTCACGCCCACAAGTGCGATCATTACTTCCCTCATTCAACCCCGCCACTACAGACGAGGTTGCTAAACTACTTGCTAACGTCCACTTAACAACCTGCCCTCTGGATCCTGTTCCCTCGCAAATGCTACGTTCACCTTCTGGCCCTATTCTACGCTCTCTAACCCACATCTTCAATCTCTCCCTCTCTTCTGGCATCTTCCCCAACTCTCTAAAACATGCACTAGTCAGCCCCATACTTAAAAAGCCCTCACTGGACCCAACCGATCTGAACAACCTACGTCCTATTTCCTTGCTCCCCTTTTCATCCAAACTCCTCGAACGTCTAGTCTACAACCGACTGTGCGACCACCTTGCCGCGAATAGCCTCCTTGATCCCCTTCAGTCTGGATTTCGGCCTCAACACTCCATTGAAACTGCTCTCCTAAAGCTGACGAACAATCTGCTAATGGCCAAAACCAATGGACACTATTCTGTACTCCTACTTCTGGACCTTTCTGCTGCCTTTGATACGGCTGACCATCCCCTCCTCCTCAAAAAACTCCATGCCTTTGGTCTCCGTGACTGTACTCTTCACTGGTTATCTTCCTACTTATCTAAGCGCACCTTTAGCGTTACCTACAATTCTACTTCCTCCTCTCCTCTTCCCTTCTCTATTGGGGTCCCCCAAGGTTCTGTTCTTGGACCCCTCCTATTTTCAATCTATACCTCCTCTCTGGGTCAGTTGATAGCCTCCCACGGCTTCCAATACCATCTCTACGCTGACGATACCCAAATCTATCTATCCACTCCTCAGCTCTCTCCCTCAGTCTCCTCACGTATCACTAATTTACTATCAGATCGATCTGGATGTCTCACCGCTTCCTCAAACTCAATCTTTCCAAAACCAAGCTTATAATTTTTCCTTCACCGCGTGCCCCTTCCCCTGATTTCTCCGTCAATATCAATGGCATTACTATCAGCCCATCCCCACATGCCAAGGTCTTAGGTGTTGTCCTGGACTCTGAACTCTCCTTCAAACCCCACATCCAATCGCTGTCCAAATCTTGCCGCCTCAGCCTCCGCAACATCTCCAAAATATGCCCCTTTCTAACCAAAGACACAACAAAACTCCTAGTTCAATCCCTGGTCATCTCGCGCCTCGACTACTGCAATTCCCTTCTCATTGGCTTACCTCTACACAGAATTGAGAGTGGGGGAAAAAAAGATTGGACTTTATAGGCACCAATGTAAAATGATATGTTCTTTATTAGAAAAATTTTTTTTTTTTTACAAAAACACATACATAATAAACCACAAAAAGGGGGGGACATATAAAAAGAGCAACATGTCATATACATTAATAATTGCAGTATGGCGGCAGAGCCTACAAAAAGGGAGTACCAATCACATAGCCTTATCAGATATTGATTATTGTACAGTGTTCACAAGTGATACAAGGAAAACCTATATTCCTGAGGCGGCCCTGGAGAAGGGATGACCGTCTCCAAAGGGTCGTCTGTATGTAGTGGGCACAGATGTTAGGTTGAATCCATGGCGGTATCTCCATCCGGGGGGGTGCACATACGGTCGCTGCAGTATCAGGATCCTTTACTTCAACATACTATTGGTCCTTTGGCATGTGAGCTTTCTGTCTCACTGGTCTGTGATTTGGGTCTATAGGCTGGGGCTTTTTCTCCCCACCTGGTCGCCACACATGATTTCTCTATGGGACCATACTCCCCATAGTAACAAGCCAATATTTTGCTCTATATGCCACTCCAAGCTTTATATCTTATGATAGTTTGGACGTTTCTACCTGGCTCCTTTTTCTAACTGCAGCGTACCGATCCCCCTCGTTATTACCTTTCCCAGCCTTTATGGCAGGATTCATCAGAAAGTTCTTTCACCTGTAATATCTTTTTTCAGATGTTTGTCCTTACCATATGCTCCAGAAGAAGCTTAATAGGTTAAGCGAAACATGTAGAGCAGCTGGGATTCAACCTAACATCTGTGCCCACTACATACAGACGACCCTTTGGAGACGGTCATCCCTTCTCCAGGGCCGCCTCAGGAATATAGGTTTTCCTTGTATCACTTGTGAACACTGTACAATAATCAATATCTGATAAGGCTATGTGATTGGTACTCCCTTTTTGTAGGCTCTGCCGCCATACTGCAATTATTAATGTATATGACATGTTGCTCTTTTTATATGTCCCCCCCTTTTTGTGGTTTATTATGTATGTGTTTTTGTAAAAAAAAAAAAATTTTTCTAATAAAGAACATATCATTTTACATTGGTGCCTATAAAGTCCAATCTTTTTTTCCCCCACTCTCAATTCTGTTAACTAGGATGTGGCACTTTTTTACCTTTTCTTTGATGCGCCTAGACATCCTGCGACCTAGGAGCGCACATATCTAATTTTTCCAATTACCTCTACACAGGTTATCCCCCCTTCAATCCATCATGAATGCTGCCGCCAGACTCATCCACCTTACCAATCACTCAGTGTCCGCTGCTCCTCTCTGTCAAGCCCTCCACTGGCTTCCGCTCACTCAATGAATTAAATTCAAAATACTTACAACATCTTACAAAGCAATCCACAGCCTAGCCCCCAGCTACATCACCAGCCTCATCTCAAAATACCAACCTAATCGCTCTCTTCGTTCCTCTCAAAACCTCCTGCTCTCTCATCACCTCCTCCCATGCTCGCCTCCAGGACATTTCCAGAGCCTCTCCAATCCTATGGAACTCCTTACCCTTATCTGTCCAATTATCTCCCACTCTATTAGCTTTTAGGTGATCTCTGAAAACCCTCCTTTTCAGAGAAGCCTATCCTACCAACCCCTAACAAATGTACCTCCTTTTTCTCCATCAACCCATCCCCCACGGTTATTGCCTTTTGTTTCACTTGACCCTCCCTTCTAGATTGTAAGCTCTAACGAGCAGGGCCCTCTAGTTCCTCCTGTTTTGAACTGTATTGTCTTCCTTCACATTGTAAAGCGCTGCGCAAACTGTTGGCGCTATATAAATCCTGTATTATAATAATAATAATACCAGGAGTGCAGAGTTTGGTGGGGGTTACACACAGAGTGCAGTGTTCAGGGGTGCTCCATGTGCATAGTTCAGGATTGCGCTACACAGAAAATGCAGAGTTCAGGGGTGCTCCATGTGCAGAGTTCGGGAGTGCACTATACAGATTGCAGAATTCAGGGGTGCTCCATGTGCAGAGTTTGGGAGTGCGCTACACGCAATGTGTAGAGTTCAGGGGTGCTCCATGTGCAGAGTTCGAAAGTGCGCTACACACAGAGTGCAGAGTTCAGGGGTGTGCTACACATAGAGTGCAGAGTTCAGGGGTGTGCTACACATATAGTGCAGAGCTCAGCCTTCTTCCACAGCTGCTTACCTCTGCATCCCCCATCCACATCTCAATTTCACCCCTCTTCTTATCTAGTACCTCTCCGCACACTGTGGGTGACTCCACCACTCTTGCTTGCAGGGAGATCATCCAGTAGGAGTGTTGCCTCCACACTGCACCCCGGGCACCTGCATCTCCCTTGTCCCCATCCTGCACTCAGTGGGAGCCACTCAGGAGATCAGATCTCTGGAAGCCGTTGGGAGACAAGCTGTCACTTGTAAACACAGAAGCCGGACTCCAGTGTTTACACGTGATGGCGGTGATCAGGGAGCAGAGGCTCTGAGCCAAAGGTGGTGGAACTTGGTTCCACCAAGTTCCAGCTGAAAAAAAGCCCTGCTTAAAGGTAATTCAGATGTGCTGCTGAAAAAGAAATTGCAAAATGTGGCACTTTTGTATTTTTAGCCAATTTTTAGTTGACTAAAGATCTTAGTAATGCCTTTCATAAAATGTAAAAATGTCAGTTGTACTTAACCCATTCACGACTATGCGTCATTGGAACCTGGATGCCCCAGGCCACATTTAGTATATTCTGTATGCATCACCTAACCTCAAAATTACTATTTTATTTTTCTTTTTTTATGGACATATAAACATTTTAACTGGCATACAGTTTCATAAAAACCTAGCTCAACTTTTATTTAAAAGCTGACAAATAGACAAAAATGTGAAAAAAAGCAGTTTTCGTTTGATTAACTCTCCACCTTCACATTACAGTGGTCTTCATCTTTTCTGCTTTTTACATTTTTATTTACATTGTACTTGGTTCCCACTTCCAGCAATATGTGCATCTCAAACAAACTGTGGACCTTCTTCCATCTACAACTTCTTTTGCAACCTTCCACACTTGATCCAAATGACATGTACTGACCCCTTCATAAACACCGTGGTCATATTCTTAGTAGGTGGTGGCCTTGGATTGATCTTTCTTCCCTATGTCTCTATTCTCAGTACCATTCGTAGCAAATCCGTAGAATCCTTAGGAAAAAGTGGAAAGATGAAAGCTTTCTCCATCTGCGCACCACAACTCACTGTGGTCTTTTATGGCTTCCTAACTGGTTCCTACCTCCAGCAATATGTTAAATTCAAACAAACTTTTTTTCAGTCATATCTGCCATCATTAACCCATTGCTGAATCCTCTGATCTACAGTCTGAGGAACAAAGACCTTATAGAGGCTCTTAGGAGGGCTTCTTATCACCTAAAGGTAATTTGGGTGCAGGGCCGGTGCAAGGATTTTTGACTACACAGGCGAAGATGCATTTTGGTGCCCCCCCAGGTCCACTCTTCTCCCACTCCCTCTAGCCAGTGGCACCCACTATGCTGGTTCTGGACCCGCTAATGGGAAAGCTGAACCAAAGATACATAGTGGGGGGCACTTTACCAGGGTGCAGTGTTGCCAAAAAGGTATAACAAAAGGCAAAAAACATGAAGATCAGGTTAATATAACTTATCATGTAAGGGAGTCCCTGGTCACCACAGCACCCTCCTTACAAAAGAGTCCATAGAGCTCCCCCTTCCATTACAGTCCACAGAGATTGCATACATGGCACAAGAGACAGTCAGAGACTGCATACATGGCACACGGGACGGTCAAGGGTTGCATACATGGCACACAGGATGGTCAAGGATTGCATACATGGCACATGGGATTTTCAAGGAGTGCATACATGGCACATGGGATGGTCAAGGGTTGCATACATGGCACACGGGATGGTCAGGGGTTGCATACATGGCACACAGATGGTCAGGGGTTACATACATGGCACACCGGATGGTCAAACATAGCATACATGGCACACGGGATGGTCAAGGGTTGCATGCATGGCACCACGGGATGGTCATGGGTTGCATATATGGCACACGGGATGGTCATGGGTTGCATACATCACACACAGGATGGTCATGGGTTGCATACATGGCACATGGGATGGTCAGGGGTTGCATACATGGCACACGGGATGGTCAGGGGTTGAAAACATGGCACACAGGATGGTCAGGGGTTGCATACATGGCACACGGGATGGTCAGGGATTGCATGCATGGCACACGGGATGGTCAGGGATTGCATGCATGGGCAGGACTGGTACAATAATATACACTTGCTTCCCTCACCTTCCACAGACATAGGAAAAAGAAACCACTTACATGACTACATTGGTCCACCAAATTATATACATCATGCTTTTGCACAGGTTGATTTTTGTGCTTTGCCTTATGTGACTGCCCCATTTCCATGTCCACCCCGTGGAGGGGGTCTACCTAGTGTCTGGGGCCTGGTTACCACATGGGTTCTCCCCAACTTATAGTAGGTAAGCCCCATGGCTCAGCCTGGTGTTTGTTATTACTAATATAAAATGGATGTATTTTAGTATTTGTGTTTTATCTGTCAATTAGTAATATTTTTTGCCTATTAAGAACAATTCCACGCTCCCTTCATGTCTCTTGAAGAAGATGCCATTATCACAAAACAGGTAGAGAATAATACTGTATTTTGAGAGGCTGTTCCCTCGTAAAGTTGTATTGTACCCCAGGTTTCTGGGATTTAGGCTTGTATGTATGCATATATTAATTGGATCATTCTCCATAGTTTGAGGGGCTGTCTTATTGATTTTAATTTATTGTATGTTGATTTTAACTTGATTTTTGTAATACAATTTGTATTTTTTATAAAATTGGTGTGCTGGTTCATGGGGTACCGAGAAAGTCCATTTATGGTTTTTGTCCAATAGATCTTTTTTTAATTTTTTTTTATTCTTTTTGTTGTAATTTCACAGATATAAACCGCAGGGGCAACCAAGGCAGACCGTCCGAACATCGTACGTCCTCCAACAACAAAGTAGTAATACAAAATAACTCAAAGGTTGTGTGTGGGGGCCAACCCCAAGACTTAAAATGTAAAACAAACAGATGAAATAATCCCAGAAGGCCACTCCAGGCAAGCTCACCCCCCCCCCACATTAGTAAGATGGCAGAACACATACAATAGAAAAAGATGTTAAGTGAAAATTAAAATTAGGCGCAATATCTGTGAATATATAATCCTAAAAATAGATAAATTCATTGAATAGATTACAACTCTTATTGATATTAAGAGATGTAGTTCTAATAGTGAATGATGAAATAATTATTCAAAAATGAATCTCATGTGGGGGAGTCTAGGATGGAAAAAGACTTGGGGGTACTGGTAGACAACAGGCTTGGCAGTGGCATGCAATGCCAAGCAGCTGCAAGCAAAGCCAACAGAATACTGGGATGTATAAAAAAGGGGATTCACTCCAGAAATAAAGAGATTATTCTCCCGCTCTACAAGACTCTGGTCCGGCCACATCTGGAGTATGCTGTCCAGTTCTGGGCACCGGTCCTCAGGAAGGATGTGCTGGAATTGGAAAGAGTCCAGAGAAGGGCAACAAAAATAATTAGGGGAATGGAGGACATCAGCTATGAGGAAAGACTACAAGCACTGAACTTATTCTCTCTGGAGAAGAGACGATTGAGGGGGGATATGATATCAATGTACAAATACTGTACTGGCGACCCTAGCATAAGGAACAAACTATTCAGAGTAAGGAAATACAACAAGACACGTGGCCACTCACTAAAACTAGAGGAAAGGCGGTTTAACCTTAAAATGCGTAAGGGGTTCTTCACTGTAAGGGCGGTAAGGATGTGGAATTCTCTTCCACAAGCAGTAGTATCAGCAGGGAGCATTGATAGTTTCAAAAAACTATTAGATGGGCACCTTAGAGACCACAACATACAGGGGTATACAATGTACAACATACAGGGGTATACAATGTACAACATACAGGGGTATACAATGTACAACATACAGGGGTATACAATATACAACATACAGGGGGTATACAATGTACAACATACAGGGGTATACAATGTACAACATACAGGGGTATACAATATACAACATACAGGGGTATACAATGTACAACATACAGGGGTATACAATGTACAACATACAGGGGTATACAATGTACAACATACAGGGGTATACAATGTACAACATACAGGGGTATACAATATACAACATACAGGGGTATACAATGTACAACATACAGGGGTATACAATGTACGGTTAAAAGCAAACACACACACACATCATAGGTTGAACTGGATGGACTGATGTCTTTTTTCAACCTCACTAACTATGTAACTATGTAACTATGTAACTATGTGAAGTATGTAAAAAAAGGTGCTAGTGCAAATATGTGCTAAAATGAACTGAAGTGCAATTGTTCCAACATCAGTCAATTTGAAATGTGCAATAATATATGCTTTTTTGCTGGCGATCAAGTAATATTATGTAATGAAATGAATATGCCCCAAAATGTCTTACTTTTTACTGATAATCGATTAATATTGTGCAATAAAATTAATATTAATATTATTAAAATGTATATGCCCCAGAATTTCCTTCAACCACAAACGTGTTAGTGCAAAGAATATTGAAAAAAAGTGCTGTTAAGGTGCAATAAATATACACAAATATTATCAAAAATATCTCCACAATCAATGATCAAATGTGGAGATTTTTTTGATTATATTTTTGTATATTTATACCAAATATGGTGCTATTTTCAGTGGAAATAATTAAATCACAATTTTGTTAAGTTATCAGTCAATTTAAGTTAATGTTTTTTTCATGTGTAAAATAAACATTTTACACATGAATATATATACATTGCTGTAAACAGATTCATAAAAAAGAAAAAGAAATAGACACAATGTAATTAAACATTTTAAATGCACAATGTGGTGCTGTGTAAATTAAGAGAAAAAAATAATTTCAATTTTTAATGGATTGAAAGAGTTTTTTTTACATTTTTTTTTTTTTTTTTCAGCTGCTGAACTAGTCATCCCCAGATGTTGGATTAACTAATTTCACCTTTCTTATCTGATGGTAGCAAAGGAAAATAACAATTTTGAAGTTTCTGAAAAACCAAGATTGCTTTGTCTTTGTAAGGAAACTAATAACTAATCTTTAAAAACATCAATATTTATAAAATGATAATTCCTAATTTGTCAACTACTTGGACGATAGACAAATTATTAGATACCACCACTGTGTATTTAAATGATAATAACTATTCCTCTCTCATTTCCCTAAAGTGTGTAATGTGTAGCTGCATTTTCCCTATTTTAATGACATTTTTCTTCTTCCAAAACAGGAAAAAAAAATATGTTATATGGTATTTACCATTTATAAAACAAATCAACATGGGGATAAGATGCTTATAAATATAAATAAATAAATATAAAAAATAAATATATGGATAAAAAAAATAGTAAAAATAACAAAATAAATAAATAAACTGAGCAGGCCAGCTTTAAACAAATCATCATGGGGATAAGGTGCTTTAGGGGGAGGGGTGGAGGTGTTGCAAAGCACCCCCTATGTTGAGGGCGTGTGGCCTGGTATGGCTCAGGTTTCCTGACTTGCCGGGCTGCATGCTCTAATAAAGGTCTGGTATGGATTTTGGGGGGAGGGGGGCACATGCTGTTTTTTTTTTTTTTTTTTGTGTTCATTTTGGAGTGGTGTTCTCCTTTAAATCCATACCAGATCCCAAATCGGAAGGGCATTTTTCCTATTTTATGTTATGTTATATGATATTTACCATTTTTAAACCATTTATATACAAAAATGATTAAAAAATCAGAGGCCTTACAGAACAAAATGGTGGGTGTTGCAATTTTTTTGTCACACTGTATTTGCGCAGAGATTTTCCAAATGCCATTTTTGTGGAAAAAAAAAACACTTTTTTTTTAAATTGAATGCACAAATACACTATATATTGCCCAATTGTTTGGTAAAATATAAAAGAGGATCTTATGCCAAGTACATAGATACCAAACATGACATGCTTTAAAATTGTGCACGCCCGTGCAGCGGCAACAAACTACGTACATTTTTAAAAGCCTTTACAGATTACCACTTTAGATTTACAGAGGAGGTCTACTGCAAGAATTACTGCCCTTGATCTGACGTTCGCAGCGATACCTCACATGCATTGCGCAATTGCTGTTTACATATACCATGCTTGCGTTCGCATTTGCGCGCAAACACGGGGGGGACAGTGTGCTTGAAATTTTTTTTTTTATTGTTATTATTATTTATTTTGCTATTTTATCTTGATTTGACACCTTTCTTTTAATTTTTTCTTTTTTTTTGTTATCATGGGGAATTAAAAAATCCCCTATGAGGGACAGGTACTATTTTTTCAAACAATTGGGGTCTTGTAGACTCTAGATCTCTCCTCTGCCCTTAAAGCAGATGACCACACCAAGATTGGTGTGATAAGATGCTTTCCCAATTTCCCAATGGTGCTGTTTATATCTGGCAAAACCGAAGTCATGAAATGCTCATAGCTTCCGGTATCTTAGGCCATAGAGATGATTGGAGCTCTTCTGGTTTCCGGGTTGGCCAGTGAATGGGGGAAATACCGGTGCTGCAGTAGTGATGGGCTCCCAATCTGGATTTGCAAGCGCATCAGGAAGGACACTATGGGCTCTACAGTGCTGGTTTGACTATGACCAGGGTGTACTAGGCCACTAGTGCTTGCCAGTTCACCAGAAGGCTGAGCGGCACTAATACTGACATTCTGCTGCATACGAGAACCCTGCAATTGCTGCACCTCAACAACAGAAGAACGGGGTCGGGTACGCCTGACCTTAGCAGGGACCCCTCCGTCGTCTGAGCTATCTGTTGTAAAGTATGTTGAAAGCAATTAAATTAAATAAATAAATAAAGTTCATAAAAGTGAGTCCCAAGTGAAGGTGAAGCATCCAAATTCATAGGGTGATAGTAGATTGTAGATAGATCCCTACACCAGCAGAATAAAAATGAATGCGCTCACCGGAGGATATGGACCCAAGTTACCATATAGTAAATGGGTCATACAGACTGGATATTGTTCATAGATATCCCCAAATGTGACTGGATCACCGGATGTTCCAATGGGTGGCCATGAAGTCTTAAATAAGGATGCCAGGAACTCCCATTCAGATGTACTGTACCTGTATAGGGATAAGCCAGACAACACAAACATAGTTTAAAACTAGGGATGATCGAACGGTTCGGGTCGACCATCGGTTCGACCCGAACATTGGATGTTCGATATTCGGCCGAATACCGAACTTTTTGCGGCAAAAGTTCGGTATTCGGCCACCAGAACCGCCCAAAATGCACTGGGACAGGAACTGGGCTTTAAAAGCCCGTGATTGGTCCAGAAACGTCTGCAAAAGCCAATGAGGGGGCAGGAGTCTCCTAGGAACGTGATTGGAGTGACTACGGGGACCAGAGGCCAATCAGGAGTGAATACGCCCCACACTATATAAGATGGGCCCGCCTAACCCCTAGCACAGTTATCCAGAGCCTGTTGAAGAGAGTTGAAGCAGTTCTCTGACTCCTGCTTTGCTACACTACATTTCCTACATATCGAGTGGTTCTAAAGCTCCATATAGCAGAATTGTATTTAGCTTACAGCCAGTGTAGTTAGATACAGCGATTGTGCTGGTTCTTATAGTTACAAAAAAAAAAAAAAACAAACTTAAGGGACAGTGTCAGTCTTCTGCTGTATGGAGCTTTCTATTTAGTGGAAAGGGATATCTAGTGTAGTTAGGGAACTTTGTACTACATTAGTTATATTTAATAATTGAGTTTCTGTAGGGAAAGTGTGAGGGTTCTGTTTAGTGAGCACGTGGCACAGTGCTGCTGTATCACAGCAGGTGTACGTGCTTGCTAGGCAGCAAAATACAGTGACAACTTAACGCCTGTTGTTCAAAGCATAAGGTGCACTGTATAAAAGCCTTTGCAACTGTGCGTGACACGCATCTGCTGTGCTATAGCCAGCGACAACTGTGGGTCGCATAGCAGTGTGCGTTTTTCACCGCACACAGTTGCCAACGCATCAGTGACAACCTAACGCCTGTTGTTCAAAGCGTTAGGTCCACTGTGCAAAAGCCTTTGCAACTGTGCGTGACACGCATCTGCTGTGCTGTATCCAGCGACAACTGTGGGTCGCATAGCAGTGTGCGTTTTTGACCGCACACAGTTGACAACGCATCAGTGACAACCTAACGCCGGTTGTTCAAAGCGTTAGGTCCACTGTGAAAAAGCCTTTGCAACTGTGCGTGACACGCATCTGCTGTGCTGTATCCAGCGACAACTGTGGGTCGCATAGCAGTGTGCGTTTTTCACCGCACACAGTTGCCAACGCATCAGTGACAAATATGCCTGGTAGACCAAGAAAAGGCATACGTGGCCCTGCTGCGGAAAGGGGCACAGCTTCTAGGGTGTCTAGAGGCAGGGGTGGACGTGGTGGTCAGTCCTCAGCCAGGCCACCATTTGGATTGTTCTCCGGCAGTGGCCAAGCTATACGTCCACAGTATGTACAGGAGGTGGTGGACTATATGACCAAACCCTCATCATCGGCATCATCTGCAACTACAGTGACCCAGGCAGAGAAAAGTGGTCAGTCTTCTGCAGTTGGCAGAACAAATACAGATGAGTCCATGTCCACCTCACGTCCTCCCTTAGACCCAACTTCAGACATGACAGAGGAGTCAGCTGAGCTGTTTGACCACAGTGTCGGCCATCTACTCCAGCCTGATGCTCAGTCTTTGATGGAGTCAGATGTTGGGTCTGAGTTTGAGGAGGAGGCAGAGCAAACAAGAGGGGAGAGCAGACGGCCCGCTCCATCTAAGGCCGCACCTGTTGTCTCCCGGGCCAGGCCTGATGCTCAGTCTTTGATGGAGTCAGATGTTGGGTCTGAGGTTGAGGAGGAGGCAGAGCAAGCAAGAGGGGAGAGCAGACGGCCCGCTCCATCTAAGGCCGCACCTGTTGTCTCCCAGGCCAGGCCTGATGCTCAGTCTTTGATGGAGTCAGATGTTGGGTCTGAGGTTGAGGAGGAGGCAGAGCAAGCAAGAGGGGAGAGCAGACAGCCCGCTCCATCTAAGGCCGCACCTGTTGTCTCCCGGGCCTCTATACACACCTCATCTTGCTGGGCCTTTTTTGAGACATCCCATGCAGACAAAACAGTTGTGATCTGCAAGATTTGTAAGAAGGGTATAAAACATGGCAAAAATGTCAACCACCTGGGTACAAGCTGCCTAAACAGGCATTTGATAACCCACCACTCGGCCCGTTGGCAGGAGCATTTAAAGAACCCACAAAAGGGCCAAAGATCGGTCAGTCGGCCTCCTAGTTCTCCTCGCGCTCCTCCTCATGCTCCATCTGCTCCACCTGCTCCACCTGCACATCAGTCTGTTCCTGGCCCTGCTATAGTCACTCGTCACCTGTTGTCAGCCTCCACTGACAGGGATGAAGATATAGCAGGCAGTGTCGCATCTACCTCCAGCACACCACCAGCTGTAACATCTAGACGCCAAATTTGGATTCCACACATGCTGGAACGAAAAAAAATGTATACTCCCCGCCACCCACATGCCCAGCATCTAAACAGTAGTTTGGCTAAACTACTGGCTCTGCAACTATTACCATTTAACCTGGTAGAGTCTGCTCCCTTCCGTGACTTCGCAAAATGTGCAGTTCCACAGTGGCAGGTACCAAGTCGGCATTACTTTTCCCGTAAGGCCCTGCCATCCCTATACCAACATGTGGAAGGCAATGTAGTGTCGTCCCTGGCCAAGTCAGTCAGCCGTAAGATACACTTGACGGCTGACACTTGGTCAAGCAAACATGGGCAGGGACGGTACATTTCTGTCACTACTCACTGGGTGACACTGCTTGCCAGTGGAAGGGATTGTAGCCAGGGCTCGGTGCTGCAGCCAGTGTTGCCCCCACGTCTGCAAACAGCTGGTGGTGTCGCTGATCCGGGTAGATCGATCACTTCTACCCCCTCCTGCTCCTCCTCCTCTACCTCCTCCATGCCCTCCTCTGCAGAATGGTCCTTTGAATATGATGAGGTACCACGTAAACGTTCAAAGGGCTATTCTATGTCTCAGGCCAAAAGGTGTCACGCAGTGCTGCAGCTTGTGTGTCTAGGGGACAGGCAGCACACTGCCCCTCAGATTCTTGGGGCTCTGCAGGCACAGGCCCAGAGGTGGTTGACACCGCAGCCAGGGATGGTGGTTACTGATAATGGGTCAAACCTCCTGGCCGCCCTTCGTCAGGGAAAGTTAACCCATGTGCCATGCCTGGCGCATGTCCTGAATCTCGCGGTACAGCGGTTTTTGAACTCGTACCCGGGAATGCAGGATGTGCTAAGGATGGCAAGAAGGGTGTGCAGTCACTTCAGGCGGTCGTACAGTGCCACTGCACGTTTGGCCGAAGTGCAGCACGAGTTTCACCTGCCGGTACACCGCCTCATCTGTGACATGCCCACCCGCTGGAACTCCACCTTGGCTATGCTGCAGCGCCTGTACACACAGCAGAGGGCCCTCAATGAATACCTATGCGAGTACGGCACCAGCACTGGCTCTGCGCGCCTGGGCTTCTTTTCACCACGGCAGTGGTTTTTGATTAAGGATGCATGCGCTGTCCTCTCGCCATTTGAGGAGGCCACAAGGATGGTCAGCCGGGACAGCGCATGCATCAGTGACACCCTACCGGTACTGTTTTTGTTGGAGCACACTCTGCGTGGCATTATGGACAGGGCACTGGAGGCAGAGCAGCAGGAGGAAGAGGAGGACTTCCTTGCCTCTCAAGGCCCCCTTTATCCTGAGAATCCTGACCCCATTATGCCTAGCTCCCAGAGGCCCGAGCAGGATCCAGGGGTGGAAGAGGAGGAGGAGGAGGAGGACGATTCTGCGGGAACTTTTGCAGGAGGAGGAAGACATGCGGCAATCTGCAAGGCCTAGTTTGACTCCCTCGGGACACTTTGGAGTAGTGCGTTGCTGGGAGGAGGAGGAGCCCGTTGAAGATAATGTCGTTATGAGTGACCCCGAGGAGTCAGCTTCTCAGGTCTTCGCTAATTTGCGACGCATGGGAAACATCATGCTTCAGAGCCTGCGAAAGGACCCCAGAATCAAGGCCATTAAAGAGACTAACCACTATTGGTTGGCCACCCTACTTGACCCCCGGTACAAGTCTAAAGTCTCTGAGCTTTTCCCATCCACCCAGAGAGTCCACAGGATCAAATCCCTTGAGGACAGTCTCAAGAGGATTCTGGTGAACACGTTCCCCGACTCCCGTAGGGTGCAGGGGCGGGGACAACCTACCATGGATTCTACTGGTGGTCACGAGAGGAGCGTTGGAGAAGGCGTGCGGTTGACGGATGCCTTTCGGTCTTTTTTTAGTCCTCACCGCCCAGGCCTCTCAGCTGCCACATCGCATCGACAGCGTCTGCATCACATGGTGGACGATTACGTGAGGGCACAAAGTGACACAGAGGGCTTTTCATGTGACGATGCTGATCCACTGGCATACTGGGTCTTAAGATTAGACCACTGGCCAGAACTGGCCCAGTATGCCATGGAGTTGTTGGCCTGCCCTGCTTCCAGTGTCCTATCGGAACGGGCATTCAGCGCAGCAGGAGGATTCGTCACAGACCATCGAACGAGACTCTCCACCGACTCAGTCGACCGTTTGACATTCATTAAAATGAATCAGTCGTGGATATCAAGCTTTGATGCACCTAATGCAGACCATGTAGACTAGGCTATCGTTGTGATGTGGCAGCTGAGCCTCAGTTTAAGCCTGGACCATGGTGCCACCCTCAAACCCTCCTCTCATTCTCTTTACATTCACAGAACCTCATTTTGGTTACAACAAAAACTACCATGTTTGTGAACCTGTTCCACAGGTGCACACCTTTACAATTTTTGGGCCTCCTTCAAAGCCAGCTCTTTGGGGTTATGGTGGGGAGGCTCCGCCAACACCAAAACAACCATGTTTGCGCACCTGTTCCACATGTGCACACCTTCATAATTTTTACGCCTTCTTCAACACCAGCTCTTTGGGCTTACAGTGGTATGGCTCCGCCAACACCCAAACAACAATTTTTGCGCACCTGTCACACAGATGCATATCATTGTAATTTTTTTCCTTACAAAGGCAATTATTGCCTTCATTATCAGCACTTTCATAGGGATATGGTGTCAAGACATCGTCCGCACCACCAAAGGCCCAATTTTTAAGCATCCTTTACTTCTATTCAAAGTCAAGAGACAACAGTATTCATCCAAAACATCTCTAATCTTGTTCACTCTGCACTACATTGTGGCCCCTACCCCTAACCCTCAATGTATCCGTGCATATATGTCTGTTTCTTGTGAGAATTCAAGTTAAAGTGCACCAAACACCATTTTACATGAAATAAAGTGCAATTACATACATCTTTGGACTTCTTGAAAACATTTGGTAATAATAGCCCCATTGTGGAAATACACCCGTTAATTATATGCACGTTTAAAGAGACAGCACCTTTTTCCAAAAAAAACTCTAATCTTGTTCCCAATGCACTGCATTATGTCCCCATCATACACATTGGCTGTGCCGTTGATTAGGAGCAAAAGAAAGGTGCGGTTAAGCAAAAAAGTAATTTTTGAAGGTTTGGTATGCTATAATTCTGGTTCTGGACATGCTAGAGAGCTGAAACTTCACACCTTTTAGACCCCCCAGACACTAAATCCAAAGAAATCTCTTTTTTATTTTTTTTATTTTTTCAATAATTGGCTCTCTATCAAAAACGACAATTTTTAAGAACTTTTTTTGTGTGATTAATAGTTAATGGGGCATGACCCAGAACCCTAGGCACTTTTTAGGGGCATTTATTGGGTTTTAGGGCTTCAAAATTGTGTTTTTTGATTCCAGAAGTTCGGGTCCCATTGATTTCAATGGGGTTCTGGAATCCGAACCGAACTTTCGGGAAGTTCGGGTGTTCTGGTCGAACCGAACTTTTCAAAAGTTCGATCATCCCTATTTAAAACAACTTTAAAAGTTTATTAAAAGTAAAGAAGTACACCTACAAGCATCCGTATGAAACAGTATAGGGAATACAATTAGATGGCACTTGTGACGTTACTGACGCATTTTGTCATAGTTGACATAGTCATAGGAAGTTGCCCAAGTAGTAATGGAGGTGTTTGGTGTGTGTGTGTCACTGGCAATCAAAGGGTTGAAATGTATTACTAAATATGCGGCGGACAATCTGACGCTGTCCTGGATTGACGCTAACTAACTGATGTCACCTGTGACACTAATACAGGGATCAGAAAAAAGATCTGTACACTATAATAGCGACACTGTGACAGGGCAATGAAGGGGTAACTGGGGGTGATAAAGGGGTTAAATCTTTATTAGGGGATGTATGGCGGGTTCCCTAAACCTATCTGGGACTGCCTCTACCACTAACTGTCTCTCACACTAACTGAAGTCACAAGTGACACCCATATAGTGATCAGTAAATTGTCTGTATACTGTATATAGTGAGCACTGTGACAGGGAGTGAAAGGGTTAACTGGGGGTGATCAGGGTGTTAAATGTGTGCCTATGTGTACTGGTGTCAGTGTAGTGCTTGTGTACTCATGGTAGATGTTCTCTCCTCTCACGTTGGAACCGAAAAGGGCTCCAGGAGAGAACATTGCATCTTTGCTTTTGTTTACATTACACAGGCACAGGATGTTCTGCAATTGGTCAGAAGCGATCACCGGGTCCAGGCCAAAAATCGTTGGCCTGGACCTGATGACTGATCAGTTCTGAACCGAATTAGAACATTGCATGTGACCGACGTACAGTTATGTTGGTTCACGCAGCCGAGCCACCTTGTCGCAGTAAATCTGCGGTGGGCGGTCGGCAACAGGTTAAAGTAGAAGTAAGGCCAAAGCTTTTTTGACCCTATTTCTCCTGTGGGTCACAGGATTGCACTTAGTTCTGATTCCAGTGACCTTTATTCAGCCAACAGCTGGCTAAAGTCCGCTGCCAGCTGATATTACTCAGCTGGTCCAGACTCTGGTGGGATCCCCACTTTAGGCCAGCTTCTCCCACCCCCTTTACAGTCCGATGCTCCAATGAGGTCTGTAGGGGTGGAGCAGAGTGCTGATGATTGACAGTCACTTGCCCTCTGCTCACTGAAGACCGAAATCTAAGCGATAAGAGGTCTTTGATCGATCAGTTCCCAGTCTTAGAGGTGGCAGGGGATAAATGCAGCATTGGATCGAAACTGCATCCATCTAGGTGAGTATGATTGTTTGTTTTTTTTTTAATCCCACGCTTCTCCTTTGATAAAGGACCAGGTTATGGATAAAATAATTCGTAGTGACAAGAAGGTGGATGGTCGTAATGGAATGAAAGTGTGAAAGAAGTGGGTAGAAGGACAGGAAAGAGTGGGGAGGGGGGAAAGGGGGCAAAGGAAAAAAGAAGAAAAATAACAAAACAGGAGAAAAAAAGGAGGGCTTGAAATGAGCAATATACAGTCAGGTACATAAATATTGGGACATGGACACAATTCTAATCTTTTTGGCTCTATACACCACCACAATGGATTTCAAATGAAACAAATAAGATGTGATTTAACTGAAGAATTTCAGCTTTAATTTGAGGGTATTTACATCCAAATCAGGTGAACGGTGTAGGAATTACAACAGTTTGTATATGTGCCTCCCACTTTTTAAGGGACCAAAAGTAGTGGAACAATTGGCTGCTCAGCTGTTCCATGGCCAGGTGTGTGTTATTCCCTCATTATCCCATTTACAAGGAGCAGATAAAAGGTCCAGAGTTCATTTCAAGTGTGCTATTTGCATTTGGAATCTGTTGCTGTCAACTCTTAATATGAGATCCAAAGAGCTGTCACTATCAGTGAAGCAAGCCATCATTAGGCTGAAAAAAAAACAAAACAAACCCATCAGAGAGATAGCAAAAACATTAGGTGTGGCCAAATCAACTGGAACATCCTTAAAAAGAAAGAACACACCGGTGAGCTCAACAACACCAAAAGACCTGGAAGACCACGGAAAACAACTGTGGTGGATGACCGAATAATTCTTTCCCTGGTTAAGAAAACACCCTTCACAACAGTTGGCCAGATCAAGAACACTCTCCAGGAGGTAGGTGTACAGTATATAATGTATTGGCCCCTTCTTTTCCTGAATGAACACAGTGACTGATCTGTACCAATCACTTTTGTATCCATTTATCACTGAAGCATAGTAAACTTTGCTTCAGTTTGTGAATTAGCAAGAAGACTTAAATTCATTCATCTATGCAGCTGAGGCTGCAGAGAAAGGGACTGATCAATGTCATTAGGCACTTACAGCCAGGGAGGACCTGTCAGGTAGGCTGTAAGGGGCCCTGATTTCAAGCATTTCATAATGTTGTACCTTCTTTCTCAAGACCTCTGCAATTCACCCTGGCATGCTGTCCATCAACTTCTGGGCCATATCCTGACTGATGGCCGCCCATTCTTGCATAATCAATGCTTGGAGTTTCTCAGAATGTGTGGGGTTTTTTTTTGTTCACCCGCCTCTTAAAGATTGACCACAAGTTCTCAGTGGGATTAAGGTCTCTGGAGTTTCCTAACCATGGACCCAAAATGTTGCTGTTTTGTTCCCAAAGTTATCTCTTTTGCCTTATGGCAAGGTGCTCCATCATGCTGGAAAAGGCATTGTTCCTCACCAAACTGTTCTTGGATGGTGGAGAAGTTGCTCTTGGAAGATGTTTTTGTACCATTCTTTATTCATGTTCTTAGGCAAAATTGTGAGTGAGCTGCCTCCCTTGGCTGAGAAGCAACTCCACACATGAATGGTCTCAGGATGCAGGACACAGGACTGATGGTAGTGCTCAGAAAAGGGATTCATCAGAGAAAATGACTTAACCCCCAGTCCTTAGCAGTCCAATCCCTGGACCTTTTGCAGAATCTCAGTCTGTCCTGATGTTTTTCCTGGAGAGAAGTGGCTTCTTTACTGTCCTTCTTGACACCAGGTCATCCTCCAAAAGACTACTCCTCACTGTGCATGCCAATGTACTCACACCCATCTGCTGCCATTCCTGAGCAAGTTCTGCACTGGTGGTGCCCCGATCCTGCAGCTGAATCAACTGTAGGAGATGATCCTGGCGCTTGCTGGACATTCTTGGGCACCCTGAAGCCTCATTCACAAATGCAGTGGAAATTTTTTTTATGGGATTGGGTTCATTTGCATGGCAAAGAGGGACTTTGCAATTGACTGCAATTCATCTGATCACTCTTCATAACATTATGGAGTATACGCAAATTACCATCATAAAAACTGAGGCAGCAGACTTGGTGAAAATGAATATTTCATTCTCAAAACTTTTGGCCACTACTGTAGAGTTCCTGGGTGTAACTAAGTGTGAACGTGCTCCATAGCCATACCATTAGGCCCCCTGTTTATCTACTCTCCATTCCAAAATCAATCTCAAAATGCTATTTCTATCTGCAGAAATCATCCTTACTGAAAGGGTATAGTTGTATATCTGTGGTGTGAGATCATTTAAGGCACTGATGCCTCTGACTGCTAGTCTCACCAGATTTGGGGTGAGATTTGGTGATGGCAATATTGTGCTGCTCACTATTCTCCTTGCTGGAGAGGAAGCTGCACCTGAGGACTTCCAGTGCAAGGATCTCCCTGCTTAATTAAAGTGGAGTTCCAGGCACAAAAACATTTTTTCAATGAACATACCCCGTATGTTCATATGGGACAGTCAGGGCTAGTACATTCCACAATGGCTAGCCTCTGATCTGTCCCGGTTCGCACTTACCTGCAAGAAGAAATACTCACTTATAAAATTTCTTCTACAGCATTGCCATCTCTGTTGTGGGCAGCTGAAGCCAGCGTGATCCTCTTCTGCGTCCTCTTCCGTGTCTTCTTCTCCCAGAATGCGCCTGCACCGGCCCCTCTCGTCACTTCCGGTGTGGCGCGAACATTCCTACACAGCTTCTGGGCATGCCCAGAAGCTGTTTAGCAGGGAATGTGGCGTCGCACCGGAAGTGACGAGCGGGGCCGGTCGCATTGATTCCTGGGAGCGATGACGTTCAGCTCCCAGGAATCATTGCAAACCGGAAGTGACGGCGCGGGCCGCGGCCACAGAGGAAGGAAGAGGAAGAAAGGTGAGTATTTCTTTCTACAATTACAAGGTAAGTAAAAAAAAATAATAATCCTAACTATCCAATTCCTTTTCAGGTGAAGAATAGGGATGATCGAACTTTTGAAAAGTTCGGTTCGGCCAGAACATCCGAACTACCCGAAAGTTCGGCCCGGATTTCAGAACCCCATTGAAATCAATGGACCCGAACTTCGGTAATCAAAAAACACAATTTTAAAGCCCTAAAACCCAATAAATACCCCTAAAAAGTGCCTAGGGTTCTGGGTCATGCCCCAGGGACTATTAATCACACAAAAAAAGTTCTTAAAAATTGTCATTTTTGATAAAAAAAGCCAATTATTGAAAAAATTGCATGAACTTTTTGGAAGGCTTGGATAGGTGCAACAAGGGGGATGCCAGTGAACCTTGTAGGGCCACCTCATTTGGTGGCTCCGCCACCTCTACCTCCCGTTGTCCTCATCCTGAGAGTGCAGTTCTCCGGAAACTAAATTTAAATTTGTTACACTTCTGCTCCATTTTACAAAAAAAAAAAAAACCCAGCAAAATCCTTTCTTTTTATTATTGTCTGCTGCCTAATCCAGTGTGAAAAGTAATGGTGCTGCTGAGTACCTTTATACTCATGTTCGGGCATATCCTACTTTTCCTTCTTTCCTTTCTTACCAGAAATCGCCCAGGAAATTTAAAAAAGGATGAAAATATAGTTTTTTTTTAGGAAGAAACTGTGACTTCTGTCTTTTCATTTTGGCTTCTTTTTGCTGCCATCAAACTGTGGAACTACTGATAAATGTATACCCACCAAAACCTAAATGCTGCAATACTATTTTAGCAAGTTTGCTGGCTTTGGCACGTGTCTCCGTTTTTATGGCTTGTCGGTGCAGCCACCGGCCAATTTGTATCCCTTTGTAAATAAAGGTTAATGTTTTTAGGATGCATATAATCCAAAAAGAGCACCAAACAAACATCCAAGAGAGTTTGGCACTATCGTTGGATTGTACTATGTATAAGGACTCTCAACTTTGGGTCCATTCCTTGTTCCAGAAGGATGCCCCTGTTTCGTGGAGTGGTGGTGAACTGGAGCCAGTGTGCTCAGTGGCAATTTCAGCAACCCTTAGAAAATCTGAACTCAGTGCCCTGTTTGTTTTTGTGTTGCATGTTTTTAGGATGACAGCTTTCCATGCCTTTTGTTTCTGCTTTTTTGCCTATTCGGGCACCGCTTCCAAACTGTGGTGACCCTGAACAATTTCTACCCAACCAAACTTAAAGGTTGTAACTAGTGATCGACCCATATTGGTTTTATGTCGCCGATACCGATATTTTTACCCCTCCTCTGCACTTTGTTGTGCGTTTTGGTATAAAATTTGACTATTTTTAATTTATTACTAAAAGGCGGTGTCTGAACTATCAATGAAATTATGACGCAGTGCCTCCAGCCGATTACGGCAAATAATTTAATAACTAAAAACAAAACCCAATCAATTTTGTTCAGACACTCATAGTATACCACGCAATTTTCCCGAGTTCTTTTTTTTTTATCAGTTAATTTCTTTTTAAAAGCATATACCAATCTTAGTGAAACAGTCTACAGTAGGGAATATATATATAAGAATATTTATTCGCAAGACATATTTCACCATAAATGATCATACTTGAGTGACACAAAGAGATAACCTTACATAAGATACAAACTTAAAACGATAAATGCAATGTGATATTTAGCTAAACGATGAAAGTAAAATAAAGCAAGATTACGTTTTTCCCAGATGTAGTAAAAACCATATTTTAATATTCTATATAATCAGACCACAATTGTCTGCGAATCACATGGCCGAAAGTCATTCCACTGCAGATGAAGTGAGAATAAGCCATGCAAAACGGAAGACATAAAATCGCAAATAATGCGCTTAATCTGATATTAGTAAAAATGTTATAAAAACAAATCATCTCTTTAGAGAAAAATCTACATATGGTTTATACGGCTGGGATTGTACTTTCGTTACTGTTAATTATGCAATGTAAAACATTTAAGGAAGTACATAAACAATATAGAATAATAATCAAATAACAGCAAGGCATAATTACCATATTTAAAATGGCCGCTTAGCTTAGAATAGTAGTTACCAGGTTCCTTAAGATGGCTGCATTTCCAAGATGGTGGCCAATTAGGGAGGAGCTTCTTTTGGCGTCCCTCAAAGGTTCAGATACATGGCAGATTGAAATGGAGTCGTCTGTGTAGATGAGTCTGTGCATGGCTGTTAGTAGTGTGTATGTTGTAAGTGTGATGTATATTGGACAAGATATGATGTGTGTTGTGTTGTCCTCTATTACATCTCTGGTTTCTTTTTATTTTGTGTTGAACAAAAGGGCAGTAAAAATTATCATAAGCCAAACCCAGTGGGAGGAACATTATTCCTATTGGTTGGAACATCTTATTCATTAACTGGTGATGTCATAGGGTGACACCTCTTGGTTAACCAGTATATTAAAATTAATTAAAAATTTCTCCATTTAAGACTATTATAAAAAAAAAAAATAAAATGTAATCATGCTCTCATCTATGACGTCCATTTAATCCACCAGGTATCTGAATAAAGATTAATCTTGGTAACACTATTCTAATATTTAATATATCTTATGTAATATATATATTGGATTTTACTTTTTAACCCAAGACTTCAATTAGTAGCAGTAAGAATTGTATAGATACATATACAGTTATATATATTGATACACTACAGCTTGTATATGTAACTTTTTCTATACATGGTTTGTTTCCAATTAGAGTATTATCCATTTAAGGGATTACTATGTTAACAACAGTACATTTATGATTTGGACTGGATGATAAAATATGGGCGAAATTTCTGACCATTTGACACTACTATATGATAGAATATAATGTACTTCTCAGTAGGAGGTTGTCATAACATCATAGTTCCATAACACCTTTTGTATATGACGGGGCAGAGATATCAATTTATGATTTTCTGAAATTCATTTTGAGATTTGCAGTTCTCATCAATCTAAGTGACAATGTTTATGTGACTCCGTGTAGATTTCAACAACTTTATCCCCCTGTTTGTGTTTAGGTAAATAAATGACAGATTCTCGTCTTTGTCCAGACAGTTTTGTTTGTCTTCTCAGGGTGGAAACAATAGTTTACTTGCATTGTGTATGGTTGAACACAGGTGTTATCCTGAAATTTAGTTTCGCCCATTGTGTGAGTCATGGCCTGAACATAAAGTTTTGCGATCTTTCTGGTTTCTCTTATTCAAAGTTTAACCAACACAATTTCCTTTCGGGAGCAGATGACACAGCTTCTTATCTCAAAGTTCAGGCAAACAAAACCATCTCAAACAATGGACGCAATGTGTGTTTCAAACTGAAAGAGTTTTGACTCAATATGTAGCAAGGTCAATGGAGGCCTCAAAGTTCACAATTCTTGACCCGTAATAATAAAAATGTATTTCTATTTTGCACTGAAAGTTTAACAACTTAAAAGCATTTAAAACGCCAAGTTTGGCTGTTTTGAATGCTGTCATTTTTTTAAAATCTGGGGCTGTACCCAGAAGTGATAGCATGACATCACTTCTGGGTTTTTGCATGGAGAGCCAATCAGAGCGGCTTTGATCGGGTCTTCGGCGGCTGTGCAGGCTGGGAGACCCGCGCGAGCCGCAGAAGGTGGCGGGAGGGGGAAGGACATCCCCTCCCGCTCCTTGTAATGACAGCCGAGCGGCTTCTCACCCGCATCGATGGTCATTACAAGACAGCCGACCATCGGCTATGGACGCTGGTACCGGGGTGATGCCTCTAGCTGCAGGCATCACTCCTGTATAAGCACTTTCCCGAAATATCGGCAATATCGGTCACCTTGGTGGCTGATTCCGATATATCGGGGAAAATGCAGATCGGCCCGCGATATATCGGCTTTGCTGATAATTTGTGTTGAGCGAACACGGACTGTATTATTCGTGTTCGTACCGAATAATTGGATTTTTGTTACCCGAACACGGACCCAAAAACTTTACTGTATGTTCGGGTTTAAAATCCGTGTTCGGTTATTTTATTTCCTGTTTTGTATGTAATGGCACGCTTTTAATGGCGGGCTTTCAACAGCCAATTAACAAGCGTTTAACTGGTGTGCGCCATCACAGCCATGCCTACTAATGTATTAGTAGCTGTGATTGGCCATCTGAAGCATGTGACCATGTCTTTATAAGTTCGAGAGCCCCAGCGCGCCGCGTCATTCTGTTGTAGTTTAGGGACAGAGCACACATCATACGTGCTGGCTGCTGATTAGGGACAGACAGTGATTCTGTGAAAAATTGTGTCCGAAAAGAATGCAGGGACAGGTCAGAGTGCAGGCAGGGAAAGTTATTAGAGCATTTTAGGGCCAGGCTGGAGATTAGGCAGGGTCAGTCTACATCGATTTTGCTGTGTGGGGGGTGGTGCAGTGAACGATCTTATTGAGCATATTAGGGCCAGGCTGGAGATTAGGCAGGGACAGTCTACATCGATTTTGCTGTGTGGGGGGTGGTGCAGTGAACAATCTTTTTGCCCTCACTTGAGCCCACTGAGGAGGAGGAGGGAGAAAAAAATCTATTTTTATCAGTCTGTTGTGTGCAGCGTTCAGCTATATTTCACTACAGATTGCTGTTCTAATCTGCTATTAAAAAATTAATTTAAAGGGGAATTTTTTTAAGAGCACTTGCCATGCTCTTAACTACATTTTGCTGCCATTTGCAGCACTCTAGCCCTTTCCATTGGTGTTTTAGAGCCATTTTAGTGCCTGAAAGTTCGGGTCCCCATTGACTTCAATGGGGTTCGGTGTCCGGGTAAAGTTCGGAAAAAGTCCGGGACACGGACCCGGACTTTTTTTTCAAGTTCGGCCGAACCCGCCGAACACGGACATCCAGGTGTCCGCTCAACTCTACTGATAATCGGTCAATCCCTAGTTGTAACTTCCCTTACTGATTAGAAACTGTGTGATCCAATTAAGTTTTCAGTTGGCAACCATTACAAGATCCAACTACAAAATGATGGAAGCTAAAGGAAAAATCATTGTTCATGTTAAATATTTTAGATCACTCTGTCCCGTAGCCAATAAATACTATAGTTGACAAACAGATTAAAACAATTTCTTTGGATTTTATTTACAGTTCAGATTTTATTATCTGTATCAAATTATAGCAAAAAGGCGCCCAAGTCACAAAGGTGTTACACATTTATTCTATGGAGATTTTTAATGAGACTTCGTGTTTTTACAAGGCAGCAGATTGTCCTACAGGACTGCCAACATCTTATATAAGAATAAATCATAAGCTGGCCTACATGCAAACCTGTGAATAATATTTAGGCACCCGCACATGCTCTTCTTTTAATAATTCCTCAGAATGATGATTGAATTAGATTGATATGAGAAACGTGACAGAGATTTCCTCCTTTACTCTTGTGGGTCTATCAGACCATCCACTGACCATGAATGGACTTTTTGTGCTCTTCCTTCTGATCTATCTGATGACTGTTATCTCAAACCTTCTTATCTTTTTCTTGGTCCTCACTGACTACCATCTGCACAACCCAATGTATTTTTTTCTTGCTAACTTGGCCTTTCTGGACATGTCCTATTCATCAGTGACCGCACCAAGGATGCTTTATGACTTGGTCACAAACAGACAATTGATATCCATTCCTGCCTGTATAGCCCAAGTCTTTTTCTATCTCTCTTTTGTTTGCTCAGAACTTTTCTTGCTCTCGGCTATGTCCTATGACCGATACCTTGCCATCTGCCACGCTCTACATTACACACAAATTATGTCTTGGAGGGTCTGTACTCATATGGCCTCTCTGGTCTGGGTTGCAGGATGTTCTCTCTCTTTGGTTCATACTTTATTTTTGCTCAGGTTGTCCTTCTGTGGAGAAACGTCCATACACAACTTCTTTTGCAACCTCCCACACTTATATCAAATTACATGTAGTGACCCCTTCATGAACATGGTGGCCGTATTCTTAGCAGGTGCCAGTGTTGGATTAGGAGCTTTTCTTTTGACCTTTCTTCCCTATGTCTATATTTTTAGAACCATTCTCAGAATTCGTAGCAAAACTGGAAAGATGAAAGCCTTCTCCACCTGCACCTCACACCTCACCGTGGTCTTCATCTTTTATGGCTCCTTAATTTTTATTTACTTGGTTCCAACTTCCAGCGATATGTTCAGTTTAAACAAACTGTTTACAGTCATATCTGCCCTCATTAGCCCATTGCTGAATCCTCTGATCTACAGCCTGAGGAACAAAGACCTGATGGAGGCACTTATGAGGTCTTTATATTATTTAAAATTAGTTCAGGCGTGCTGCTGAAAATAAAAACTGTGAAATTTGATATTTTTATATTTCTAGGGAATTTTCAGTAGATTAAAGGCTTTAGTAATATCTTTCATGAATTATAAAAATGCCAGTGGCTCGTAATTGTACTTAAAGTTTTCACAACCAAGGGTCACTGTAAGCCAGATGCCTGGGCTACATTTAGAAGATTCTGGATGTGTTTGTTAACCTCATGATACTGTAACTCTTTGATAGGGTTGAGCGAACCCGGACTGTATTGTTTGTGTTCGTACCGGACTTTTGGGTATTCGATACCTGGACACGGACCCGAACATTTCACTGTATGTTCGGGTACTATCTGTTGTTCGGTAATGTTATTTGATGTTTTGGCGCGGCTTTAATGGCGCGGTTTCAACAGGTGCAAGGCAGCCAATCAGCAAGCGTACTACTAAGCCTACTAATGCCGTAGCTGTGATTGGCCAGTGAAGCATGTGACCCAGCCTCTATATAAGCTGAAGTCACATAGCGCTGCGCATCACTCTGCTATAACTATACTAGGGAGAGGTTCCTGATACTTCTGCTGAGGGAGAGATAGGAGATTATTGTAGGGTCAGGCTGGAGATTGCTTTGAGGGAAAGAATAGGAAGAATCTTCTTTAATCAGACAGCGATCTACATTGATTGTATTGTGCGGGGGTGCAGTGCATGATCTTTATGCCCTGACCTGAGCCCAGTGAGGAAGAGAAAGGAGAAAAAAAAAACTTTTATCAGTCTGTTAGGTGGGCGGCGTGCGGTGCTGCACATTTAATGCAAGCTCAGTGAATATGTGTCTGCTTAATCTGCATTTAAAAAAGAAAAAAACATTTTTCCTTCATATTTTACTTTGACATACAGTCTTTAGACAGACACTGCTTTTCTAACGTGCTCTTCAAAAAGCACCAATGTAAGGGGAAAATAATTATTTTTCAGTATTTAGGGAAAAAAAAAATATTTTTCAGTTTTTCATTCAAATGTTTTTTTTTTATTCAATAGCCGAATAGAACAACAACAGTATCCAACCTGTTAGGCGTGCATTTAAAAAATAAAAAAACTTTTTTCCTTCATATTTTACTTTGACATACATTGTTTAGACAGACACTCATACCTCTCAACTTTTGAACTTCAGAATGAGGGATACTGGAGGAGTGAAAAGACCTGCAGCATGCTACATCGCCATAAATTGTGGGTGTGATCAAGTGCTTAGCAGTGAGAGGAGCTTAAGGGATATGTTTAACCACTTCACCACCAGAGGATTTTGCTGTCTTACGTCCAGGCCACTTTTTGTGCTTCGGCACTGTGCGACTTTAACTGACAATTCTGCGGTCATGCAATGTGGTACCCAAACTAAATTTACGTCCTTTTTTTCCCACAAACAGAGCTTTCTTTTGGTGGTATTTGATCACCTCTGCGCTTTTTATTTTTTGCGATATTAATAAAAAAAGAGCGACATTTTTGAGAAAAAATGACATTTTTAACTTTGTCTTTTCAAAAATATGCAATATACTCAATTTATGTCATATTTTTGGCCAAAATGTATTTAGCTACATGTCTTTGACAAAAAAAAATCTCAATGAGCGTATTTTTATTGGTTTGCGCAAAAGTTAGAGCGTATACAAAATATGGTGTAAATACTGAAATTTACGCAGCTTTAATTTCTTTTTTTTTTTTTTTAAATCAATATTTTATTGGGTTTTCAAAGTGTACAATAAGCATATGAAAACAAAACAACTTTAACAATGCAAGAAAGCAGGTACAGGACCCAACAGGTCTATCGGAAACCTATAACTGAAGGTTAGAAATAAAAGTAGACACTGTAGGGGTTAAGCCCTAGAAATCTAGGGGGGGGGGGGGGGTTGGTATAGGAAGGCAGGGGATACAAGGGAGATTGAAAAGGAATAAGGGAATAGGGGAGGGGAGGCCGGGAAGGGTGAGGATGGGGAGGGGTATGAGAGGAGAGTAAGACTGGGGAAAGATGAAAAGAAAAAAAAAGAGAGATGTAGTAAGGGGGACCAGCGTCACAGGGGGAAGTGGTTAGTCATATCATAAGTGCCATTGACCCCCCTCCCATCTAGAAGGGTCAGATGGCATAGATAGGCATAGTGAGGAGGTAGAGAGAGGAAGAGCTAGAGCAACAGATAAAGAACAGGTTGAATAACACAGTAAGGTATCTCTATTGGTCAATGAGGCATCCAAGAGGTAACAGTATGCTTAATCAAGGGTATCAGTCCACAAATGCGGATGTGTTCAGGGGGTTCCCGCTAGGATATGTGCGTAGTAATGTAGAAGGCTTCAGAGGCATCCCCCGGGGAGCACAAGACTTAATGTAAAGGTCCCATTTAGCATGGAATCGATGGGGGGAAGCGTTAAATACAGACACATCCAGGTTTTCCCGCTTGAAGAGAGCTTCTAATTCCAATTTAACAGCCGTAAGGGTTGGTGGGGTTGAGTGTATCCAGGATCGTAGGATGGCCCTCCTGGCAGTCATCAAGCATGTGGATAACCAAGGCTTATGACGTTTAACAAGCGGTAAATGAGGTTTGAGAAGTCATTTAGAGGAAGGAACTGGAGAGTCATCTATCAGACCAAATATGAAGGAGAAGGGGTCCATGGGAGGTAAATAACCGGTCATTCTAGAGATGAAGTGCGCCACTGAAGTCCAAAACCGGACGATCATGGGACAGGACCAGAGTCTGTGGAAGAGAGTAGGTCTATGCAAATGACACCAGGGGCAACAGCGGAGGGGGGTGGCAGATGTAATTGTTGAGAAGGGAAAGTAAGCTCTGTGGATTATCCTGAGTTGCTGCTCCCTCCAGAATTCGTTAGTAGTATAAGAGCATACAGTTCTAAAGCCCTGCAGGATATATGGCTTTGATCCTTCGAATGAAAGGTCTTTATCCCACGAGGATTTATCGGTCTTGGACCTGGGGTTGCCAAGTTGAAGCTGAAGCGGTTTGTAAATATGGGCAATTCTATGGTCCTTGAGCTCCAGTATACGGTCTATGATGGAAGCTTTCATTTCTGACTGCCTACCTCATTTCATGAAGTGCTAAAATGGCAGGGCAGTACAAAACCCCCCCAAATTACCACTTTTTGGAAAGTAGACATCCTAAGGAATGTCCTAAGAGGCATGTTGAGCTCATTGAATATTTCATTTTTTTGTCACAGGTGTTTGAAAAAGGACTAAAAAAATTTTTTTTTTTTTTTTTTTTACACAAAGTTGTCATTGAAATGGTATATTGCTCACACATGCCATGGGTATATGTGTAATTACACCCCAAAATATATTCTGCTGCTTCTCCTGAGTACAGGGATACCACATATGGGAGACTTTTTGGGAGCCTAGCTGTGTACGGAACCTCGAAAACCAATCACCACCATCAGAATTTCAAAGGGCGTACATTTTCATTGCATTTTCTCACTACCTATAACGGTTTAGGAGGCCCTGAAATGTCAAGATACCATAAACCTCCCCCCCCAAATGACCCCTTTTTGGAAAGTAGACACCCCAAGCTGTTTGCTGAGAGGCATGGTGAGTCCATGGAATATTTTAAATTTTGCCACAAGTTTTGGGAAAATTACAATTTTTTTTTTTTTTTAACACAAAGTTGTCACTAAAAGATAAATTTCTCACACATGACATGGGTATATGTGGAATGACACCCCAAAATACATTCTACCGCTTCTCCTAAGTATGGGGATACCCCATGTGTGAGACTAGCTGTGTACGGGACCCCGAAAATCAATCACCATCTTTAGGTTTTCTAATGGCGTAAATCTTTGATTTTACTCCTCACTACCCATCACAGTTTCGGAGGCCCTGATATTTCAAGATAGCACAACCCCCCAAATGACCCCATTTTGTGAAGTAGACACCCCCAGCTATTTCCTGAGAGGCATGGTGAGTCCATGGAATATTTTACCACAAGTTCCTGGAAATATATTTTTATTTTTTTTTTTGTTGTTTTTTTACACAAAGTTGTCACTAAATGATATATTTCTCACACATGCCATGGGTATATGTGAAATGACACCCCAAAATACATTCTGCTGCTTCTCCTGAGTACAGGGATACCCCATGTGTGAGACTTTATTGCAGTCTAGCTGAGTACAGGACCCCGAAAACCAATCACCACTTTCAGGCTTTCCAAGGGCGTAAATTGTTGATTTTACTCCTGACTACCTATCACAGTTTCGGAGGCCATGAAATGCCAAGACAGCATAACCCCCCCCCCCCAAATGACCCATTTTCGGAAAGTAGACACCCTAAGCTATTTGCAGAGAGGCATGTTTAGTGTTTTGCAGATCTCACTTTTTGTCACAAAGTTTTGAAAATTGAAAAAAGAGGGGAAAAAAATGCATTTTCCTGTTTTTTATTCATTTTCCCAAAAAAATGAGAGATGCAAAATACTCACCATGCCTCTCAGCAAATAGATTGGAGTGTCTACTTTGCAAAATGGGGTCATTTAGGGGGGTTTTGTGCCATCTTGGCATTTCATGGCCTTCAAAAGTGTGATAGGTAGTAAGGAGTGAGATCAACAATTTACGCCCTTAGAAAGCCGGAAGGTGCGGATTGGTTTTCCGGGTCCTGTACGCAGCTAGACTGCCAAAAAGTCTCACACATGTGATATCCCTGCACTCAGGAGAAGCAGCAGAATGTATTTTGGGGTGTCATTTCACATATACCCATGACATTTGTGAGCATTATATCATTTACTGACAACTTTGTGTAAAAAAACAAAAAAAAAATTATAATTTTCCCGAAACTTGTGGCAAAATATAAACTATTCCATGGACTCATCATGCCTCTCAGCTAATAGCTTGGAGTGTCTACTTTGCAAAATGGGGTCGTTTGGGGGGGTTTTTGTCCTATCTTGAAATGTCAGGGCCTCTGAAACTGTGACAGGTAGTGCAGAGGTAAAATAAGCAATTTACGCCATTAGAAAACTTGAAGATGGGGATTGGTTTTCGGGGTCCTGTATGCAGCTAGACTGCCAAAAAGTCTCACGCATGGGGTATCCCTGTACTCAGGAGAAGCAGCAGAATGTATTTTGGGGTGTCATTTCACATATACCCATGGCATGCGTGAGCAATGTATTATTTAGTGACAACTTTGTGTAAAAAAAAACAATAAAAAAACAAATTGTCATTTTCCTGAAACTTAGGGCAAAATGTAAAATACTCCATGGACTCAATATGTATCTCAGCAAATAGCTTTGGGTGTCTACTTTCCAAAAATGGGTCATTTGAGGGGTGTTTGAACAGTCCTGGCATTTTATGCTCAATCTTAGCAACACATCACCCACTCTTCTAACCACTGGAAAACCAAGCCTTTTCTGTGACTTTTTGTTTACATGAAAAAATATTTTTTTTTACAAGAAAATTACTTTGAACCCCCAAACATTAAATATTTTTTTAAAGCAGAGGCCCTACAGAACAAAATGGTGGATGTTGCAAGTTTTTTTGTCACACCGTATTTGCGCACACATTTTCCAAACGCAATTTTTGCGTAAAAAAACACTTTTTTATATTTAATGCAGAAATACACTATATAATTCCTAATTATTTGGTAAAATTTAAAATATAATCTTATGCCGAGTACATAGACACCAAACATGACATGCTTTCAAAATTGCGCACACCGGTGCAGCGGCAACAAACTACGTACGGTTTTAAAAGCCTTTAAAAGTCTTTACAGGTTACCACTTTGGACTTACAGAGGAGGTCTACTGCAAGAATTACTGCCCTCAACCTGGCGTTTGTGGCGATACCTCACATGCATGGTGCAATTGCGGTTTACATATGTCACTAGACCAACGCTTGTGTGCGCATTTGCGCGCAAGCACGGGTGGACAGGGGGGCTTGATTTTTTTTTTTTAATTCGCTTTTTTATGTTATTTTGTCACCTTTTCTTTCATTTTTTTTTTTTTTTTAATAATTTTTATTGTTATCACAGTGAATTTAAATTTCCCCTATGATAGCAATCTGTAGTGACAGGTACTCTTTTTAAAAGAAATTGGGGTCTTTTTGACTCTAGATCTCTCCTCTGACCTTAACGCATCTGACCACACCAAAATTGGTGTGATAAAATGCTTTCCCAATTTCCCAATGGCGCTGTTTATTTCTGGCGAAACAGAAGTCATGAATTTCTCGTAGCTTCCGATATCTTAGCCCATAGAGATGATTGGAGTCATTCTCATCTCCAATCAGCTCTATGGTTAGATAATTGAACCACCTGCTGCACTCTCGGGTTAACCGGTGGGACAGGAGAGCCTGAGAAAAACCGTTGGAGGCGGCGGAAGGCAGCAGGAGGGGGGGAGTCCCCTCCCACTGCATGTAAAAGCGGTCTAGCGGCCAATTATCTGATAGGATTGCTTTTACATGTAAGCCGACCGCTGGCTGTAAAAAAACAATACCAAGATGATGCCTAAATCTGCAGGCATCATCCTGGTATAACCACTCAAAGTCCAGCAACGCACCAGTACATTGCTGGTCCTTGTTTGGCATATCGTTTTTTTTTTTTTTTCATGCAGCCTGTGGTCTGAATGGAAAAAAAGAGAACCTATCAGAAATCAGCACAAGAATAATGCGTAGTATTACTCATCATTAACCGCCCAAACAACCACCCACTGAATTTAATGATGGGTATACACGACACTATCCACGTATACCAAAATAGGATTTTAACTGCAGTGCTAAAATCAGAAAATCACCACAGCTGCTGCCAGCAAGGGTATCCATATATGCTGAGCGCAAACACTGTTTGTGTCAGAATATATAAAATCAATGCCATGGCAGCCGACGAGTACCTGCAAGAGAAACAGGTCACAAAAGAATGAAAAACATACAGCAAAAGTACATTAGGAAGTGTAGAAGAACATAAAAAATGACCACAACTATTTTGGGCTTTTTTATGTATTTTTTTTTTTTCTTCAAACGTCGAGTTCCAGGTTCAGGTCTCTCAAAATGACGATAGCCATCGAACATCTTTTGAGACCCTGTGTAAATGTGCCCTAAACTGTGCCGTGCTGTACCCTACGCTAATAATCCACTAGTGTGTGGTAGCGACGGAAACAGTCACCGTGGCAAAGACCAGGTCGGTCAGGACAGTCGGGACAATAATTCCGGGTGTCACGCCTAAATCCGCGCTTGCTGCAGACACAGCATCTTTTTTGGGGGTATCGTTTGGTAGGGGTACTCGGGAGGAATTGCGGAAAATGCCTCTCATGCAGCTGGCTCACTGCATCTGGTTGGGGAATTGGGACAGGAGCACCAGCTGGATACAGAAGGGCTCTGATTATCTCTTCTTGGAATTGAAAGAAGGATAATGTTCCGGCAGACGCTTTGTATAAGACAAAAGCATTGTAAACAGCCAATTGAAATAGGTATACAGACACTTTTTTGTACCAGCGTCTGGCCTTACGGGCAATTAAGTACGGTCCCATCATCTGGTCGTTGAAGTCCACCCCTCCCATTTTACAGTTATATTCGTGGACACAGAGGGGCTTCTCAACAACAACACCGGAGACCGTAGTAATTTGGACTGCCGTGCCTGGGTGAATGGAGGACAGCACGTAAACGTTTCATTTGTCCCTCCACTTCACTGCAAGCAATTCCTCGCACCTCAAGCAGGATCTCTCCCCCGAGCTCAGTGGGACATTCACTAGCCGTCAGGGGAAGCCCCGGCGATTAGATCGCACGGTGCCACAAGCGCCAATTTGCAATTGAAAGAGGTGTCTAAAAAGTGGCACGCTTGTATAGAAGTTGTCCACGTACAAGTGGTACCCCTTTCCGAATAAGGGTGACACCAAGTCCCAAACTATCTTGCCGCTGCTCCCTATGTAGTCTGGGCAATCGGGGGCTCCACAGTGCTATCTTTTCCCTCGTAGACACGGAAATTAACTGTATAGCCTGTGGCCCTGTCACACAGCTTATACAGCTTGACCCCGTATCTGGCACGCTTGCTGGGGAGGTACTGTTTGATAGCAAGACGGCCAGTAAACTTAATCAGGGACTCGTCAACGCAGACATTTTGTTGGGGGGTAAACAAGGCTGCGAACTGCTGATTGAAGTGGTCTACGAGGGGGCGAATTTTGTGGAGCCGATCATATGCAGGGTCTCCCCGAGGACGACAGAGTTCATTGTCGTTGAAATGCATGAACTGAAAAATACTTGTTCATATCGAGCCCTGGACATAGCAGCAGAGAACACGTACATTTGATGAATTGGGTCAGTGGACCAATATAACCGCAATTCATTCTTTTTTGTAATGCCCGTGTTGAAGGAAAGGCCCAGAAAGGTTTTAAACTCCTGAATCATAATAGGATTCCAGGCCTGTGGCCCTGTCACACAGCTTATACAACTTGACCCCGTATCTGGCACGCTTGCTGGGGAGGTACTGTTTGATAGCAAGGCGGCCAGTAAACTTAATCAGGGACTCGTCAACGCAGACATTTTGTTGGGGGGTAAACAAGGCTGCGAACCGCTGATTGAAGTGGTCTACGAGGGGGCGAATTTTGTGGAGCCGATCATATGCAGGGTCTCCCCGAGGACGACAGAGTTCATTGTCGTTGAAATGCATGAACCGAAATATTTGTTCGTATCGAGCCCTGGACATAGCAGCAGAGAACACGTACGTTTGATGAATTGGGTCAGTGGACAAATATAACCGCAATTCATTCTTTTTTGTAATGCCCGTGTTGAAGGAAAGGCCCAGAAAGGTTTTAAACTCCTGAATCGTAATAGGATTCCAGGCGAATGGTCTGGCAAGGGGTGAATTTGGGTTGGCGGCGATGAATTGTTGAGCGTACAAATTTGATTGGCCCACAATAGATCTGAAAAGATCTTCAGTGAAAAACAGCTCAAAAAAGTTTATGGGATTAAAACCAGCTGTTTCCACTTGGATTCCGGGTTGGGCGGTGAATGGGGGAAGTACTGGCGCTGTGGAATCTGTAGGCTGCCAATTAGGATATGCCAGCGCTTCAGGGAGGACACTATGGGCTCTACGGGCCTGTCTTCGGATACACGGTGGCTGCGGGCCACTACTCGTGCTAGCCACCGCACCAGCTTCAACTGCACTTAGGTGAATTGCCACGTCTCCAGGTGATACTGCAGTGCTGATTGAAGGTCCAGGGTGTACTAGGCCGCTCGTGCTTGCCAGATCACGAGAAGTGTGAGCGGCACTAGTACTGGCACTCTGCTGCATATAAGAAACTCCCAGTTCTTGCAAGTCAGCAACTCCAGAATGGGGTCGGGTACGCCTGACCTTAGCAGGGACCCCTCTGTCGGAGCTATCTGTCAGGGAGCCGCTGCTGTCATCTGGTTCATATACTGACCCTGATTCTGACAGTGAGGCTTCCCCATCGCTATCACGTGCCGTGGTCAGTATATTGTAGACCTCTTCACCACTGTACCAACGTTTTGTCATTTTAGTAACTAAATTTACCGGTACAGTAGTGCGACTACTAGGTAATAAAAGCACCTGGTTGTCGAGGACTATTTGGTCGCTACAAAAAAAAAACTGCTAGTGCTAGCAGAGATCAGGCCTGACTCTGCTAATGCAGCGGTTTTGTGTGATTTGTGTTTTTTGGAAGTGTCAGTAATCTATTGATTACTGCACTTGCCTGGGTAAGGTGGTCTGGGCAAGGGGGCTAAACGCAGGTGCTAGCAGGAATCAGTGCTGATTGTGCAAACACTGAGTTTGGGGAACACTAAATTATGGGGACGCCAGTATAGTTCTGATCAGATCAGATATTGATCTGTTCAAACACTATACTGGTAATGGAGGTGTGTGTGTGTGTTAGTGTGCTTGACTCTAACTGACGCTAAGTAACGGTGGTGTAGTGGGACCCTGACGCTAACTAGCTAGCCTAAGTTGTGTCACCCATGACGCTAATACAGTGATCGGTAATCACTGTATATAGTGAACACTGTGACAGGGCAGTGAAGGGGTTAACTGGGGGGGATGAAGGGGTTAAACCTTTATAGGGGATAGATGGCGGGTGGCCTAAACCTATTTGGGCCTAGCGCAAGCGCAAATTAGGGTCACAAGTGACACTAAATACAGTGATCAGTAGTTATCTGATATACTGTATATATTAGTGCACTGTGTTATAGGGAGTGAATGGGGTTAACTGGGGAAGATCAAGGGATTAAAAGTTTATTAGGGGATAGGTAGCGGGTGCCCTAACCCTATCTGGGCTTAGCGCAAGCGCAAATTAGGGTCACTAGTGACACTAAATACAGTGATCAGTATTTACCTATATACTGTATTTAGTGCACAGAGTAATAGGGTGTAAAGGGGTTAACTGGGGCTGATCAAGGGGTTAAAAGTTTATTAGGGGATAGGTGGCGGGTGCCCTAACCCAATTTTGGCCTAACGCAGGCGCAAACTACGCTCACAAGTGACACTTATACAGTGATCAGTAAAATATCTGTATACCACTGTATATAGTGTTCACTGTGAGGGGTTTGGGGGTGATCAGGGGGTGATCAGAGGTGATCAAGGGGTTAAATGTGCCTATGTGAGGTGTGTCAGTGTGCTGCTTGGTGGAACTCACGTTTTTGATGTCTCTCTGTCTTCTCCTGGAACCGAAAGGACTCCCGGAGGGACAGTGACATCACTTCCCCTGCCTGTGTTTACATTACACAGACAGGGGACAGATTGCCATTGGTTGGGACCGATCGCCAGACACTGTCCAAAAATCATTGGTCAGTATCTGGTGATTGATCGGTTCCCTACCGAATGCCATCGGAATCGGAACCCGTGGCGCGCGCGGGAGCGCGCTCTGGGAGCCGAGATCGCGCATGATGTAGATCTACGTGACCAGACGGGATCGTGCCACTCTGCCGCAGTAGTATTACCGCGTGCAGATGTAAAGTGGTTAAGAATACATCACAACTGCACCATTTACTATGGGCTGAAATCAGCCTCAAGAAGATTTATACATATGTGTATAATCTCCCAAGATTAGAAAATAGACCGGTCATACTGCAGTTAGAATGATCTAAGTTCATATCTTAAAGGTAATCTAATGGTTCAGTCAGATGTATATGGCAAGTGAATTGAAAAATAGAAATGTATACTTTACCAAAAACTTCAATGTCTGTTGCCTAAGATGTCACGTTTGAATAGCCTGCCGCCAGCTTCAGATGTCTCCCATCAGTGTGTCAGAACCTCCTCAGAGTGTCCTGCTCCCTCCCTGATCTTTTTAATTCTCCCCCCTTTCTCAACTATCATAAAACTTTTATCCTTTGGGAATTGTTTTCCACTTGAAATCACGTCAGATGGGGCCTCATCTTACTAATTACCCCATCTCGTCATCATAAGAAGGGGCATTGTTCGCCTGTATAAAACTTTGGGAAATTTAGTTTAATTCAACTATTTTCTCAAAGATAACCTTCTGACCTAAGCCTTGGAGAAAAATCTAAATCTTAGTATGTTGTCTATCATGCCAACTTACTGTCATATTATAGACTCTCTCAAGATATACATTACCTGAATAGGGTCTGAAACCACAGCAATTAACAATCCTTGAAAGTGAAGTAACTTAAAGTTGAATCCATATACCACTTAGTTCTTTATGCATAAAAAAAGAAAATGGTCCATAACATCTGCACCTATTACACAAACTCTCCTAACTTTCTATAAGCACACTTGGGGCCTGATTCATAGTACAGCAAATTGGCGTTTTGGCGGGTTTTTTGCGAACCGGCGAATTCGTACGTCAGAATTGGTATTCAGAGAATGGCGGGCGGACAATAACGCCTAGTGTGAGATTCATTAAGATGCAACAAGGTCAGAGCGCGACTTAAAAACACGCCAGCTAAAAGCTCGACTAAAGTTTTGCCAAATTTTCCCCTGTACCCCCAAAAATCCCAAATCACTGTGGAAGGTGTGGAAAACAATTTGGAGATGACTAGCTTTTAAAAAATGTCAAAAACTGACTTAGAAAGAGAGATATCTGCTAAAGTGTAGAAAGGTTAAAAAGCTCCTCCAGCCCCGAGCTGCAAACGCGCGAATGTGCGCATGCGCAACGCCAAATAGGCTCAAAAAATTCCGCCAGCGCGATTTTGGGCAATATTTTTTTTGAATACCGATTGAAAATCCGCTGTCTCGCGCATAGAAAATGGAAAAAAACGGCGGAATTGGAAAAACATGCACACTTCCAACAAGGGATCCCTTAGTAAACACCATCACATTCCATACACCTTTCCTGCTAACTCAGAAATCATAACAGTCAAATCTACAGTGTTTATATAGAACCTCCACATTATCTGAAAAAACCCACAAAATATTACATTGGGGAATTGGTCGTCAGATAGAACAAAAATAGATGGAAAACATATTTCAAAGAAAGATTATTAGCATTTCACACATATCAAAGAAATGTCACAATTTTGCCAATATTTTATGTGATTCAAAAGAATATTTTTCTAAATATATTGCAAATTCTACCTTTTCTTCCATATGGGTATGGCCAAGTGTTACCATTTGACTACACATTTAACTGAAGGTATATATATATATCCCCATACTTGGCTAATTAGCAAAGTATGCCCAACAAACAAATATAGCTTTAGCTCACAATATTGCTACATATTGACTTTATGTGGCATCTTTTGTATTTTGTTCATGTCTTTAGATTAAAAGTTTGCTGATACACATGCCTTTTTCAAACATGAACAAAATGAATGATGTGAACATTTGGAGATCTCCAAGTGTTGCCCATACAGAGGGCTCCTTCTGGATTTGAACTTACAAACCTACAGCAGAAAGGCAGACTCCCTAATGATTGTGCTATTTCTCAGTGAGCTTGGGTGTTTTCCTCATGCCGTCAAAATGCTCACATGGGAACAGGGGCCATTGAACTGAATAGGATTGAATTTTTTGGCTGTTTTGGGAGTTGATCCTTGAGCTGTACAAATCCCCCTCAAACGCCCCCAAACGGGCTACGTTCACATGTAGGTGTTCGTGGTCTGTTTTTGGGGCTTTTTTAGGTGATTTCATATAAAAATGCCTGCCCAAAAAATGCATGTCAAAACGCCTGGGAAAACGCCAGCAAAAACGCCCATAAGAACGCCTGATATAATTGCCACGCCAAGATTAGGGATGTTCATGAGTGATGAGTCAGATTGTTGGCTTACATATCTGTTCAATCTTCACAATCTCACTTCCCAAATCCCAAAAGGTGTGTTTCAATTGTTTCCCTAAATATATATTTCTCTCTCTCTCGCTCTCTCATGTAATTGTATATATATGTATGTATTCCTGTATCTAAACATTCTAAATAATGACTAGCAAACTTGAAGAGAGAATTTTATCAATTCACATATATACACACCTACATACATACATACATGTATTTGGGCTGTTTAGGTCTCTCTCCTCCTCCTCATTTCTATTTCCCTTTTTTTGGCAACTGAGCATGCTCCAAAACACACAGGACACACACAGTTAAATTTTTGCCTGGGAGTTACCATTCTGGGTGTGTGTTTGCTTTGATTATATATAGCTCACTCAGACAGCAGGAAAGATTTGACCTAGGAAGAGGTCCAATATATTGTGTGTCACATGCTTTATGGTTAACATTTGGGGGCCTTTGTTATTTATGGAGGTGCGATTTGGCTGTGTTGTGTGTTGACTCTCTGTAAGTATTTATTGCTGTTAACATAATTGTGTATTGTTCTGTCAATCTGCACATGCATCTGTTGATTATGGGCTCTTTGTCAATGTATATGGTCTAAATGTTGTACAAAGGTTGTTTTTGTTTTAAAAATCCAAATCTGTGGCTTCAATGGGATACTGTGGAGACTGTGCCAAAAATATGTTATGTGAAATGTTTGAGCTGTGTATTTGTGTAATAAACAGCATGTTTCAAATCTTTTTTTCAAATGTCTTCATGTGTCTAAATAAAGTTTTCTGGTGTCCACAAATGTATGTATTTGTATTTCTTGTTTTAAGTTAAATATGCTTAATGGTTGTGTAAGGTGACTATTGTTTGCGAATTCGCTAATATACAAAACCGCGTTCTCACATTTATACATGCAACCGGAAACAAAACTATTGGTGAGTGCACACGTTTCTGGAAATTGTCCAGGCCCTCTCGCAAGTTTGTGCATCATGGCTCCTGCACTCTTTACTGCCGAAATTGTGGCATTTGTGTGTAAGGTAAGGAGGGGGGGGTGAATGTGCGAGATGGGGGATGGTGGCTGGGGGGCTGGGTGGGTCGCTTATCTAGCGGGTGTGCAATTAACTTTTGGTCTGCTGATCTGCGCATGCACTTTCTGCCTATTAGATGTGATCTAGAAGCTTCCTGTTATAGAAACTTCCTAGATGTGAACCTGTTCCCTACACATATATATATATATATATATATATATATATATATATATATAATCTATGTATATAATGTATATATATTTTATATATATATATTGTATATTATGTGTGTATGTATGTATGTATATATATATATATATGTGTGTGTGTGTGTGTGTGTATATATATGTGTGAATATATATACACACACACACAAAAAAATATATATTAGAGACAATATATATACTATGTATATATTATATACAATATATATACATTATATACAATATGTATACATTATATAAAATCTATATATTTTATACATATATAGAATATATTATATACCATATATTAGTGTATATAATAGGGAACAGGTTCATATCGCTGAACTTTCTATATAGATATAGATAGGCATACCCTGCTTTAAGTACACTCACTTTATATACAATCGTGAGTAAGGACACAGCTTGTTCAGCTTGCCATGACACTGCTCACAAACCATAAGTGACAGGGATAACAAAATTAGGGAGCAACGAGAGGGTACCCAGGACTACACCATATCCATTTTGTGGCTGGCCAGCTTGCCTAGGTAATCTATCATGTCATAGTCCTGGATCCCCTTAACATGCTCCCACATGGTTTGGGAGCAAGGCCATGTCAATGTGGCCAAAATTTACTATGGAGCTGGTGTATTTTCATGCATTGAGAAAAGAAAAAAGGGATTGCTTCACTTTAAGTACATTTTCGGTTTACATACATGCCCTGGTCCCATTGTGTACTTAAAGTGGGGTATGCCTGTATATAGATAGATTTGATTAGTTTATACTTTTACACAAAATTAAACACAATTATCTGTGACAGATTGCTATGACGCTTTGGAATCTGTCTAGATAAAGACAAATGTATTGCCCCTTTTCATATATGCAAGATTAGAAACATTATATTCCCTAAATACATAATGCCAAAAATTATTGCCTTAAATACATCCATACACACTGCAAGCTCTGCACCTTTTGTCTTGTCGGAGACTCGCCATCATAAGCTGGATCTGCACACAGCAGCTAATTTGTTCACCTGAGATGGAATCAGTGCTCCCAAAAATATGGACTGGTCATGTCTTCAAAGGATTGCATTGAACAAATCACCTCTAAACGAAACACATGAGTGTATAATCACTTGTCTTAATGGATCACATTCCCAACACACGCATCTCACACTGCTATATGTGTTTCAATGGGGGTGTCCATTGCAAGTTAAATACGCCCCCAGATCCCATTGCTTTGTTAATTTACAGATATAACTGGAAACTGATGGCACTGCTGTCCACCACTATGCCATCAAATTCTGCTGGGGAACTTTAAAAAGGATTATGTGTGATTGTGTGGATAATTCTGACACATTAAATTCACATCTCCCACATCCCATGTGCTCCTCTTGCAGGAATAGCGAATCCAGGGTAATTCAGCACAGCATAATGAACAGACACACCCAATCAGACAGCTCATGTTAAAAGGGACCTGAAAAGCAATCTGCATGGCTTGCTTTTCCAAGCATTGGCTAGTTTAGTGAGCCTGGACTAATAACAGTCACTGTAATGCTACCCATACTGCTGTCCTTTTAACATGGTGACAAAAGTTGATACTTATGCTACATGTGTGTAAAGTTACTTGCACCCTGCTAAATGGACAGCAATAAGGTTGTAAATACAGTGACTGTAATTAACATGCCAAGGGCTATGAATTGTACATGTATTCTAGCTAAATATAGCAGCTTCATTAGGAAATATTTAATTTACATCTCTCTTATCTCCATCTCTGCTGCATGTTATTTTGGCAGAGGAATTCTATCCCATCAGCAGAGGAAGCACAAGGCTGTGCAGTGATGGACAGTGCACCCTGTGTACCCATTGGCTAAGGAGGCAGCAGGAAGTGGATCAGCCTGCCTCCTGTTACCTCCTCAGCCAATGAGTAGCTGAAAGGCTCTTAAGTCCCTACCTCCTAACATCTCCTGAGTCCCAGGCCTTCCAGCTAGTTTAGTGTGCTTACTATGCATTTATCCTTCGGTGCTTCTCCTGCCTTATGTGTCAACTCGCTACTGTCTCCTGCACACTTCATGGATGGTGGGTCCGGGGCCCCTACAGGCACTCAGGCCCCCTACATGTGTATTGGCTGTCCCCCCCTGATGGCGGCCCTGGGTGTGTAATGAAAGGACAATTGTCAAAATGTCTAGATCATGTAGAGGAAATCACCAGTTGGGGCAACCTATGTCATGGAGGTAGATTTGGACATCGATGTCTATGTATCACCAGAAATGGGATTCTTTGTTCTACAAAATCTCAAAGACGACCTAGCATGTTTTTGTAAGACTGTCCTTTTTTGGACATACTTGGACTCAAACATACATTGCTCTTTCCACAGCTCCTCCTCCTCTGGGGGTATGATCAGGTGAACATGCATCTTCACCAAAAGTACAAGATGATGTGTCGTCTCCGGATGAGGCTGCTGCGGAGATTTAACTTCCTGCCTCTAGTGGTGGATCTTCAGCGGGCCTGGAGTGATGCCAAAAGGCGCTCACCCAGGCTCCTGAAAAAGGCTGTGGAGCAAATCTCCGGTAAGTAAAAATATACATGACATGTGACCAGATTGCAATTTTGTGGGTAGGTGAACATGTGTTTAGGTATGCAACAACACAAATACCAACAACCCCCCCCCCCTCCCTCTCGCTCCTACCTTTCCTACCTCCATCAAGTGTCTCTTCACAACCTTTAATACTACTATGTACATGATTTTTTTTTATGTTTATTTTTTCTCTTCTGCTTCTAGCAAAAGCGGACGGGCGACACCCTCTTGTACTTTTGGTGAAGAAGGGGAGGAGGAGGACTGCCACATTGAACTATGCCTTCAGAGGCAGCGAGCCATTTGAGCTGCTACAAATTGTGGATCGTAAGTAGAAAAATGTACATTGTAGAAATGTCTAATCTCTAATCACATTTCACAGAGCCCCCTTTAAATCGGAGTCTCCAGACTTACTACACTGTAAGAGGGAAGTGTGAAGACTCTGATGTAAGGAGAGTTCTGGGAACCATTATTTGAGGGGGAAAGCTGGGGACTCTGGTGTAAAAGGGAACTCTGTGGTCACCAAAGCTCCCCCATACATCTGAGCTTACAGAGACCCCCTTACACTTCCCTTCCTCAGTCCACCACAGTCAAGGGCACAACAAGTCCCAACGCAGAAGGCTACCTGCTTGGACTTGTACTGCTCTCTGTAGGGGACTAAGGAACTACTGCCTGCTATGCTAAGACTTGTAGTGCCCTCTGTTAGGGACTAAGGATTCCTCAGTCCTCCACATTCTAGGGCACTATAAGTCCCAGCATAGTGGGCTGTCATACCTCAGTCCCTCACAGCTCGGGGCAAAAACAACAGAGTTAAACATCTAAAGGACAACTCCAAACCAAACTAACAATAATGGACAGAGTCCATATGCTGTATAATGTCAAAGACCCGCTACCCCTCACCTTCCACCTCGGGTGCTGTCATTGTGTAGGGCAGAGGGCTCCATCTCCACCATGTTTGGCTTTCATGTCAGATATGCAGGACTTGCTCAGCTCCACTCTCTTCCCTGGCAACTGACTCTGGCTTCATTGGGGGTCTTTCCTCCTCTAGAAAACACCCAGGGGCCCTCTCCTTGTCCCCCAGCCACCCAGGGCCTTCTTCTCCTCCTCCTCCACCAACCATTTTCGGACTCTTCCAACTTCCCTGGGGCTACTCACCACTTTGCATAGTAGACACCACAAATCTATGAGCAGCCTGCAAAATATCAAGTCTGGGCCTGGTTACCTGTATGTTCTGGATCCAGGGCGGAGCTCTCCTCCCAGAGCAACAACCGATGATAGCAGAGTGAGTTGACCAGGCAGTAACTTCCTACTGGTGCAGGTACACACCTACCGATTCCTCAACATCTTAGGATAACATGATCAGACGGCCAATCCCCAGTCAGAGAAGGAGGAGTAAGTGTCAGCGGACAACAGACACCTGGCAGATGCAGTGAAGGGACTGCAGCACACTGCTGCAAATTTTAGATCCGAGGATTGAAAGCAATCTTTTACTTGGGCGATTTCCCTGACTGCGCCCTTCGAAATGTTGGTGCTCCGCCACTGGCCGCAAGGCCCCTGTAGGTGCGAGGCCTTAGGCGACCGCTTAATTTGCATGGTGCCCTCCTGTTTTAAAACATGCTCAATGCATCTCATTGGTGTAAGTGCACTTCTATGTTCTGAATTGTAGGGGCATTGAGTATGGTGCTAGCATGATGAGAGGTTACTGCCTATTTGTGTCCATAAATAATATATAATGTATTATTTTTGTTGTTTATTTTTTTGTTTATTTTTTTAGAAACCAGTGATGAGGATCTGGAGCCTCAGACTTCTCAGGCCCACTGTAAGTAATGTGGATGTGCTGTTGTGTTGTGTATTAGGTCGAACTTGGAGGAATGATTGTTTGTTTTGTTTTCTTTTGTGGTTGATGTAACTTCAGCAAGAGAGGAGCCTCAGGCAGGGCCAAGTCGCCTGGATCCAGGCCAGGAAGACACTGTTGCCCAAGAAGAGGCCAATTGGTCAGACACTGATGAGGACCTGGGCTCTCCTCAAATGGGAAGTAAGTATTCTACATGTGTTTGTGTGTTCAATGTGTCCTGGGAAATATAAGGGCTGTAATATATATATTTTGACATTGGGGTTATGTAGCAGCTGACATTGAGGATGTTTGTTGTGGAGGACTGGGGAAGACTGCTTACCCAGTCCACTGTAACTACTACCTTCAATGTTTCCCAACTACTTTCTGTGTGCCTTTATCAAATAGCTTTTGTTCAAGGATTGTATCCGTGTCTTTGTGTTTCTAGGAGATACGACACCATCCCCCCATGAAGGGACACCATCCCCCCATGAAGGGTCTCCCCCATCCTCCCCCACTCCAGGGGTGGAGGCAGATGATGTTAGTGGCTCCCCTGAACTAGTCTGTAAGTACCTAAAATTAGATTATCACATGTATTGTGTGTGCTAGGATGATGTGTATCTAGGATAATCTAAGTTGGAGTCAAAGCAAGTGTAGTTTTGCTATATGTGACAGGAAGGTTGGTCATGAAACACTCTTGCTTAACCTTCATGTTTGAAAGGTGGTTTTGGGGAGCATTACAGGACATGTTATTTTTTTTAAGTTTTCTCAAGCCACCCTATTCTAAATTGGTGTTAGTTTCTCTACATTGGAAATGGTGTGCTTTGTACTTGAAAATATTTTGGGGACATTGTAATTTACTCATGTCCTGATTTAGTCAACACTGAAAATGTGTGTTTATCAATCTTTCATAAATACTCTTCCTCGGTAATGTACTACATTCCAGTTCACAATTTGTGTTCTTTTTGTGCAGTTTCTCCTGAGCCAGCAAGCCCATCCTGTTCGGGGGGCCAAAAAAACCGTGATGATGGTAAGTTGTGTGCTTTTGCAGTAATGTGTCTACTTAGTAAGTGGAGAAATGCTAACTGTGTATGTCCCCGATCAGGCTTCAAGTTGTTCTAAAGGCAGCAGGTTCTTTATGTGAATGCATTCTATGCATTAGTATTCCAAGTGATAGGTGTGCATATTCCCCCTAAGACTTACTGGGACCATTTTCTTACTGTCTAAAATTTTGCACAAATACTTGTCTGGAACAGACTCCCCCTCCTCCTTAACTGAGGTGACAGCATGCCAATATTGCCTCCTGATGCTGTCACTCCTAATCATTGAGACCATCGGAAGGGAGGGGGGCAAGGCTGGCTCACAGCCTAGTGCCTGAACAGGCACAGGGTGCTTGGCTTCATCTCATGTGCCTCCATAGCAAGCTGCCTGCTGTGGGGTCAACCAACAGGAGGGAGGTGCCTAGAGGTGTGTACAGGGGCCATGTAAAAAGGAGGATTGTGATTTCTCTCGTCCCCAAAAACCTAGAGAGGGTAAGTCTAACCTGATTAGTTTTCCGCAGCCCTCCAAAAATGATATGTTTCCAACACTTAGAACAGGCAGGGCTGAGGCACAAAAAACATCAGAGAAACACAATCAGCACAAAAGCAGGGAATACGTATCCTTAACGCTACGAGCTTCACCCAGAAGAATGACGCTTGCACTGTACAAATCTGCATCACCACCGTATCAATGTCTAAATAAAACTTTCAGGGAAGTGTGGAGGGGTAAGGAGTGGGTGTTAGAGCGTTTTCATGACTGCGTAACCTACAGTTAGCGTGAGTCCATTTGTTGAGAAACTTTTTCTTCTCTCTTAACACAGCTGGGATGGCGGAAAGGAGATCAGGGGAGCAGACACATCTGCTCCGTCCAGAACTGTCCCTCAAAATTCCAAAGGGTGAGTCTCTACTATGTGTCAGGTTCAATCTATAGACAGTAAGAGGGAGAGAGAACGCTCCACAGATTCCAATGGTGATAGAGATAAATGTGTGCACATGTATCGTGTTGACCAATTGAACACAAAACACCTTACATTCTTCAAAATGATTGCTTGTGTTTACATGCAGAAAAGCCTTTTACTTAGCTTTGGTGGAACTTCTACTAACATTCCAAGCCATCTTATGTAACCTTTTGAACAATTAGAGTTGAAAGTTTGAGTTCAAGGTTTACAACAGCAATTTAGCATATTTGCTTCAGAGTGTTCATAAAAACCAACCAATAGACTCCTAAGCATATTTGTTGAGGCACATTAATTACAATCCTTGTTAGGATCATTTTGCATAAAACTAATTGTCATGTCTTTTTCTACCCAGGGCACACCCACCTCACCAGCGAGGTAATGCTGGCGTATTTAAAGTGGTGCGGAGAATGAATAATGTTATTGGAGCAGCTGTGTGGGGTGGATCCGGACCCTAAGGAGCCATTTGTGCGTAATGTCACGCCTTTGAATCGTTCTTACCAAAAAAAAGAAAAAAAATAAAAAAAAAAATATTTAAACAAAAATATAAAAAAATGTTTAGTTAAAAAAAAATATATATATTTTTGAAAAGAAAATATAAAAAAATGTTTAGTTAAAAAAAAATATAAAAAAAAATGTTTAGTTAAAAAAAAAAATATAAAAAAATGTTTACTAAAAAAACCCTTTTTTGGGAAAAAAAATATAAAAAAATGTTTACTAAAAAAACCCTTTTTTGGGAAAAAAAATATAAAAAAATGTTTACTAAAAAAAACCTTTTTTGGGAAAAAAAATATAAAAAAATGTTTACTAAAAAAAACCTTTTTTGGGAAAAAAAATATAAAAAAATGTTTACTAAAAAAACAATTTTTTGGGGAAAAAAATATAAAAAAATGTTTACTAAAAACAAAAAAAAAATTGGAAAAAAAAAAAATGGATGTTGCACGTTGCAACACAAATGTTACATTTGAAAATTTGTACATTATATTATATATTTTACTAATATATTTTTTTGACGCTACAGTTGGTAGACACCTACATGTGTTATTAAAAAGAGTTTATCTTTTATTACCAAAGTTTTCTTTTTGGTGTACACATCGAATGTCTTTTGTGTTGTATTTGTTTAGTCGAGTGGTGTGGTCTGTAATTGTTAGCATGTTGGCTTTGGTTTATGTTATCCTTGAGACTTGTTTTGAAGCTACATTTGAAGGGAGACCTTTTCCTGGGTCATTATGTGAACATTGAGTTTTCCAAATTTAAATGAAATCATATGTTTGGAGATAGAGAAGCACGTGTGTATAAATGCCTACATTAACCAGGGCCCTTACTTGGCCACCAACACTGCTAAAAAAACAAAGATCAAACACAAACTATTCATTTTGCTGAAATTTATATTGCTTAACACCAAAAAAAAACACTCTAATAAATCATATTGTGCCACCCTCAAATTGAACCAAAAAATGGCCCCACAAATTGGCCAATGTATCAATCATTAACAAAAATAACACAAATAAATACAATAAATATCAAATTAAGGTGCTGGTGGTGGTGACTGATACACTGGAAAGGTTTCAGACAGCAAATGTTCGGCCAATAGTCCCATTTGCTCTGTGCTCAGCCTTAGGGTTTTGCTACAGTGGGCCATTAGTATCAGATTGTGTCCAGGAGGCTGCTGCAATGTGGTAAACACTGGAAATGTACCAGACAGAAGATCTTGGGCCAATAGTCCAATCTGCTCTGGGGTCAGCCTCAGAATTTGTGTATAGTGTGCCATTACCATTAGATTTTGGCGCTGCTGCCCCGAGGCTATTTGATGCTGTTGGTGGTGCAAGGGTTGTGAAGATGTGTGGGGAGTTGTGGTTGATTGGTTGTTGGGGTCCACGGTGCGGGGGGAAACGGCCTCTGGGGCTGGTGACAAAGGCTGACGGCCTGGGTAGGATTGAAGTTCTAAAGGTGTGGAGGGAGTGTAGTCAAATGGAAGGGATATTGTGGAACCAGTGCGCAATGAGGTTGTGCAGGAGGATTGCTCATTGAGGGGTGTGGGAGGCCGAACGGAGTGTGAAGTGCTAGGAGTGGCTACAGGAGGAATTGTCACATCCCCAGCTGTTGCCAAGTGGCCAACACTGGCATTACCCTTCCACTAGCACAACCTGCAGTGGCAGGTGAGTGAGAGGGCTCTGCCAATGGGGCATCTTCAGATCCAAACAGGCATTGGCGTGGGTCCAGCACCTGAGTGTCAACACTTTGCCGATCCCGTTGATGCTGGTTTGCTAAACTTACCAAGCTTTCACGCATATCCTGTTGAACCCGTGCCATCGTTGCTACAGATTCATGTATGAGCCCTAGCAGCGGTACTACCTCACTAGATTGATGAGTAGACCTCCTTAACTCATTTTGGATCTGATACTCGTTAAGCAGCCTCTCGGCCACATCCAGCAGAGATGCACGAGGTTGGGTAGGTGACAATCCCACTGCATCGAAGGCTGCCTGAAAGCAGAAGAAATAGACCAAATCATTATAAAACATCATGACTAAATAGTTTGGATTAGTTTGACAACTTAACACCCCAAGCTGAACGTTGAAAAGTTTGATGTGCTTCTAATAAGTACTTGTTCATTGTAATATTATCCAAGCTAGCAACACTTCTGTTAATGGGTACATATTATGTTGGTAGGACTAATATGACAAAGGCAAAAAAGTTTAGACATGAAGCTGTTCCCAATTAACCCTGGACAGGACAACCCAACAAAACGATACACATGAATTTGGACCAGAAAAATCAAAGACTGGCCAGACTTTAAAGGTCATGGATGTTTTTGGCACATTAGTGGCAACCCAAATTCTAACAAAATTCCCTGATGTTCAAGATCGAACTCTTGTTGTGCTGGTGCATCGTCAGAATGTCCTAGCACTAATTTAACACACACAATGTAAGCCACATCTAGGCCAAAATCATTACTACCATTGAAATGTTACATGTGCACCTTGTTCCCTTATATCACATACCACAGCACTGGATGCAGAATCGTCGCCAGCTCCTGATCCAACTCCAGCTGCTACGTCAAGAGGGGCCTGATGTTCTTTGACAAAAAAAAAAAACATGTTTAGTACATAACCTTAGGCAGTAATGAGTATGGCCAGATTGCCCTCCTAGCTTTAGGAATTAAGCATTGCGGCCAAAGATTCAAAATTGCTTTCCTGGGCTCATAGGACACTTGCTAAACCCTCCCAAAGGTTAAGAAGGCTTGGTCTGAATACTAATGACGGCACCCATTAATGCTGTCAATGGTGTTTTGCAGGGTAAACATCTAAAAGG
>NC_138775.1:4309319-4444319 GCF_965119305.1 Pelophylax lessonae
GAGAGAGAGAGAGAGAATTTGTTATATTTTTTTGGGGGAGAGAGATACAATTGTCTTACCTCAAGATAATGTAGGTTGTGGGTCACAGGGTCTTGCTAGTACATAAGAAACATTGATCTATAACATCCAGCAGCCATATTGGCCATGTGCTCCTTTTATAGCTGGCTCACAGGTGTGATAATTAGCGGCCGTTTCTATATATATCTGCGCATTCGCGAATTTGCGCGTTCAAAATGGAGAACGAAATCCCAGACGCTTTAGATGGTGCAATGTTGGCATTTATTGGTGCCCTGTTTGAGGAGGCCCGAGCACAGGAGGCAGCAGAAGGTGGGGAAGCAGCTGCAGCAGCACCTCCAGCAGCACCTCCAGCAGCACCTCCAGTCCGTGTGCCCTTACCTCGCTAGCCACGCATTTTTGCTCTAAGGATCTATTTGGACAAGCTGCGGGATTCTGATGTCAGGAGGAAGTTCCGGCTCGAGCGAGGAACTATTCTACACCTCTACCAGCTCATAGCAGACAAAATTGAACCGGACACACAGCGCGGCCATGCGGTGCCCGGCATGGCCAGATTGCTGGCCACTTTGTATATTTTAGGGCGTGGCAGCTTCCAAGCCACTTCTGGAAGTATAATAGGCATTAGCCAGCCCACAGTTTCAAGGGTGTTCATGTTGGTCATTAATGCCATAGTGGATCTAGTGCCCAATTTTATCCACTGGCCACAGAATGAAAATGAGTGGAATGAAGTGAAGTTGGGCTTCTACCTGCGGGCACACATGCCGCAAATCCTAGGGGCAATAGATGGCCCCCACATAGCCATTAGGCCACCAAGGAGCCACGAAATTGACTACCGGAACCGCAAGCAGTACCACTCCCTGAACGTCCAATTGGTTTGTGACGCCAAACAGCGCATAATGAGTGTCAACACTGGTCACCCAGGGTCGTGCCATGATTCCAGTATAAGAACCAGTACTCTGTACCAGGCGTTTGAAAGTGGCCAAATGCCCGAAGGGTGGCTTATTGGTAAAGTATTTTGTCTTAACAACATAAACTGTAAGATTACATAGCCATAGGAATAAGCTACATCGGTGTACACCCTAAAATGGATGTGTTAGGAGTTGGCAGGCTGTTCACACACAACCAGATCAGCAGCTTAGCAGCTCACCACAGAAATATTTCCAAAGTTGTCTTTGAGTCAAATGAAGGTGGTTAACCAATGTGTAAATGGTGTCCTCTAGCCACCCAAACAAAACCTACAAATGATTCCAATGGTATTGTCATATCCCCAAAGTACTTTGCATAAGTGAGTCAATATTGGTTTCCTCACTCTAGTTGCAGATATATTCCAGAAGTAAGGCCTATGCTAATGTAATAGGAACAAAATAGGGGCCAAGTTGGAACTTGCAAGAGAAACCCACCACTTTGTGTGTCCTTTTTCCCATTTGTATTAGTGATTTAGGCAGTTAGACAGAGTTGAGATGTTTCATATGAGTTTTTGCACACAGACGAGCAGGTTGTTTAGTAAAATGCCTAATTGTCTCCCATTTTGAGGAGTCATCTAAAGTCACATGATATGAAGAACTAAAGTATATTTTTCTTTTTTTTCACCCACAGCTGACGTGGCTGATGGCTCCAATCAGGTACCCCCAGGGCCGAGCAGAAATGAATTACAACAGGGCCTTGCGGAGAAGCCGGAGTATCATCGAGTTGACCATAGGTCTTCTCAAATCCCGGTTTCTCTGCTTGGCCCGGCCTGGGGGTGAACTCCTGTACTCTCCTACAAAGGCTTCCAAGATCATCCTGGCGTGCTGCGTGTTGCACAACATGTGCGTTGCCCGGGATGAATCTTGGGAGCTGACGGAGGAGAGGGAGCCAGAGGTCCGTCAGCCGGCAGCCCCCAGGCGGCGGAGCACCACTGCAGGTATGGCCACCCGGAATACCCTGGTTGCTAGCCACTTTACATGTAAGTACTGTAACCGGTCGAGATATGGCATGTGTATTAATTTGCTAGTTAGCAGAGGTGCCACTCACAGGGAGACAGAGGGTAATTCTCATCTGCCAGTGACACTTGCCATTGTAGATAAAGTGTAGTCAACATTGGTAAAATTGTGTTACTTGAGCAAGAATATGCACCTCTAACCATCAACATGTTGGTATTGTGAATAGTGGAAAGGGCTGAGAAGAGCTGGCAGGTGTTTATTTGTGTCTATGCCACCTGTGTAGTTATTGATAACATGAACGGCTGCTTGGTATCTTATGGTGTTCTAATTTTTCAGAACCTGGACATCTTGGAATCATGGCATGTACCCTGAGAAGCCTGTGGTGATGGGCTGTCTGGCGTCACAGGTGTGTATTCAAATGTTTGCATTAATGTTTTCTGGTTTGTGTAAGTTGTCTGAAAATGTGTTATTTTACTCGTGATGTCGAAATTAAATTATGTTTAGAATGAAGGAAACGGGCATTAAGATGTGATTTTCATAATGGGATGTCTTATCCTTTGTTTTATTTTTGCAGGAGTGGTACTGCTTGCGGTTGTAGCTGTTAGAAACCCACCTTCATGGACTCCACTCATCTTCTTTTGTGGTCAGTGGATATTTGGTGAGGCACATGGCCAGAAGCAGCATCGATGACCAACACGAGCACCCTGGAACTTACAAAGTGGCTTGGAAGCTGAACAGCAACCTGGCCATGCCTGTCCCCTATGAGCTGGTAGAGGTGCATAATGGATTTTGGACTCAGCATGAAGTTGGGGAAGAGATCAGAATCCCGTAGCCATGGAGCAAAGATCGTGGGCTGGCGCTGTAAAGGCACACGGACTGGAGACTGACAATATTAGCTTGCTGCATCCCTCCTTATGCTGTCATTCTATAATCAATAAAGAGTTTTGAATGGAACATGTGTTTTTTGTTTTGGGTGGGTGCCTACAGCCAAAAGGGCCATACACACTCTAAGATTTGGAGAAGACTTTATACTTCAGATTGACCTTTTCTATGTAGTGCAAGGGCCTGCCTGATTGCATCCAAATTGAAAGTGTGGAGGTTTGACCTCATATTCTATGGTTTGGTGAAGTCTACAGGAAAAAGTGTTGAAAACTTCTTAGTGTATGGGCCATTAAGCTGCCAAGGCTGGAGCTTTGCACTTTGCATGCTGCATGTACTGGTGATGTGAGGGGTTGTAATGTAGGGTAGGGATGTGACAGTGTTGTGTTGAGGTGTGAGGCAAATGTAGTGTTGGACTATGAGGGTCTGTGTTGTTCAAATATGGAGAGAGTCCAATATCAGACACCTATGTTTATTGGTCCAGAAATTGTAAGAACCATGGTAAATATGTAAAGAATTGCATCTCGATAAAACTAGGACCACAGTCATAAAATCAAAATTGTGTTGGTTCCATTAATGTGCTTGAAATTTGGGATTGAACACCCCCCCCCCCCCCCAAAATTCGAGATAGTTTAAAAAAACTCTAAAATAAATGAGAGTGAAAAGAGATCCCAAGTGTAGTGATTGTTGGGATTTGAAACCATGACGTTGTTAACTGCAGTGAAGTTGCAAAGCACTTAGCTATTGTGCAGAATAGAGCTGTTTGGTGAAAATAAAGGAGTGTGTTAAGGCTAAAAAGCACATATAGCTAAAGTACTAAACATGGTATGTAATCTGGGAATAAGACCATGGTTAAATTGTGAGGTTTCATCTTGCCCTGAAGTAGTGTAGGTGTTTGAAAAGAGTTTTGTGTACAATCGCGCCTAGGTGCTGTAAAAATATATAAAATAATTGGGTATCTGTGGGAAGCTGCAAAGTATCAGGTGCACTAATATTAGTGATCTGGAAAAAATGTGAAAAAGAAAAATACTGCGCTACCCTGGGTGTATAAGATGAACAGCTCTATACCACAAATAGATATACAATATATATATAGCAATATATATGTGAAAATAGGTGAGTGTGGATCACTCCAATATCTCAAATAAGAAAATATAAAAATGGTACTATATGCTTGTGTATACAGTGAAAAAATATACAATATAAAAGTAAACAATGATGCAATAAATATATAACACTGGTGATGATGGTGACAGTCCAAAAAAATATAGCGTGACTAAAGTGCAAAAAAGTGCTGCATTGAAAGTCTCTTTAGTGCAATAACATTCAGTGGTGACTCCTGTGACCTCCTGCTTCACCCTTCAGTGCTCAAAGGTAAGGTAGCCCACTTACCAGATGTAGTTGATTCTTATGGCGTACGCCAAAAAGAATCAAAAATCGCTTGTGTGTTACTCCTGGTATCAGATGACCCGATTCTGTATTGAGCCCATAGCCACTCGGGATAAACAAGAAGAGAAGAAGCTCCTCATAGTGTGAAAAAGTAACGTCCTTTATTTTCACTCGAACATGGTAAACACACTCTTCATTATAAAAAACATCCAGTATAAAAGTCCATAAAACACTGTGGTAAACTCCAAACGTGATATTAAAAAACTTGTGCAAACTCGCAAGTAAACAGTGAGGGATCACAGCAAAAAAAGCAAAAAAAAGGGGGGTGCCCACTGGGGGGTCCCCTGGTAGATGTGCTGCCGCTACTGAGCTCCTGCGGTGCCTCGCGGCACGATGCAACAGGACGCTGGTGTACTCCGCTGTTAGCGCCTTACCCGGAATTGGTGTAGTCGGCGTGCGGTCCAGCTGTAGCTCAGAGCGAGGCAGCGTGCGTACCAGCTTGACGCGTTTCGTCAGAGATATGACGTCTTCGGAAGTGGTGACCACTTCCGAAGACGTCATATCTCTGACGAAACGCGTCAAGCTGGTACGCACGCTGCCTCGCTCTGAGCTACAGCTGGACCGCACGCCGACTACACCAATTCCGGGTAAGGCGCTAACATCGGAGTACACCAGCGTCCTGTTGCATCGTGCCGCGAGGCACCGCAGGAGCTCAGTAGCGGCAACACATCTACCAGGGGACCCCCCAGTGGGCACCCCCCTTTTTTTTGCTTTTTTTGCTGTGATCCCTCACTGTTTACTTGCGAGTTTGCACAAGTTTTTTAATATCACGTTTGGAGTTTACCACAGTGTTTTATGGACTTTTATACTGGATGTTTTTTATAATGAAGAGTGTGTTTACCATGTTCGAGTGAAAATAAAGGACGTTACTTTTTCACACTATGAGGAGCTTCTTCTCTTCTTGTTTATCCCGAGTGGCTATGGGCTCAATACAGAATCGGGTCATCTGATACCAGGAGTAACACACAAGCGATTTTTGATTCTTTTTGGCGTACGCCATAAGAATCAACTACATCTGGTAAGTGGGCTACCTTACCTTTGAGCACTGAAGGGTGAAGCAGGAGGTCACAGGAGTCACCACTGAATGTTATTGCACTAAAGAGACTTTCAATGCAGCACTTTTTTGCACTTTAGTCACGCTATATTTTTTTGGACTGTCACCATCATCACCAGTGTTATATATTTATTGCATCATTGTTTACTTTTATATTGTATATTTTTTCACTGTATACACAAGCATATAGTACCATTTTTATATTTTCTTATTTGAGATATTGGAGTGATCCACACTCACCTATTTTCACATATATATTGCTATATATATATTGTATATCTATTTGTGGTATAGAGCTGTTCATCTTATACACCCAGGGTAGCGCAGTATTTTTCTTTTTCACAGTGTAGGTGTTTGCTGACTTGCCTTTGCTACTTTGACTCATAAGATTCATAAGATCGATTCCATTGACAGACAAGATCATAAAATCACTTAAAATGTTGTAAGTTTGCAAGCGCTTCTGGGTGTAACATTATTTAACAATATATGATGTAATCCGTTACATTTTTGAACTAGTATTAACCAAAAAAAAAAAAGTTAGGTAGAGATGGTAAGCCTCGAACCTACAGCAGAGAGAGATGAATTACAGACGAGATGTGTGCACTAATCCACTAGACCACATCGCTATGTGAAACTGCTGTAAGCACAAAGACATAAGTTTGCGAATTTGCGAAGCCGCGATCGTAAGTGAATACCACTGACGGCGGAATTCATTGTTGCTGTTCCACTAGCCAATTCGCCGCAGCGCTAGTTAATTGATTTTAAAGCGGCGAAACTGAAACACGTCATAGATGTTTGAAGCTGCAGTTTCTTTAAATCCGGCCCTTGGTCTCTACAACGAGCTCGCAAACCCCGTATACAGGTAACCAGCTTAAAACTATATAGCCGCGCCCATTCTTATCCACTACCTGCACTTAATTCTGTCCATTTTATGATATCTTTAAGAAATCGACAAATTTTGGGCTTCATCTCTTCACGCCCTGAGTGTTACCACATGTTTGTATGCATTTCACTTCTATTTGGTTCTTGTAGTTGATATCTTACCCTATGACCATAGATGCCTTACTCTGTAATAGACTATTGTACTGGACTAAAGTCGATATCTTGTAATGCTCTTTGATGTTTTATCTCAATGAAAACGTTTTGTGGAAAAAAAAAAAAAAGAAAATGGTATACATATTTACCCAACATTAAATATTTAAAGCTTATACCTATTATATCCATAATAATACACATATAATTCAAGGAGTACCTCCCCCGAATATATAATGAATATCGGTTGAATATTATAAAAGTAGATACATATAAAACGTTCCTTGAACTTATTCAATTAAGTAGGCCTATGTATATATGCCTCATATAATGTAACAATACCATAACATTATTGCCATATAATCACTACAATGAATAATAATGTTTCATTAAGCAATTTTTAAATGAGCCCTTAAAAAAACGAAACATCCTGATCCCTTGTCCATTGTTGAAATCAAGACAAGAATGACATCACTTTCATTATAACCCAGTCTGGCACCATGGTTAATCCTTATCTTGGCGTGTTGTCTAGGCCCCTTTCATTTATTGGCATGGGAAGGTCTTTGCTAAGACTCTAAAATTCTCTGTAAAAATCTTTACCCAAGGATAATTAACTTACATTAACCTCATGACAAAGATGGCTGCCAGGGTGCTCATATAACAATATGTAAAATAATATGTATGGGCCTCATATGATTCCTTTTAGCCCCAATAGTTCTGACAATGCCCTGACAATATAGGGCACCAATGGCACGAGAAGGGCTGACGCTGGGTCCCAGAGTCCTTCTCCTGCCGAAGTGCTGGTAGAGACACTGGGTCCCAGAGTCCTTCTCCTACCAAAGTGCTGGTAGAGACGCTGGGTCCCAGAGTCCTTCTCCTGCCGAAGTGCTGGTAGAGACGCTGGGTCCCAGAGTCCTTCTCCTACCGAAGTGATGGTAGAGATGCTGGGTCCCAGAGTCCTTCTCCTGCTGAAGTGCTGGTAGAGACGCTGGGTCCCAGAGTCCTACTCCTGCCAAAGTGCTGGTAGAGATGCTGGGTCCCAGAGTCTTACTCCTGCCGAAGTGCTGGTAGAGATGCTGGGTCCCAGAGTCCTACTCCTGCCGAAGTGCTGGAAGAGATGCTGGGTCCCAGAGTCCTTCTCCTGCCGAAGTGCTGGTAGAGACGCTGGGTCCCAGAGTCCTACTCCTGCCGAAGTGCTGGTAAAGATGCTGGGTCCCAGAGTCCTTCTCCTGCCGAAGTGATGGAAGAGATGCTGGGTCTTAGAGTCCTACTCCTACCAAAGTGCTGGTAGAGACGCTGGGTCCCAGAGTCCTACTCCTGCCGAAGTGCTGGTAAAGACGCTGGGTCCTAGAGTCCTTCTCCTGCCGAAGTGCTGGTAGAGACGATGGGTCCCAGAGTCCTACTCCTGCCGAAGTGCTGGTAAAAATGCTGGGTCCCAGAGTCCTACTCCTGCCGAAGTGCTGGTAGAGATGCTGGGTCCCAGAGTCCTACTCCTGCCGAAGTGCTGGTAGAGATGCTGGGTCCTAGAGCCCTACTCCTGCCATTGGTGCCCTGACATTAGGTCACCTAGAGGGTAATGTTGTTTTTTCTCAACAAAAGTGGAATTACGCTTTAAGCCTGAGTGAAAAATAATGGTCCTGCCAAATGCTGGTAAAGATGCTGGGTCCCAGAGTCCTTCTCCTACCGAAGTGACGGTAGAGATGCTGGGTCTTAGAGTCCTAGTCCTACCAAAGTGCTGGTAGAGACGCTGGGTCCCAGAGTCCTTCTCCTGCCGAAGTGCTGGTAGAGACGCTGGGTCCCAGAGTCCTACTCCTTCCAAAGTGCTGGTAGAGATGCTGGGTCCCAGAGTCCTACTCCTGTCGACATTCTGATAGAGATGCTGAGTCCTAGAGTCCTACTCCTACCAAAGTGCTGGTAGAGACGATGGGTCCCAGAGTCCTTCTCCTGCTGAAGTGCTGGTAGAGACGCTGGGTCCCAGAGTGCTACTCCTGCCGAAGTGCTGGTAGAGATGCTGGGTCCCAGAGTCCTACTCCTGCCGAAGTGCTGGTAGAGATGCTGGGTCCTAGAGCCCTACTCCTGCCATTGGTGCCCTGACATTAGATCACCTAGAGGGTAATGTTGTTTTTTCTCAACAAAAGTGGAATTACTCTTTAAGCCTGAGTGAAAAATAATGGTCCTGCCAAATGCCATCATAGCCACCTCCCGACACCTACCCTCCATCACCTTCTTCCCTTTCTTGCCCAAAACTCCTCATAAAATGAAATGGGGACTGAAGCTTTCGTTTTATTAGGAAGACAAAGGGGTTGATTTACTAAATCTGGACAGTGCAAAATGTGGTACAGCTGTGCCCAGTACTCAATCAGCTTCTAAATTCAGCTTGTTCAATTAGGTTTTGACAAAAAAAACTGGAAGCTGATTGGCTACCATGCACAGCTGCACCAGATTTTGCACTCTCCAGTTTTAGTAAATCAACCCCACTGTGACTTCTGTCTCTGCATTTGGCTTGTTTTTGCTGCCATCAAACTGTGTTGCTACCGACAAATGTATACCCACCAAAACCTAAGGGCTGCAGTACTCATTTTTTAGGAAGATTGCTGGCTATGGCATGTGTCCCCACTTTTAGGCCTCTTGGTGTGGCCACTGCCCCAGTTTTTCCTATCTATAAAAGAAGGATAATATTTTTAGGATGACAGCTACCTTTGACTTTTGTTTCTGCTTTTTGGCCTCTAGTCATTGCTTCCAACATCTAATGACCCTGGACAATTGTTACCCAACCAATCCTAAGTGTTGTAGCTTTCCTTACTGACTATAACCTGTGCAGTTCAATGAAGTTTTCAATTGGTGGCCCGTATAAGAAGTAACTAGAAAATAATGGAAGATAAAAGAAAAGCCATCTTCCTTTTATAATGTTTTTTGTTTTTAGTTTCCTTTTATAATGTTCTTTTATAATGATCACTCTATCCAATAACTAACCAATATTCATGTAATGCTCTTTACTTATTTTTCAATAAATTGTTTTGAAAAAAAAAAAAATAACTAACCAATAAAAAGTGACAGAATAAAAAAATAAAAATAAAAGATTTGGTCTCTTTAGGCACAAAACTGTATTTTATGAAAAACTCTTAATATAAAATGATTTAATTAATTAACTACTTATTAATATTAAAACATTGAACTTAAAAAAGTGTGAAAAAAAGATTAAAACTATTTCAGTGGATTTTATTTACAATTCAAATGTTTATAACTGTACAAAATTATATGAAAAGAGTTCTCAAGTCACAAAGGTGTTATAAATTACATCTTAAGAGACCTTTAATGAGACATTCAGCTTTGTGTTCCCACCATGCAGCAGACGGTCCTGCAGGACTTCCAACATTATATATAAGAATGAACCTCTCGCTGGTACAAATGCCTCCAAGTATAATGTGAAGGCAGGCAGACCGTATCTGTATTCCTTTTATTAGTTCCTCAGAAAGATAATTGTATTATTGTTCAATTAAAATAAATGTAAGCTGACAAAAAATCAACAATATGATGAATCTTACAAAGGTTACGTCTCTTATTCTTGTGGGTCTATCAGACCATCCACCAACCATGAATGGACTTTTTGTGGTCTTCCTTCTCATCTATCTGATGACTGTTATCATAAATCTTCTTATTTTTTTCTTGTTCCTCACTGACCACCATCTGCACAACCCAATGTATTTTTTTCTTGCCAACTTGGCCTTTCTGGACATGTCCTATTCATCAGTGACAGCACCAGGGATGCTCTTTGATTTGGTCACAAAAAAACGATCAATATCCATTCCTGCCTGTATAGCCCAAGTCTTTTTCTATCTCTTCTTTGCTAGCTCAGAATTTTTCTTGCTCTCAGCTATGTCCTACGACCGCTACATTGCCATCTGCCACCCCCTACATTACAAACTAATTATGTCCTGGAGAGTTTGTGTTCGGATGACCTTTCTGGTCTGGGTTGCAGGATATTCTCACTCTTTTGTTCATACTTTATTTTTGCTCAGGTTGTCCTTCTGCAGAACAGCTTCCATCCACAGCTTCTTTTGTGATCTTCCACACTTATTTCAAATTACATGTACTGACCCCTTCATAAACACGGTGGTCGTATTTGTAGCAGGTGGTGGTCTTGCATTGGTAGCCTTTCTTTTGACCTTTATTCCCTATGTCTATATTTTCAGTACCATCCTTAGAATCCGTACCAAGACTGGAAAGAGGAAAGCCTTCTCCACCTGCACCTCACACCTCACCGTGGTCTTCATCTTTTATGGTTCCATAATTTTTATTTACTTTGTTCCCTCCTCCAGCAATATGGTCAGTTTAAATAAACTGTTTACAGTCATATCTGCCCTCATTAACCCATTGCTGAATCCTCTGATCTACAGCCTGAGGAACAAAGATCTCATGGAGGCACTTATAAGGTCTTATTATCACTTAAAGTTAATTTGAATGCAATGATGAACATAAAAATGGTGAAACTTGACACTTTTGTATTTCTAGGTAATATTCACTTAACTAGAGGTTTTAGTAAGTTGTTTTATAAAATGTGAACATATCAGATTATCAAAGTTTTACTTATCCCTTTCATGATCTGGGTGCCCAGACCACATTTAGCAGTGTCAGTATTCATTGCCTAATGGACCGTCCCATGCAGATATACTGTGACAGGACGGCCTCTTGAGTGAAATTATGTAGCTGCATGACATTTTGTGCACTGGGTCTGGGGCACGCGCTCGTGCCGTCGGTGGCCTGCCAATCAGCAGATGCGATGTTCGCCGGCACTCCACAATCGTTGAGAAAAGAACTCACTGCTCAAGGTGGTGTAATTGCCTGATGACTCACACCGGTGCATGCCCCGGCTCACCTCCGTGAAAACTTGATAAAGGAATCATTAAGCACACAGTTAGTGTGTGAAACGTGTCTACCTTGTCACGATTGTCATATTTGGATGTCCAGTCAATAAATCTGGATTTTGACTCAACCTGGAGTTTTGCCAATTCCTTTTCCTTTACCCCACAATCGTTCATGAGAGAGGCAGACTGCTGTTCTGTGAGAGGGAAAGATGGAGATCTTGTATTTCTGCTAAGCAGGAACACAGATCTCTGTCTTCCCCCAGTCAAAGCATCCCCCCACAGTTAGAAAGCACTCCCTAGGAACACATTTAACCCTTTGATCAGCCCTTTTGTTAACTCCTTCCCTGCAAGTGTCATTAGTGCAGTGACCACTGTATTAGTGTCACTGGTCCCCAAAAAGTGTCACTCAGTGTCATATTTGTCCACTGCAATGTCGCAGTCTTGCTAAAAATCGCTGGTTGTCACCATTACTAGTAAAAAACAAAACAAAAAAAAACATAAATCTATCCCATAGTTTGTAGACGCAATAACTTTTGCGCAAACCAATCAATATACACTTATTGGGATTTTTCTTTACCAAAAACATGTAGCAGAATACATATTGGCCTAAATTGATGAAGAAATTAGATTTTTTTACATGTTTGGATATGTTTTATAGTAAAATGTAAACGTTTGGATCCAATTCCAAACTTCAAACCTCTATTCTACGACACTATTGACTAGCAATACACAAAACTCCGGGTAGAAGGCTGCCATACTCCATTGTCATCTAACAAGCTAAGAGGCAGGGCTGTGTGGGGAGATTCCATTTCAATCTCTGTTTTTTGATAGAATCTCGGGATTCCCTTTTAAAACAGTATTACCTTGTTTATCCCTTTTCAAAACATACACTATCCTAACATATGCAGACTTAAAGGTTGAAACTATAAGTTTTTATACTCATGATGATGTATATATCTTTTTATGCAGGAGGTCGGGAGCTACTATAAAGTATTCAGCATCACCCAGTTGTCCACCAAGCCAAAGCTCTGCTCTTTCATCTTGATACACTCTCATACTTACTTTTAATTGTTATATTCTGGTGATTAAGTGTTTCGACATATTATTGTTATTTATAACATAACATGTTATTTTGCATACCTCTCCCCCCCCCCCCCCCAAAAAAAAATTCCCCTTTTTTTCTTTTTTGGACCAAGAAGGCTTTAATCTTAGGTGTTTTGATAAAAGCTGAAAAATTGGTATATAGTTCCTGGGGAGATGATATTCCAAAAAAGGAGGAGAATGTCCTCAAGGGGTCAGTAACATAAAGTCATAATTAGGTGGTTGTGAATAAGATATCAGCAGTTGCCACATTTTGTAAACATTTTATATTAATTTTTTTAGAATTACAGATAGCTTTTCATTAGACATAATGCCACTGAGTCTGCTTTAACGGTTTCAAATCTTATCATGAGTTTGGTGGCTGTAAATACACTGCCTGGCCAAAAAAAAAGTCACCACCAAACAAAAAGGTCATACACTCTAATATTTTGTTGGCTTTGATCACGGCACGCATTCGCTCTGGCTTTGTTTTGATAAGCTTCTGCAATGTCACAAGATTTATTTCCGGCCAGTGTTGCCTTCATTTTTCACCAAGATCTTGTATTGATGATGGGAGAGTTGGACCACTGCGCAAAGCCTTCTCCCGCACATACTAAAGATTCTCAATGGAGTTAAGTTCTGGACTCTGTAGTGGCCAATAGAGATGGCCTTGCGGTTCACCCGGCGGTCGGTTCGTGGCAAATTTTGCTTGTTCGCTACCCGCCAAATTTTCGGACACATGGCATCGTCGCGGTGGCCATATTTGTTTACATTGGGGAGAACTTTGACCCGTGACACAGCCGTCAGGTGGAATGGGACAGCCATTCCAGCACATGGACAGTCCCCCTACCCTATAAATAGACCCGATCTGGCAGCCATTTCACATTCCGCTTTCTGCCAGTATAGAGAGACGTCTGCTGTGCTCATTAAGGAGAGTTTGCTAGACACAAATAGCGCTGTGAAGATCCACAAAATTCCTTTTCAGGGCTGGTATTTCGGTATAGGTCTACTAGTATCTTCTGAGCTTAGGGAGAGGTATCCTGTGGTTGCTTTAGGGGCAGTTAGAGATTGGCTGCAGTCACACAAATTGCTCTGTTAATGTCCACAAAAGTCATGTAAAGGGCTGCAAATTTTTTGGTATTGCTGTGCAGTGCACTAAAAAAGGGGGGGGTAAGGGAGGGGGGTAATCCACAGTATAATATACTTTGTAGAAATCATATTATAGTGGATTAGTACTATTATTGTGCACTGTGCAGCATTGTGACTGGTGTGGTGACTGAGCGTTTCTGCAACAACACTACACACAGTGACAAAAGCACTTATAATGTATTATAACTGGTGTGATAGACCTATTGAACCCCCCCCCCCCAACAATATTACCTCTTTTGCTGAGTGAAGTCTGGTACACACAGCGCCAAACTCACTGGCCAATTTTTTGACTGGTGTGCTACACCAATGCCACATATTGAAGTGGGGTGTTATTTAACAGTATCATTTTCTAAGAGTGTCCTGCAAAAATTTGGCCTCTTGCTGTGTAAACAGTGCTACACACAGTGACAACAGTTACTGGCCAATTATTTGTAGAACTGGTGTGATAAACCTGTGCCCCCCCCCCCCCCCAATGCCACATATTGAAGTGGGGTGTTATTTAACAGTATAATTTTCTAAGAGTGTCCTGCAAAAATGTGGCCTCCTGCTGTGTAAACAGTGCTACACACTGTGACAGCAGTTACTGGCCAATTATTTGTAGAACTGGTGTGATAAACCTGTGCCCCCCCCCCCCCCAATGCCACATATTGAAGTGGGGTGTTATTTAACAGTATAATTTTCTAAGAGTGTCCTGCAAAAATGTGGCCTCCTGCTGTGTAAACAGTGCTACACACAGTGACAACAGTTACTGGCCAATTATTTGTAGAACTGGTGTAATAAACCTGTCGCCCCCAAATACCACATATTGAAGTGGGGTGTTATCTGAGTAAACTTTTACAAGTGTATTTGTGTCATGCAACAATATTGCCTAGTTTGCCTGTCCTGGGCACGACTACCTGACGCTGCAGGACGTTGGACCTACTGATTTCAGTAACTTTCTTGAGGTTGAGACCTCCTATCCATTTTTGTCCATTATGGTGTATACGGTCTGCTGCTGACCCTAGTCTGGTCCAGTATCTGCCACTTGCTGAGGACACGATATCCCATGTCTCACATGACCTGGGTCGGTTCACCTTGTAGCTGCGCATGTGTGCTAAGATCCCTGTCGCTGTCTATGAATATATGTCTTAATATTTGAATCAGTGAGCCATTTAAGAGGTCACTATTATCCTTGGTCCCCGATGAAGCCCACTACATTGGCGAAACATGTCGGACCCTGGTGACCCTATTACTGTATCTCTCGGTTCAGATTATTATTATGTGTAATTTATGTACACTATTTTATTAGCTGATTCCTTTTTTGCATCTATGACCTAATGTTTGATCAATTTGAGATGTAATAACATTTGTATCCTTTTAACTGCATTAGTCTCGATTATCTGTTTTCTGCCAGACAAATCACTGCCTATAAAGTCCCATTTCTTGGTGGTTTTATGACTGTAGGCTCCACACAGAGGCCACAACCCTGGTTGGTTGATACAGTTATTCAACACCTTTTACAAAATTGTGTATACTGTGAACGCCTACTGTACCTCTAGCAATCATATACTACATTCTTTGCTGTCAGTTCAACCCATGTGAGCTCATGTTTGCGGCCTAAACAGCCCGCCACCTACTTGTGTATACTGTGAACGCCTACTGTACCTCTAGCCATCATATACTACGTTCTTTGCTGTCAGTTCAAACCATGTGAGCTAATTTTTGGAGTCTATCTGAGTATACTTTTACAAGTGTATTTGTGTCCTGCAACAATATTACCTCTTTTGCTGAGTGAAGTCTGATACACACTGCGCCAAACTCCCTGGCCAATTTTTTGAACAACTGGTGTGATAAACCAGTGGCCCCCCAATACCACATATTGAAGTGGGGTGTTATCTCAGTATACTTTTACAAGTGTATTTGTAACCTGCAACAATATTGCCTCTTTTGCTGTGTTAACTCTGATACAAACAGTGCCAAACTCACTGGCCAATTATTTGAACAACTGGTGTGATAGACCAGTGGCCCCCCAATAGCACATATTGAAGCGGGGTGTTATTTAACAGTATACTTTTCTAAGATTGTATTTTAGTCCTGCAAAAAATTGGCCTCTTTTGCTGTGTTAACTGTGCTACACACATTGACAACAGATACTGGCCAATTATTTGTAGAACTCGTGTGATAAACCTGTGGCCCCCCAATACCACAGATTGAAGCGGGGTGTTATCTACACAGACACATGGTCTAACAAACATGGGCAGGGAAGGTATATCACTTTTACTGCCCACTGGGTGAACCTTCTGACAGCCGTTAAGCATGCAACCCGTGGCACCCGTGTAGATTTAGTTGTACCGCCACGGATTGCAAGCATGCCTGACTTTTCTTCTCCTCCTCCTCCATCCTCCCTCTCCTCCTCGGCTGACTCCTCCTCCTCCGCTGCTACCGTCTCTTCCCCTGCGCCACCCAAGATCCCCAGAACCTATTCCACATGCCAGGTGAGACGTTGCCATGCTGTGCTGTGTCTGTTGTGCCTGGAAGCCAAGAGCCACACTGGTCCTGCACTCCTTTCAGCTTTGCGTTCACAGGCAGATCAGTGGCTGAGACTAGTGAATTTGTCAGTTGGTAAAGTGGTGTGCGACAACGGTGCCAATCTGCTGAGCGCGCTGAAACAGGGCAAAATAACACACATACCATGCATGGCACACGTCCTGAACTTGGTGGTGCAGTGATTCGTTGCCAAATACGCTGGGGTCCAGGACATCTTGCGGCAAGCCAGGAAAATCTCGGGCCATTTTCGAAGATATTACACAGCCATGGCTCGCCTTGCTGAGATTCAGCGGCAACACAACCTGCCCCTCAGGCGTCTTATTTGTGACTGGCCGACGCGATGGAACTCAACGTTGCATATGCTCGATAGGCTGCTCCAGCAGAAACGTGCAGTTAATGACTACCTGTTCGAACTCGGTGGCAGGACAGGTTCTGGGGAGCTTGGGTTTTATTTCACCTCGCCAGTTGCTGCCCATTCGGGATGCATGTAGACTTCTGTGGCCATTCGATGAGATCACCAAACGAGTCAGTCACGGCCAGGGCGCCATGAGTGACATCATACCTTACGCCTTCTTTCTGGAGTGTGCATTGCTTCGTGTTATTGATCAAGCCGTCGAGGAGCAGGAGCAGGAAGATCAGGAAATCGCAATGTTGGATGAATTCCCAGGGGGTGCTACTCCATCTGAGACAAATCAACAGCAGGAGTCTGAAGAGGAGTCAGAGGAGGAGGATGGTGCTGGGGGGATGAGGAGGAGCAAAAATAGCATGCTTTAAACCATTCTGGGATCCCTGGTGTTATCCGTGGATGGGGGGAGGAGAACGAGGACGACATTATCCTGGATGATGAGCAGGAAGCAGGCCACTATACTGCTTCCAGCTTAGTGGGAATAGGGGCCTACATGCTGCAGTGTTTTAAGGGGGACTCCCGTATAAAATGCATAAAGGCCAAGGACCAGTACTGGGTGGCAACGTACTTAGACCCTGGCACAAACACAAAATGACGGAAATGTTACCCCAATCACAGAGGGCGGTCAGAATGCAGCACTTCCAGTCCTTCCTGTGGGAAATGCTGCATTCTGCTTTTCCGTGCACTGGCAGAGGAATTTCCAGTCACAGAGAGACAGTTGCGGGTAGCAATCCAACAGCGTCTGCAAGAAGAGGGCGGTTGGAAGATGTCTTGGTCACTTCAGATATGAGATCCTTCTTTCAGCTGAACCATCGACAGCTGTACTCCGGATCCAGCATGAGGGAACGCCTAGACCGACAGGTATCCGACTACATCGTGTTAACGGCCGATGTAGACTCTCTGAGGAGCGATGAACCCCTGGACTACTGGGTGGGCAGGCTTGACCTCTGGCCAGAGCTTGCACAATTTGCAATTGAAATGTTGGCTTGCCCCCCATCCAGTGTCCTGTCCGAAAGGACATTCAGCGCAACAGGGGAGATCGTGACCGATAAGCGCACTCGCCTAGCTCATGACAGTGTAGACTACCTCACATTTATAAAAATGAATGAGGCATGGATCTCTGAGGAATTCAACACATGTGACCAGTAGACCAGGTTTCATCGAAATTCCTCCACCCACATCAATTCCTGGTCCTTGGCTTCGCTACATACATCGGCATAAAAGGCATTTCATGTCCATTGAATGGCAAATTTTTGGGGCCTTTCAGGGCCGACAATTATTTTTTCTGTGAATGCCTAATGTACCTCCAGCCACCAACTACTAAGTTCTTTGCTGTCAGTTCAAACCATGTGAGCTAATTTTTGGAGCCTATACAGGCCGACACTTACGGTTCTGTGTACTGTGAACGCCTACCATACCGCTAGCCATCAAAAACAAAGTTTTTTGCTGTCAGCTCAAACCATGTGAGCTAATTTTTGGAGCCTATAAAGGCCGACACTTATGGCTCTGTGTACTGTCAACACCTACCATACCTCTAGCCATCAAAAACTAAGTTTTTGGCTGTCAGTTCAAACCATGTGAGCTAATTTTTGCAGCCTATAAAGGCCGACACTTTCTGTATACTGTGTGAATGCCTAATGTACCTTAAGCCACAGAATACTATGTACTTAGCTGTCAGGTAAACCCAAGAGGGGTAATATTTGGGGCCTGGAATGGGCGACACTTACTTCTGTATCCTGTGAATGCCTAATGTATCTTCAGCCACAGAATACTACATTCTTAGCTGTCAGGTAAACCCATGTGGGCTATTTTTTGGTTCCTTTTATGGCCGACACTTACTTCTGTTACCTGTGAATGCCTAATGTACCTTCAGCCACAGAATACTACATTCTTAGCTGTCAGGTAAACGCATGTGGGTTAATTTTTGGGGCCTGGAATGGCCGACACTTACTTCTTTATCCTGTGAATGCCTAATTTTTCCAGACTGGAAATGGAAAACAATGGTCTGTAAAGGTTCCGCCAAATTGTGGAATGTTCAGAGAAAGTGGTTGTTGGGCGCTTCTGACCAGGCAAGAGGGAAGGAGTCCACCGCTGTAGAAGGGGCGCAGGGGATGCTCCAAATTCTTGTTGGGGACTGTCCTGAATGGCAAAATACGAGGCAGCACTGACTAGGAAACTCCGAGGAATCCGCTGGCACAAGTAGAAAGAAGAAAACAGGCGCCACTGTAGTTAGCCAGAAAATTTATTGCACAAAAATACATACTGACTTACATATAAGTAAGCTCCAATCCGTATCGCAGCGTCTCCAGCGCACGATCCGGCCGTCCACCGGTCCGGAGGTGACGTCACAGGAAGCTGGTCGGAGACTGGGTTAAACCGGAAGCCGCAAATGGAACGCAGGCTCCCGGAAATGACGCAACACGTTTCGGAGCATGCGCACTCGGCTCCTTCCTCAAGCGTAAGTGACTGCCACCTGGTGCCAGGTTTAAATACAGCAGTCCACGATCAATTAACATTACAATCAACACAAGGGGCGGCGCAATACTCTGCAGGACCAGCTATAAAGCCAACACTTCCGGAGAGTCCGCACAACACTTTTAAATAATATAGTGGATTTCATACTGGGGCTTATCCATATACAAACAGCTTTAAACAAACAATATACATTACAAGTATTATTACGTCCTCTACAATAGATGTACCGAAACATGACTTTCACTCAATATGTTAAAAATTAAAAATAAAAATAAATTATATATACACATATGTCCCTCTGTATTGGGGTACACCGGAAAAAGGGGGCTACCTTATAAATAAGAAGGAAACATAGGCTCCTGAATCCAGAAATCATGAACTCACCAAGGAATTCATTTTCCATAATCCGAAATGCATTATGAGAATATATATATATATATATATATATATAAGAGAAAGAATTACACATACTAGATAAAAGATAAAATCTTTTTAAAAAAAAAACGATAAGATATATTAAAAAGCATACCTATATGTGTGCAGGTGTAAAGCACGTGCAGACACATATGTACGTATGCACCCTGGGATAGGGGGAGGGGGGGGAAAAAGGAGGGGGGGAAAAAAGGAGGGGGAAGGAAAGGGGAGGACGGGAGGGGGAAGGGGGGGATTAGAAAGGAGAAGGAAAAAAGAAGAGGAAAAAAAAAAATATATAATTGGGTGGATAGAAATGCACTGACTCACAGAATAGTATTAATATCTAGCTCCTCGTTCAATCCCCCGGGACCTAGAACATTCAGGGCGTATATCCAGTAAGTTTCCCTACTGCACAGATGCCTGAACCTCTCGGCCTCAGAAGTACCTTTTGGGATAGCCTCAATCACCCAGACATATAATCCCTCAGTGGACTTGTCATGATGTTGAAGGAAATGTCTGGGGACGCTGTGGTGGTCTTTGCCCTCCTGGATATAACGTCGGTGCTGACCATTTCCGGGAGCCTACGTTCCATTTGCGGCTTCCGGTTTAACCCAGTCTCCGACCAGCTTCCTGTGACGTCACCTCCGGACCGGTGGACGGCCGGATCGTGCGCTGGAGACGCTGCGATACGGATTGGAGCTTACTTATATGTAAGTCAGTATGTATTTTTGTGCAATAAATTTTCTGGCTGACTACAGTGGCGCCAAATTGTGGAATGGATGCGGACCCATTTTACAGATGTGTGAATGGACCCTATATGTATTAGACAATGTATTTACCGGCTGCTGTCAGTTCTGACTGATTTATGAAAAAAAAAATACTGTTTGCTGTAAAAAAATAAATAAAAAAGAACCTGGTGGACTACTATTTGGCTACTCTGCTATCACAATTGAAAACATGGTTCCAACCAACCCCTGACAACATTTGGGGACTAATGGAGCCGGCTGAGACCTCACGCTTCGACCTACGCACCCGATTGTGTAGTAGACAGCAAGGTGTTCATCTCCCCAACTACGTATCACCAACTGTAAAGACATCGGTTTTGGCATGGCTTCACCTGACACACACCAAATGGAAGAACACGCCGCTTACTGACATTGTCTTACCGATCACAGGTATTCTCCAGGTAGTCCCTGACATTGACCTAACTGCGTGGCATCGATCCCCCCTATCTGTTTGAACAATTTCTATAGCGGTGACATCCTGTTGCCATTCCTGACACTCACGGAGGAACTACACCTGGACCACAAAGAATGGTTCAGATATAGCCAAATTGCCTCCTGTCTCCGCCACAACTCGCAACTACGAGCTAAAATCCCTGTGAGAGCCTGGCATTATCTCACCGCGCCCCACCAAACAGCTAAAGGCATATCGCTTTTTTCCCCCCTGCTGGGTGAAAAAGACACATTTATAAAAACCCACCCTATCACGAAATGGGAACAAGATCTGGGGGGAACCTTCTCCCCGCTCCAGTGGAAAAAGGCATTAGTATCAAGCTATAAGGCTACGTTGAGTGCATCTTTGAGAGAACTTCACCTCAAATTGTCCCTCAGGTGGTATCTCACGCCATGCGTGATCGCAAAATTTGCCCCCCGCGGCCCCATCCACTTGTTGGAGAGGCTGCGGAGCGCAAGGCACTCTCAAACACATCATGTGGGCATGCCCTCCAATCCTTGCCTTATGGGAGGAAGTGTTTGCACTGATTTCCAAAATTGTTAAGAGTCCAATATCGCCATCTCCTGCTTTAGCTCTGCTTCACCATTCGACCAAATCCCGCTAACACTCCGTAAACTAGTAATTAACATACTACTAGCTACCAAAATCAATATCACTAGACGATGGAAAGATGCACAACCACCATCCCTCATTGAGGTGATTCACACCACACAAATGCATAAAACATTTGAACTACTAATGGCTCCTTCCCATGAGCGGTACCAAAGAGAGCTACTTTGGTGGAGTCCATGGACACAATGGTACTCTACATATCTAGCTCCGTGACTTCTTATTCAGTAGACAATACTGTGTTCTGCCACTAGATGGCAATATGGGTGTTTGAATCCTAATATGAAAAATGTTATTATTGACTCTTGCTGCTGCTGTTAAGGGAATTGTTTCTTCATTTTTGACTGCATAGTTATGTATTATGCCTGCATATTTTCTATTCTTTTCCTTCTGTTATCCTGTTATCCTATGTTTGACAAAAAGCAATAAAAACAATTTGAACGGAAAAAAAAAAAAAATTGAGGGCGCAACTTTACCAATTGCAATACTTCTGTTATGACATTGTCCATGTGCTGGGACTATTTGTGTACAGCTAGTATGTCTTTTGTGGCTGCAAATATGACCTAAAGGTTTTTAAAGTTCGCCTCCCATTAAAGTCAATAGGGCTCGCCGTGAACTCGCGGTTCTTTTGAGAAAATGTTGCGGCTGGCGTTCGCGAACCGCCCCGGCCGATGTTTGTCCATCACTAGTTGCCAATCCATGTGTGACAATGATGTCTCCGGAGCCCCGATAAATCCTGGCATTGTCATCTTGGAATATGCCCGTACCCATCAGGAAAGAAAAAATCAGTTGATGGAATAACATGGTCATTCAGTATATTCAGGTAGTCAGCTGACCTAATTCTTTAGGCAAATTCAGTAACTATTCAATAGGATAGTTCCTATCCTATTGGGATCCTATCCTATAGGACTTTCCAGTAGGAGAGTCACTGCATGCTTAGTTTAGTTGTTGCTTAGTTAATTCCAGGTGGCGACTTTTCTTGGCCAGGCAGTGTATATGTTTGATGAGTAACTGTTCTGTATGGAAGAGGAAAGAGATGGGAATGTTGAGCAAAGCCTCCAAGGGATCTCTCTAATAATGTTTTTGGAGAAGATTGTGAATGAGGTTTTATATTCTGATTCTAAGTTTTAATACTTTAGGGCAGAGCCCAGGTGGGAACAACCTCTGAATCATGACTGGGGGTAAGTCATTTTGAAGAAGGCGAAGCATACCGGGGTGTAATACCACCTATAAAAAAAAAAAAACATTTCAAGAGTTCTCTGTAAGAACTATTGGGGCTAAAAGGAATCATATGAGGCCCATACATATTATTTTACACATTGCTATGTGGGCATCCTGGCAGCCATCTTTGTCATATGGTGAATGTAAGTTCATTATCCTTGGGTGAAGATTCTTACAGAATATTTTATAGTCTTAGTAAAGACCTTCTCATGTCAATAAATTAAAGGGGCCCAGAAAACACACCAAGATAAGGACTAGCCATGGTGCCAGGCTGGGTTGAAATGAGATTTGATGTCCTTCTTGTCTCAATTTCAACAAGAGATAAGAGATCAGAATGTTTCATTTTTTTTCCCTTTAAAAAAGGGCTCATTTAAAAATTGCCTGATGAAACATTATTATTCATTGTAATGATTGTATTAGCAATAATGTTGTTGTATCATTATATTATATGAAGCATCTATTGGCTTACTTAATTGAATAGATTCAAGGAATGTTTTATATACATATACTTTTCTAATATTCAACCGATATTCATAATATATTGGTGGGAGGTAATCCATGAAATATATGTGTATTATTATTATTATTATTGATATAGTGGGTATAAGCTTTAAATACAGTATTACACCCCCCATATTTTTGTAAATATTGTATTCTATCTTTTCATGTGACAACACTAAAGAAATTACACTTTGCTACAATGTAAAGTAGTGAGTGTACAGCTTGTATAACAGTGTAAATTTGCTGTCCCCTCAAAATAACTCAACACACAGCCAATAATGTCTAAACCGCTGGCAACAAAAGAGAGTACACCCCTAAGTGAAAATGTCCAAATTGGGCCCTATTAGCCATTTCCCCTCCCCTGTGTCACGTGACTCTGTTACAAGGTCTCAGGTGTGGTAAATTTGGTGTTATCGCTCTCACTCTCTCATACTGGTCACTGGAAATTCAACATGGCACCTCATGGCAAAGAACTCTCTGAGGATCTGAAAAAAAGAATTGTTGCTCTACATAAAGATGGCCTAAGCTATAAGAAGATTGCCAAGACCCTGAAAATGAGCTGCAGCATGGTGGCCAAAACCATACAGCGGTTTAACAGGACAGCCTTCACTCAGAACAGGCCTCAATATGGTTGACCAAAAAAGTTGAGTGTACGTGCTTAGCGTCATATTCAGAGGTTGTCTTTTGGGAAATAGACGTATGAGTGCTGCCAGCATTGCTGCAGAGGTTGAAGGGGTGGGGGGTCAGCCTGTCAGTGCTCAGACCATACACTGCACACTGCATCAAATTGTTCTGCATGACAGTCATCCCAGAAGGAAGCCTCTTCTAAAGATGATGTACAAGAAAGCCTGCAATTAGTTTGCTGAAGACAAGCAGACTAAGGACATGGATTACTGGAACCATGTTCTGTGGTCTGATGAGACCAAGATAAACGTATTGGTTCAGATGGTGTGAAGCGTGTGTGTCGGCAACCAGGTGAGGAGTACAAAGACAAGTGTGTCTTGCCTACAGTATGGTGGTGTTAGTGTCATGGTCTGGTACTGCATGAGTGCCGGCACTGGGGAGCTACAGATCATTGAGGGAACCCTAAATGCCAACATGTACTGTGACATACTGAAGCAGAGCATGATCCCCTCCCTTCAGAGACTGGGCCGCAGGGCAGTATTCCAACATGATAATGACCCCAAAAAACCCTCCAAGACAACCACTGCCTTGCTAAAGAAGCTGAGAGTAAAGGTGGTGAACTGGCCAAGCATGTCTCCAGACCTAAACCCTATTGACCATCTATGGGGAATCCTCAAACGGAAGGTGGTGGAGCGCAAGGTCTCTAACATCCACCAGCTCTGTGATGTCATCATGGAGGAGGGGAAGAGGACTCCAATGGCAACCTGGTGAGCTCCATGCCCAAGAAGGTTAAGGCAGTGCTAGAAAATAATAGTGGCCACACAAATTATTGACACTTTGGGTCCAATGTATACATTTTAACTTAGAGGTGTACTCCCTTTTATTGCCAGCAGTTTAGACAATAATGGCTGTGTGTCATTTTGAGGGGACAGCAAATTTACACTGTTATACAAGCTGTACACTCACTACTTTACGTTGTAGCAAAGTGTCAATTCTTCAGTGTTGTCACATGAAAATATATAATAATATATTTACAAAAATGGGAGGTGTGTACTTACTTTTGTAAGATACTGTAGATAGAATTGTGTATACCATTTTCTTTTTATGCATAAAGAACTAATATGTGTATTGAACCAAATTACTTCACTTTCAAGGTATTTGGAGATGGAATGTTAATTGCTGGGGTTTTAGACTTTATTCAAGCAATATATATCTTAAGGGAGCCGGTAATTTGACAGTAGCTGGCATGGGAGAAAGCATCGTGAGAGATTTAGGTTTTTCTCCAAGGCTTAGGTCAGAACTTGAAGGTTATCTTTGATAAAATAGTTGAATTAAACTAAATTTCCCAAACTTTTATACAGTCAAACAGTGCCCCCCTTTTTGGTGATGGCGAGGTAGAGGTACATAGTAACATGAGGCCCTATCTGACGTGTTATCAAGTGGAAAACAAAATCCACGCCCACATTTCTTGAAGATAAAATTTTAATAAAAGCTAAAAGAAAAAAATCAAGATCGAATTGAGAGGAGAGTAAGGAAGTAAGAGTACTCTGAGGGAGGTTCTTACACACTGATGGTAGACATCGGAAGCTGATGGCAGGCTATTTAAGGGAATTGAGACATCAAAGTGACCCCTCAGACAAAAGACATTGACATTTTTGGTAAAGTATAAAATTTCTATTTTTCTATAGGCAATTTGCTAGCCATGTACATCTGACTAAACCATTAGATCTTTATAGCATCAAGATTTGAATTTAGATCATTCTAACTGTAGTATGACCGGTCTATTTGCAATCTTGGGAGATTATACACATATGTATAAATCTCCTTGAGGCTGATTTCAGTTTCTAGTAAATGGTGCCATTGTGATGTATACCAGTGGCGGCTGGTGCGGCTGGTGCTCAAATTATTTTTTTTAGGGGGGGGGCGCAGAAAAATGTAATAGGCATTGCTTTGCGGCAAAAAACGCTGTAAAAAATTGCGTGACTTTGAGGTCGCAAAAGTGTGAAAGGGGCCTTCTGTAATTAAGGTATAGTGTGCCCCCTTTCAATGCAGAGAGACCAGCGTGCCCCTTTTCAATGCAGTGACCAGCTTACATGCCCCCTTTCATTGTAGTGACCAGCGTACATGCCCCTTTCAATGCAGTGACCAGCATACATGCCCCCTTCAATGTAGTGACTAGCGTACATGCCCCTTTAGAATGTAGTGACCAGCGTACATGCCCCCTTAGAATGTAGTGACCAGCGTACATGCCCCCTTAGAATGCAGTGACCAGCGTACATGCCCCCTTAGAATGTAGTGACCAGCGTACATGCCCCCTTAGAATGCAGTGACCAGCGTACATGCCCCCTTAGAATGCAGTGACCAGCGTACATGCCCCCTTAGAATGCAGTGACCAGCGTACATGCCCCCTTAGAATGCAGTGACCAGCATACATGCCCCCTTAGAATGCAGTGACCAGCATACATGTCCCCTTAGAATGTAGTGACCAGCACACATGTCCCCTTAGAATGCAGTGACCAGTACACATGTCCCCTTAGAATGCAGTGACCAGCACACATGTCCCCTTAGAATGCAGTGACCAGCACACATGTCCCCTTAGAATGTAGTGACCAGCACAATTCCCCTTAGAATGTAGTAACCAGCACACATGTCCCCTTAGAATGCAGTGACCAGCACACATGTCCCCTTAGAATGCAGTGACCAGCACACATGTCCCCTTAGAATGCAGTGACCCGCACACATGTCCCCTTAGAATGTAGTGACCAGCACACATGTCCCCTTAGAATGCAGTGACCAGCACACATGTCCCCTTAGAATGTAGTGACCAGCACAATTCCCCTTAGAATGTAGTAACCAGCACACATGTCCCCTTAGAATGCAGTGACCAGCACACATGTCCCCTTAGAATGCAGAGACCAGCACACATGTCCCCTTAGAATGCAGTGACCAGCATACATGTCCCCTTAGAATGTAGTGACCAGCACACATGTCCCCTTAGAATGTAGTGACCAGCGTACATGTCCCCTTAGAATGTAGTGACCAGCACACATGTCCCCTTAGAATGTAGTGACCAGCGTACATGTCCCCTTTCAATGCAGAGACCAGCGTACGTGCGTGCCCCCTTCAATTCCCCCCCCCCCCCGAGACCAGTGTACTTACCTGTAGCCCTGGAGCAGCTGCGACGGCACCTTCCCTTTAGTGTCCGGGCGGCTTAAATCCCGATTCCCCCGGCGTCTCCACGAGTCCTCCCGCTCCCGCCTCCTCCTCGGCCAATGGCATTTGATTTGCCTTGCAGCCAATCAGGAAGCGCGTATCGGATGCACTCCCTGATTGGGCAGGAGGAGGATCCGTGTGACAATAGCGAATTTTTATTCGCTATTGTCACACAATGGGTGGGCTCGGGACGCACTGCTCTGCGCCCTTTTCATCACCCTATTAGAGCCTCTGGCTCTAATCAGGTTATGGAAAAAAAAACCATTGAGCTCTATGCGTGCAGATTAGGGGGCCGGACGCATGGACAGGGGGGGGTGGGGGCGGCGCCCCGGACACACTGGCCGCCACTGATGTTTACCCAAAATAAATTAACTTTGTGGAAGTTTATCTTTATCCCAAACACATTCTTGGCTTATAGCCAGTTTGGTGCATGGTGTAACAATTTTTGTTCATGCATTTTTAAATATTGAGTTATGAACATCTGTTCAAATCCGTATATTTTTGTTCCCATATTTGGTGAGCTGATGAGAAGCTATTCATTTACATTCCAGAAGTTATGGGTTTTAGTTACATTGATGTTCTGTAATATTATCCTTTGATTGGATTTTCATATTACCTGTGTGATACATATTATTGAAATTTTGTTCCACATTTTGTGTTTATTACCAGTTATATTTTGACATTGTTCTGCACTGATTTTTAGTTAATAAATAAATATAGTTTTGAACAAAATTGTATCCATCTAGTCTTCAAGTTAGCACCAACGAACTCGAGTTTTTGTTGATTTATGGAAATAAGTTGAGAATCTCTTTAATTATAGATCCTTGCTTATTTGCATAAATAGACACTGTTTATCAGAGCAGTATAAACATTCTGACAGACTCTTTGCATAAATTTCATATAATAGTCAATAAAAGCCTTTGACACTTATGAAATGCTTTTAATAATACTTCAGTAACCCATGGTAACATCTGACACAAATATCTTGTCAGAATGTTTACACTGCTCTGATAAACAGTGTCTATTTATGCAAATAAGCAAGGATCTATAATTAAAGTTATTCTCAACTTATTTCCATAAATCAACAAAAACTCAAGATTGTTTATTGGCGCTAACTTGAAGATAAGAGGAATACAATTTTGTGAAAAAAAAAATATATATATATATATATATATATACACATATATATATATATATATATATATATATATATATATATATATATATATATATATATATATATATATAAATAAAATCAGTGCAGAATGATGTAAAAAATATAACTGTTAATAAACACAAAAAGCGGAACAAAATTCATTAATATGTATTACACAGGTAATGTGAGAAATGCAATCAAAGGATATTATTACAGAATATCAAAGTAACAAAAACTCACAAAATATGGAAACAAAATTTTACAGATTTGACATGTGACCTCTCTCAGCCAACAGATGCTCACAACTCAATGTTTAAAAATTGCATGGACAAAAATTGTTACACCATGCACCAAGACTTGCTAGAAGTCAAGATTGTTTTTGGTAAAATAAAATTCTATTAAGTTAATTTATTTTAAGAATACGTCATAACTGAACGATTTACTATGGGCTGAAATCAGCCTCAAGGACATTTATACATATGTGTATAAATTCCCAAGATTAGAAAAATGGACCGGTCATATTGCAGTTAGAATGATCTAAATTCAGATCTTGATGCCATAAAGAAAATAATGGTTCAGACAGATGTATGTGGCAAGCAAATTGCCTATAGAAAATATAGAAATTAATACTTTACCAAAATCTTCTTGTCTGTTGCCTGGAATGTCACTTTTGAATATCCTGCCTTAGCTTCAAATGTCTCCCATCAGTGTCAGAACCTCTTCAGAGAATCCTACATCCTTCCTGATCTTTTCAATTCTCTCCTGTCTCTGACTTACATTAAACTTTTATCCTTTGGGAATGTGGGCGTGGATTTTATTTTCCACATGAAAACACATCAAATGGGGCCTTATTCACTATGTGGCTCTACCTCAACATTATCAATAGGGGGCCCTGTTTTTCTGTATAAAAAGTTGGGGAACACAGTTTAATTCAACTATTTTCTTAAAGATAACCTTCTGAACCTAAGCGTTGGAAAAACGTAAATCTTAGTATGTTATCTATCATGCCAACTTACTGTCAAGAATATAGACTCTCCCAAGATATATATTACCTGAATAGGGTCTGGAACCACTGCAATTAACATTTCTTGAAAGTGAAGTAACTTAAAGTGGGATCCCTATACCACTTACTTCTTTACACATAAAAAAAATAGTATACATATCACCCTATTCTTTTTTTTTTTCCAGCATATCACCCTGTTCTATATATTTGAAGCTTATACCTACTATATCAATAATAATACACACATAATTCAAGAATTACCCCCCCCCCAATATATAATGAATATCGGTTGAATATTATAAAAGTGAATGCATATAAAACACTCCTTGAACGTATTCAATTAATTAGGTCTATGTATATACTTCATATAATACAACGACACAATAATATTTTTGCTAATACAATTACTACAAATAATAATGTTTCCTCAAGCAGATTTTTAAATGAGCCCTTAAAAAAATGAAACATCCTGATCCCTTGTTCATTGTTGAAATCGAGACAAGAATGATATCCCTCTCATTATAACCCAGCCTGGCACCATGGCTAGTCTTTATCTTGGAGTGTTGTCTGGGCCCCTTTAATTTAGTGGCCTGAGAAGGTCTTTGCTAAGAATCTTTACCCAAGGACCATGAACTTACATTCACCTCATGACAAAGATGGATTCCAGGGTGCCCATATAACAATATGTAAAATAATATGTATGGGCCTCATATGATTCCTTTTAGCCCCAACAGTTCTGACATAACCCCCCCTCCCCTTCTTTTCCAGTATTCAGTTGAGCAACCTTAGACATATCTGGGAAAAAGGTCAGAACAAATGTCTTGTCCTCTTTCAAAAATAAGAGTTCATATTGGAATTGTTCATGACTTTAAAGCAGTTTGGTAAAACGCAAATTCAGTGCCAAATATATATTAACAATAATATTGTTAACTACGTCCAACAATTTTCCCATATTAGTCTTTTGAATTTCAATTTCCTGGAATAGATACTCAATATTTTCCCTCAAATCTCCTACTTTAGCTTGTAAAGTCTTTATGGAGACAGAATTGACTGCCAAAATGGTGTTGGCAACCACCATCCAAGCGTAGTGAAAACAATGCTAGCAATCAGGAACCCGAGGAATCTCTTTTGACGTTCATTCTTGGACATTGTTTGGATAATGAATGGTTTCCTTGCATGTTCTAGAATGTCTCGGACTCTAGTTTGAGCTCTGCTCACATGTGCAATATACCATTCTCGCATCTCCTCCAACTTAAAATAGGATGTATTGTAATTCCTCTCAATGGATATCTTTGGATCCAAACTCACAAAGATCTTTTGAAACAAAATCTCCCTTTCCATTAATAAGAATCCTGGAGCATCTTGCAAAATGATTCCTGATGAAGGACCCGACTCAATGATAGGTTCAGTCTTGAATTGGGCATCAAGGATTAAGACGACCCATCGGATTGCTGCGCTTTGGTAGTCATCATTATCAGTATCGACCAACGATCTAGGTTGAAAGGTCAGTTTCCTACTATTTAAAAAACAGACAGTATAAATATATTTTCTTATCAAGTGATATTTTGCTCTTTCTAGCTACATCATATTTAGGATATAGCAACTGGCTAATTATCCGTAGTTAACTAAATGTTATTGATCAAACTCCATGACTATAGTATTCTGCCATGATGGTCAAGATCAATTCAACTATGGAGAAGCTTCACATGTAAAGATCTGTCATTTGAGAGAAATTATCACAATGTCAAAATCATTATATACACATCCTCAGGATATACTTATTAAGTCTCTTCTTCGGCATCACCTTCCAGTATTCTTAGTTGAGACCTAGGATGACAAGCACGTAATTGATTGACATGAACTCATTTTTCTACAAAACCATCATTCTTGACAGTTTTTATTTTGTAAACCACAGATGAGATCTTGTCAATGATGTTGTAAGGACCTTTCCATGGAGGAAGAAACATCTTTTCTTTTACTCTATCTCAAGCAAAATTGTACAGGTACACCTTATCACCTGTCTAATACTCCTTCGAGATAATAATAGGCTTTATTACTTACGGCTGCTTTCTTGAGATTCTTCTGTGCAAACGCAAAAGCATTGACATCTTGGTAGCAGCGTTTGGCATGGCTCTAATAGCCATGAGCACTAAAGGCAACTTCATGTTCCAGTCTTTACCTGATTCTTTCATGAATTTCTTAAGGATGTTGACAATTGACTGGTTATAGCACTCCACTGCTCTGCTAGATGCTGGACGATATGCAATGTGTAATTTTCGTTTGACCCCCAAGATTTTCCACAGCTTAGACATTACCTCACTTGTGAAGTGCCGACCCTGATCCGACACGATCCTTAATGGTAGACCAAATCGAGAAAATACATGGTTAATAGGCAAAGTGGCACATGTTTTGGCAGTGTTATTATGAGCTGGTAAACACTCGACCCATTTGGTAAATACACAAGTAACTTTGCTAAATTTGGTAAATAACAAGTGACTTTGTAACAGGACCTATGAAGTCAATCTGTATATCGGACCATGGCAATGAGAAACCCTTTCTATGAAGTGGGGCATGATGTGTAGGACCTTGAGGTTGGAACTGAGCACAAATCTTCTCACCACGGTGACCTGGTGTAGGTGCTTCATGAGCATGTTGTAAAATTATGCCTCTAAATATAATGGGAATTTCCCACTGTTAAAGACCATTCTTAGATGTCCTCATTAGTAACCCATCTCGAATATTAAACTGAGATTTGTAAGTAATCGGAGGACTTCTTTTTGGGCATAATCCTCCTCCGATATGGGGTTGTTACTAGGATCTTCAATGTGCTTATAAAAGATCCCAAGTATGGGATCTTCCTTTTGGCTTTTAATTATATCCTCACTTGTGGATTCTCTATGCCATTGTGCCAAATTATTTGTAGTCTGCACTCCAGCTCATTGCCTAGTGACAGCTTCAATGTGTATCAGTCCTAGTAGATGATCTATGTCTACATTTGCTCCATTGATGGCACCTTGTTTGGCAAGTTGATCGGCTAGATCATTACCGTCTTTGTCCATGTTCTTGGTTTTAGAATGACCTTTAGTTTTCTTCCAATGAATGGTTAAACCATTACCTTTGACTAATGCGTCAATGGCACAGAACAATTTGGGTTGTTTTAAAGGTTTGTTATTAGACCATAACATGTTATTTTTTTTTCCAAGTAGGCAGGTATTCAACAAAACCCTTACGTACATAATTGGAATTGGTGACTATAACAAATTCTGTGATATTATGCTTTAATCACAGAAATCACAGCAGCGTCTCTACTTTCTCCGCAAACTGAGGAGAGCCAGAGCCCCATCCCCCATCATGTACACCTTCTACAGAGGCACCATCGAGAGCATTCTTGCCGGAAGACTCTGCAACGCATAGTGAGAGCAGCTGAGAAGATCATTGGTGTCTCTCTCCCCTCCCTTCAGGATATTTATGGAACCTGTCTCACTTGCAAAGCTCTATGCATTGCAGGTGATCCTACCCACCCGTTACACAGCTTCTTCAGTCTGCTGCCATCAGGGAGGAGACTGCGAAGTCTCTAGGCCAGGACCAGCAGACTGAAGGACAGCTTTATCCATCAGGCTGTCAAGAAGCTGAACTCGCTCCGAACCTGCCCCTTTGCCCCTTTTCTGCCATAGGCACCACTGAACTATGCACCTCCCCTTCCCTAGATCCCATATCCCTAGGTCCTTCCATCCCCTCCTTCCACTAGCATTCAATGACTTGCACCAGTCACTTTGGCAGCATTGGTCTGCTCACTACCTCATTCACCATAGAACGTCTTTGGTCTGCACTTTATCTGTTATGTGCCTTGCACTGTTTTTAGTTTAACCTTATTTTTATTTATTTTTTTGCGTTTTTAGATTTTTAGGCTATATTGTTAGTGTTATCTGTATGCACCGGGGGTCTAAGAGTAACGTAATTTCGATTCTCTGTATGTATGTATTGTACATGTGGAAGAATTGATAAATAAAGTCGATTTGATTTGATTTGATTATAGCAATTTGAACAGTTTTGTATACAACTGCTAATTCAGCCACTTGGCTGCTTTTAGCACCAATGCTGTATCCTACCGAAACATTTGAAAATTCACTTGTCCAAGTGATTCCAACACCTGCTACTAGTTTTCTCTCATCCCCTATGGTGGTGTGATAAGCACAACCAACAATATATACACATGGGAGTAAAGGACAGTAATACACGTCATATGCTTTGTAAGGGGAAGAGATTTGTTCCTCCAGGAAAACCTCTAACTGTTCCTCTTTATGAGAATGAGCTGCACAATCATGAAGTTCGGCAAGTCCTTGAACTACTGGACTCTTTTTTTATTCTGTTTATACCGGACTTCTAATGGCCAACCTTGTAAAGATAACGTCCACACAGTTATTCTGCTGTTGGACAAATTAACATCTCTGATTTTGTCACTTTGTAAATATTGTAGTGGTTGGTGTGCTGTTTCAATGATGATTTTCTCACCCTGAATCTTTCAAAGCTGTGAAGGGCCCAGACTGTGGCTAATGATGCTTTCTCACAGTCATTTAATTTTACCTCTACAGGCGACAGGGACTTACTAGCATACGTGATGACCTTGTTCAATTTGTCTTGATTTTGAGACAGTACAGCACTGATACTGAGGTTTATAAAACCAGTTTCCAGATAAAAGGGTTTACCCCCCCCCCCCTGGATATATAAACTCTATGCAGAAAGAGTGTCATGTATCTTCTTCTACATGGTCAATTAAGAAAGAGGAGAGTAAAGTAATACGTAGTGAAGTTACTTTTCAAATGCAGTAACTAGTAAAGTAATCTCGTTACAATTTACAGAAGTAACTAGTTACATTTTTTGAGTAACTACCCCAACACTGCTTACTAATTACCCTTTCTCGCCATCATCAGAAGGGGCACTGTTTTCCTGTATAAAAGTTTGGGAAATTTAGTTTAATTCAACTATTTTCTCAAAGATAACCTTCTGACCTAAGCCTTGGAGAAAAATCTAAATCTTAGTATGTTGTCTATCATGCCAACTTACTGTCATATTATCGACTCTCTCAAGATATACATTACCTGAATAGGGTCTGAAACCACAGTGATTAACATTCCTTGATAGGGAAGTAACTTAACCACTCTACAACCGCTCACAGTAATACTACTGCGGCAGAGTGGTTCGTTATCGTCCAGCCACGTAGTATTAACGTGACTGGACACTCCCCCTTCTGGGCGGCGCTTGCGCGCCGCCGGAGGCTCGCTCCCGCTGTTTTCATTCACAGCGGGAGTCGGGCCAGGGGAGGAGCAGCGGCGATCGCCGCTGCTCTTACCCGATCGTCGGGGATCGAGTCTGGAGATCCGCCCGCTGTGTGTAAACACAGCGGGCGGATCTCCATAGTGACAGGGAGTGACAGATCGGACTGTTCAGCATAGCTGGACATCCGATCTGTCCTTCTGTCACACAGTCACCTCCCCCCCAACACGTCAGTAAGCACCAGGCATACATTAACCCCTCCCTCTCCAATAAAATTAACCCCTTCCCTGCCAGTGTCATTTTTACAGTAACAGTGCATATATATAGCACTGATTACTGCAGTAATGTCACTGGTACCCCCAAAAGTGTCAAAAATGTCAGTCAAGGGTCCGATCTGTCCGCCGCAATGTCGCAGTCCCGCAAAAAAAATCGCAGATCGCCGCCATTACGCGTTAAAAAAAAACACCAAAAATGACAGAAATCTTTCCCTTTGTTAGTAAACGCAATAACTTTTGCGCAAACCAATCAAAATATGCTTATTGCGATTTTTTTTACCAAACATATGTAGCATAAAACAAATTGGCCAAAAATTTTTAAAAAAATTGGTTTTTACATCTTTTTTGGGGGGAATTTCATATAAAAAAATGTTAAAAATATTGTTATTTTTTCAAAATAAACGCTCTTTTTTTGTTTATAGCGCAAAAATTAAAAATCGCACAGGTGATCAAATACCACCAAAAGAAAGCTCTGTTTGTGGGAAAAAAAGGACGTAAATTTCGTTTGGGTACGGCGTCGCACGACCGCGCAATTGTCAGTTGAAGTCGCACAGCGCCGAATCGCAAAAAGTGGCCTGGACGGAAGACAGCAAAATCCTCCGGTGGTAAAGTGGTTAAAGTTGATTCCATATACCAATTAGTTCTTTATGCATAAAAAAAGAAAATGGTCCATAACATCTGCACCTATTACACAAACTCTCCTAACTTTCTATAAGCACACTTGGTCTCTACAACGAGCTTGCAAACCCCGTATACAGGTAACCAGCTTAAAACTATATAGCCGCGCCCATTCTTATCCACTACCTGTGCTTAATTCTGTCCATTTTATGATATCTTTAAGAAATCGACAAATTTTGGGCTTCATCTCTTCACGTCCTGAGTGCTACCACATGTTTGTATGCATTTCACTTCTATTTGGTTCTTGTAGTTGATATGTTACCCTATGACCATAGATGCCTTACTCTGTAATAGACTATTGTACTGGACTAAAGTCGATATCTTGTAATGCTCTTTGATGTTTTATCTCAATAAAAAACTTTTGTGAAAGAAAAAAGAAAATGGTATACATATTTACCCAACATTATATATTTAAAGCTTATACCTATTATATCCATAATAATACACATATAATTCAAGGAGTACCTCCCCCCAATATATAATGAATATCGGTTGAATATTATAAAAGTAGATACATATAAAACGTTCCTTGAACTTATTCAATTAAGTAGGCCTATGTATATATGCCTCATATAATGTAACAATACCATAACATTATTGCCATATAATCACTACAATAAAAAATATGTTTCATTAAGCAATTTTTAAATGAGCCCTTAAAAAAACGAAACATCCTGATCCCTTGTCCATTGTTGAAATCGAGACAAGAATGACATCACTTTCATTATAACTCAGTCTGGCACCATGGTTAATCCTTATCATGGCGTGTTGTCTGGGCCCCTTTCATTTATTGGCATGGGAAGGTCTTTGCTAAGACTCTAAAATTCTCTGTAAGAATCTTTACTCAAGGATAATGAACTTACATTAACCTCATGACAAAGATGGCTGCCAGGGTGCTCATATAACAATATGTAAAATAATATGTATGGGCCTCATATGATTCCTTTTAGCCCCAATAGTTCTGACAATGCCCTGACAATATAGGGCACCAATGGCACGAGAAGGGCTGACACTGGGTCCCAGAGTCCCTCTCCTGCCGAAGTGCTGGTAGAGACGCTGGGTCCAAGAGTCCTTCTCCTGCCGAAGTGCTGGTAGAGACGCTGGGTCCCAGAGTCATTTTCCTGCCGAAGTGCTGGTAGAGACGCTGGGTCCCAGTGTCCTTCTCCTGTCGAAGTGATGGTAGAGATGCTGGGTCCTAGAGTCCTACTCCTACCAAAGTGCTGGTAGAGACGCTGGGTCCCAGAGTCCTACGCCTGCCGAAGTGCATGTAGAGACGCTGGGTCCCAGTGTCCTTCTCCTGCCAAAGTCATGGTAGAGATGCTGGATCCCAGAGTCCTTCTCCTGCCGAAGTGCTGGTAGAGATGCTGGGTCCCAGAGTTCTACTCCTGCCGAAGTGCTGGTAGAGATGCTGGGTCCCAGAGTCCTACTCCTGCCATTGGTGCCCTGACATTAGATCACCTAGAGGGTAATGTTGTTTTTTCTCAACAAAAGTGGAATTACACTTTAAGCCTGAGTGAAAAATAATGGTCCTGTTAAATGCCATCATAGTCACCTTCTGACACCTACCCTCCATCACCTTCTTCCCTTTCTTGCCCAAAACTCCTCATGAAATTAAATGGGGACCGAAGCTTTTGTTTTATTAGGAAGACAAAGGGGTTGATTTACTAAATCTGGACAGTGCAAAATGTGGTACAGCTGTGCCCAGTACTCAATCAGCTTCTAAATTCAGCTTGTTCAATTAGGTTTTAACAAAAAAAAAACTGGAAGCTGATTGGCTACCATGCACAGCTGCACCAGATTTTGCACTCTCCAGTTTTAGTAAATAAACCCCACTGTGACTTTTGTCTCTGCATTTGGCTTGTTTTTGCGGCCATAAAACTGTGTTGCCACTAGGGATGATCGAACTTTTGAAAAGTTCGGTTCAGCCAGAACATCCGAACTTCCCGAAAGTTCGGCCCGGATTTCAGAACCCCATTGAAATCAATGGGACCCGAACTTCGGTAATCAAAAAACACAATTTTGAAGCCCTAAAACCCAATAAATGCCCCTAAAAAGTGCCTAGGGTTCTGGATCATGCCCCAGGGACTATTAATAACACAAGAAAAAGTTCTTAAAAATTGTAATTTTTGACAGAGAGCCAATTATTGAAAAAAAAAAAAAAAAGAGATTTTTTTTTTTATTTTGACTTTGGATTTAGTATCTGGGGGGTCTAAAAAGTGTACATGTGAAGTTTCAGCTCTGTAGCATGTCCAGAACCAGAAAAAAAGAGATAGTTTGTATTTTGTCACTTTCAGATCACTAATATGGCTCCACTGCCGTCAGCATTTTTTTTTGCTGCAGGCGTTAATAGTGCTTTTTTGAGGACATGTTTGGAGTCAGGCATGACATCTGAACATGTCAATAGGGGTATATGTATATACATACACCCAAGTCTGTATATATACACCTGCACATATATAGGTGTTAAAGGAGCAGAACACTATACTTGGGCTAATTAAATAATTTGAACTAATATGGCTAGGCTCCTAACACACCTATATATGTGTAAATGTAAAATACATATCAGTGTGTGTGTATATATATATACCCCTATACAGGTGTGTTGTTGCAGGCATTTTTTTGGGGTTTTTGGAGGCAGGCAAAACATCTGAACTTGTGTAGAGTGGTATATATACACACATACTTGCATGTATTTTTACACTTGCACATATATAGGTGTGATAGTAGCAGAAATATATGCTTGCGCTAATTAAATAATTAACATTAATATAGCTCTGCTCCTATAACACCTATATATGTGCAAGTGTAAAAATACATGCAAGTATGTGTGTATATATAAAAAAAATGCCCAGGTTTGTTCTTGCAGCAGTTCTTTTGGGTTCTTTGGAGGCAGGCAAAACATCTGAACTCTGCTCCTTTAACACCTATATATGTGCAGGTGTAGTATATATACAGACATGGGTGTGTATATATACCCCTATAGACATGTTCAGATGTCATGTCTGACTCCAAACATGTCCTCAAAAAAGCACTAGCAACGCCTGCAGCATAAAGAATGCTGACCGGTGAGAAGCCATATTACTGCAGCGAAAGTGACTTCAGAGAAACGATCTTTTCTCTATAGCGGTCACCCTGACATGGAAGGGTTTGGTCACCCTGCCATAGCAGTCAGAGTCAGTTCACCCGACACTACACTACATTACGGTCACCCTGGCACTTAACACTTTCCCTACAGAAACTAATTTTTTGCATCTAACCAAAGTGTAAAGCAGCACTCTAACTACACTAGATATCCCTTTCCTCACACTAATAAATGTTAAATGACACTTTTGAAGCCAATTTAACAGAACTGCTTCCACTCTCTTCCATGTCCCTGTATTACAATGCTAGGAATTTGCCGGGGCTATCTTATATACTGGGGGGCGTATTCACTAATGATTGGTCTAGGGACCCCCTAGTCACTCCAATCACATTCCTAGCATTCTCCTGCCCCCTCAATTGGCTTTTACTAATGGTTCTGGACCAATCACGGGCTTTTAAAGCCCATTTCCTGAACCATTGCATTTTGGTCGGTTCTGGTTGCCGAATTCCGAACTTTTTGGGCAAAAAGTTCTAAATTCGGCCGAACCTCGAACAGCCAATGTTCGGGCCGAACCAATGGTCGACCCGAACCGTTCGATCATCCCTGGTTGCCACCGACAAATGTATACCCACCAGTACTCATTTTTTAGGAAGATTGCTGGCTATGGCATGTGTCCCCACTTTTAGGCCACTTCCCCAGTTTTTCCTATCTATAAAAGAAGGATAATATTTTTAGGATGACAGCTACCTGTAACTTTTGTTTCTGCTTTTTGGCCTCTAGTCATTGCTTCCAACATCCGATGACCCTAGACAATTTTTACCCAACCAATCCTAAGTGTTGTAGCTTTCCTTACTGACTAGAGTTGAGCGGACACCTGGATGTCCGTGTTCGGCGAACTTTAAAAAAAAGTCCGGGTCCGTGTCCCGGACTTTTGCCGAACTTTTTCCGGACACCGAACCCCATTGAAGTCAATGTGGACCCGAACTTTCAGGCACTAAAATGGCTCTAAAACACCAATGGAAAGGGCTAGAGTGCTGCAAATGGCAGCAAAACACAGTTAAGAGCATGGCAAGTGCTCTGCAAACAAATGTGGATAGGGAAATAACTTAAAACAACAAAAAAAAAAAACAGAAAAATAAAACAATGTTCTTCATCTCTGAAGGACGAGGCCCATATAGAGTAGGAGGGAGGTTGAGGTGGTGGTGGATGTGGCGGTGTCATAGGCGTGCGCACAGGGTGTTCCGGGTGTACCAGGGCACACCGTAATCACCTAGGGCACATTAGCATTATCGCTCTGTTTGCCAGTGAGGAGATGGGAAAGATCTCCCTCTGACCTGCTCTGCTCTATTTCACTTTGCCAGCAGGGAGAGTAATGTATCAGGGCCATGTACATGTAGGCAAACACATGCATGTGTATTTAAACTTTGGGGTGCACACCCTAATGCAATAGGCTGCGCACACCTATGGGCGGTGTAGGTGGAAGCGGCGGTGGAGGAGGACCAGGGCCGGATTAAGAGCATCATGGGCTTGGTGCTGAGGATTTTGAAGGGCCTTAAGGGCCGTGCCTTGGCATGCACCCAGAGGAGGAAGGGTGCAGCCATGCATGCCTAATTCAACATGGGATGCTGTCTCTGAAGCCCATAAACACATCCATGCATCGGCAACTGTCCCTCCTTGTCCGGCCTTCTTGCTGTGTAGGGAGGTTCTGAGGGAGCTGCCTGGGGAAGTGAGCATAGAAGCCAGACTTCTGTGTTTACAAGTGACAGAAGAGCGGTCACAGTGAATATGGCCAACCCGGGGCCTATATAAAGGTAGGGGCCTGGAGCTGGAGCTCCAATAGCCCCTACGTTAATCTGGCCCTGAGGAAGACGAGGTAGCCAACACTGCTTCTTTTCACAAATTTTAAATGAGGGTACACCCCAAAAGAGTGAGAAAGAGCAAAAATGGAACAATGGGTGGGTAAGGTCGGTATCCATCGCTATTCTGCACAAGGTACGGAAAAGTCCCGTGGGATCCATGCCTGGTTCATTTTAATGAACGTGAGCTTGTCCACATTGTCTCTGGACAGGCGGCTGCGCTTGTCTGTGATAACGCCCCCAGCCGTGCTAAATACCCGTTCAGATAATACACTGGCTGCAGGGCACGCCAGCACCTCCAAGGCGTAAAGGGCAAGCTCAGGCCATGTGCCCAATTTGGAGACCCAGAAGTTGAAGGGGGCAGACCCATCATTCACTACATGTAGGCGTGTGCACACATACTGCTCCACCATGTTGGTGAAATGCTGCCTTCTGCTAAGACGTTCCATATGAGCTGCTGGTGCTGCTGTTTGTTGTGGCATGCTGACAAAGCTTTTCCACATTTCGGCCATGCTAACCCTGCCTTCTGAGGTGCTGGCGGTGCCCTGGTTGCGTTGGCGACCTCTTCCTCCTCCTCCTCCTCTGCCTTGTGCTTTCACTGTGGCCCCGCTGTCAGGTGGGAATGCCAGCAGCATCGCGTCTACCAGCGTGCGCTTGTACTCGCGCATCTTGCGATCGCGCTCCAGTGAGTGAATTAAGGACGGTACGTTGTCCTTGTAACGGGGATCCAGCAGCGTGGCCACCCAGTAATCAGCACAAGTTAGAATGTGGGCAACTCGGCGGTCGTTGTGGAGACGCTGCAGCATGTAATCGCTCATGTGTGCCAGGCTGCCCAGAGGCAACGAAAGGCTGTCCTCTGTGGGAGGTGTATCGTCCGTGTCCTCTGTATCCCCCCAGCCACGCACCAGTGATGGCCATGAGCTGGCCTGGGTGCCTCCCTGCTGTGAACATGCTTCCATCTCCTCCTCCAGCTCCTCCTCCTCATCCTCCTCATCCTCCAGAACTGTGCCCCTGCTGGACAATTGTGTCCCTGGCGTTTGTGTGTGCAGGAACCCACCCTCGGAGCCCCTTGCGAATGACTGCCCTGAAAGCCTTGGAAATGTTACCTCTTCAACCTCCTCCTCCTCTTCCTCCTCCTCCTCATCCTGTGCCACATCCTCTTCCATCATCACCCGAATTGTTTTTTCAAGGAGGCATAGAAGTGGGATAGTTAAGCTGAGAACGGCGTCATCGGCACTGGCCATGTTGGTGGAGTACTCAAAACAGCGCAACAAGGCACACAGGTCTCGCATGGAGGCCCAGTTATTGGTGGTGAAGTGGTGCTTTTCCGCAGAGCGACTCACGCGTGCGTGCTGCAGCTGAAACTCCACTATGGCCTGCTGCTGCTCGCACAGTCTTTGCAGCATGTGCAAGGTGGAGTTCCACCTTGTGGGCACGTCACATATGAGGCGGTGAGCGGGAAGGCCGAAGTTACGCTGCAGCGCTGACAGGCGAGCAGCAGCAGGGTAAGAACGCCAGAGTACGCACAGACGGCCCGCACTTTCTGCAGCAGCTCTGACATATCGGGGTAGTTTTTAAGGAACCTCTGCACCACCAAATTCAGCACATGCGCCAGGCAAGGGATGTGCGTCAAACCGGCTAGGCCCAGAGCTGCTATGAGATTTCGCCCGTTATCGCACACCACCAGGCCGGGCTTGAGGCTCTCTGGCAGCAACTACTCATTTGTCTGCTGTTCCATGCTCCTCCACAACTCCTGCGCGGTGTGTGGTGTGTCCCCCAAACAGGCAAGTTTTAAAACTGCCTGCTGTCGTTTACCCCTGGCTGTGCTGAAGTTGGTGGTGAAGGTGTTACACTGTCCGGATGAGGAGGCGGTAGAGGATGAGGAAGCGGAGTAGGAGGAGTTAGGAACAGGAGGCAAACTGAAGCGCCCTGCAATCCTCGGCAGTAGAAGGAGATGCGCAAACAAATTTAAAAAGGTGTATCTCACATGTACCGATACAGACTATCCCGCAATTTAATTTTTTACACTCAAACAGGGTGTATATTGAATAGCGGAATAGGACAAATTTTACAAAACGGTGTATCTCACACGTACAAACACAAACTAGGCCCCGATTACAATTTTTTCTACCCTAAAGGCAGGATGAGGAGTAGGAGGAGTTCGGAACAGGCAGGAGGCAGACTGAAGCACCCTCAAATCCTTGGCAGTATGAGATGCGCCCAAAAAATTGGAAAGGTGTATCTCACACGTACCGACACAGACTATCACGCAATTTAATTGTTTATACCCAAAGGTTTTGATTAAATAGCGGAATAGAAAATATGATCAAAAAAAGTGTATGTATATCACACGTACACAACCACACTAGGCCCCAATTACTATTGTTTGTACCCCTAAAGGCAGGATGAGGAGTAGGAGGAGTTTGGAACAGGCAGCACCCTCAAATCTTTAGAAGTATGAGATGAACCCTAAAAACTTGGAAAGGTGGATCTCACACGTACCAACACAGACTATCCCGCAATTTAATTGATCCCCAAAGGTTTTTATTGAATAGCGGAATAGGAAATATGATCAAAAAAAGTGTATGTATCTCACACGTACAGAAGCATACTAGGCCTCAATTACTATTGTTTGTACCCCTAAAGGCAGGATGAGGAGTAGGAGGAGTATGGAACAGGCAGCACCCTCAAATCTTCAGAAATATGAGATGAACCCCAAAAACTTGGAAAGGTGGATCTCACACGTACCAACACAGACTATCCCGCAATTTAATTGATCCCCAAAGGTTTTTTTTGAATAGCGGAATAGAAAATATGATCAAAAAAAGTGTATGTATCTCACACGTACAAAACCACACTAGGCCCCAATTACTATTGTTTGTACCCCTAAAAGGCTGGATGAGGAGTAGGAGGAGTATGGAACAGGCAGCACCCTCAAATCTTCAGAAGTATGAGATGAACCCCAAAAACTTGGAAAGGTGGATCTCACACGTACCAACACAGACTATCCCGCAATTTAATATAACAGGATATTGCTGCGCTAAAATATAATATAAAATAACATATAAGACGAAAAGCAGCCAACACAAATCTTAGAAATGCAAGATCAAAACAATATATGGCAAAATGTAGCGCTAATCTTAAACTGTCTACACAGAATGTCTTTAAAACTTCAGAGGGGAAACAGCAGTCCTTAGTTTTTCCACGTAGAATGATGTGAAGAAAAAAATCTTTGGATAGTGAAGATCCTCAGTAATATACCACCACCAGACACCGCACACACTGGTCCTTACCAAATGTAGGTGACCCTCATCACAAAGGTCATAACCGCATGATAGTGCCTGAGCCCTGGAAAACCGGGATCCTTCACTGCTCCTTCCTTGAATAGGTCAATATAGCAGGCAATCTCCACTCCACATGGGGTCCCCAAAAGAAGAAACAGAACACCGCCTCATAGTGTATACTGCTAATGCTTTATTGGCCCCAAAGGATTAAAAATAACTAACTGGATGGCCGCTATTAGAGAGCGTTGCAAGTTTCTCCTCCTTAGTTTTGGATGCTGCTGCATCCCACCATCAAAATGGCCGCCGTGTCCCTTCCACGTGTGGCGTGCATCGCCGTAAGCTCCACCCGACGCGCGTTTCGTCAGAGACTGACGTCGTCCCGCAATTTAACTGATCCCCAAAGGTTTTTATTGAATAGAGGAATAGAAAATATGATCAAAAAAAGTGTATGTATCAAACACGTACAAAACCACACTAGGCCCCAATTACTATTGTTTGTACCCCTAAAAGGCTGGATGAGGAGTAGGAGGAGTTTGGAACAGGCAACACCCTCAAATCTTCAGAAGTATGAGATGAACCCCAAAAACCCCAAATATCATTCAGCTCTGTGTAACGCTCCTGCGTTTTTGTTATAGGCTGGATTTGCAGCTGCAAAATCTCCACTCAGTAGTCATGTAGAGATGTGTTGAATACCAGATCCAACTCTCCAGGACTCATCACTGTGGGCCTGTCAGCTTCAGCATACAGATATATACACACTCAATGAGATGTTCCTGGAGTGATAGGATGTATATGATAGTAGGAAGGTGATGTGCTGAAGAGACAGGTGTGAACAGTGACAAAGATGGTAAGCACTTGATAGGTTTGTTCAGGAGAGTTCAAGATGGTATTAGGAATGCAGATAGGTTAGTATCGAGTATGGTAACAGGTGGTGAGGACAGCAGATGACAAATACAGGATAGACTAACCCAGTGCAAGGATAGATAGTAGTAGACTGGAGAGCTAGCAATCTATGTAGCAGTGCAGATGATAGATGGTAGTAGGCTCAAGAGCTAGCAATCTATGTAACAGTGCAGATGATAGGATAGTATGGATAGATAGTAACAGTCCTTAATGTGCATAGGTAAATAGTGTAAGTAAGGTTATGGAAGATTCCCCTGCGGGGTACTTATCACTTGTAATGTTAGTAGTAGAGAGGTCCAGTAGAGAAGGAATGATCCGGTAGCGAGATACAGGGATCAGTAGCGAGGTTCCGGTCTGCTCCAGGTAAAAGGGAATAGCTGGAGGTTCCGATCGTAAGACAGGCTTGAAAGCATGTGGATACACAAGGCAGGTTGAACGAACAATGTGAGTGAGACCGCCGGCAGTTGAAATAGCCGCTCTGCGGCGCTCAGCAGTGACATCATCGTTCTTAAAGGTGTATGCGTACCACCTGAAGAGAAAGGTGGGATGCATTAAAGAGAAAGTGGTGATTAAGGGTACCGGAGGTACCAGAATCTTACAGTACCCCCCCCCTTAAGGCCGGCTCCAGAAGGCCTATAGGACAGGTTTCTCTGGGTGTTTCGAGTGAAAGTTCCGTATAAGTCTAGGCGCATGAATATCAGAGGTATCTAGCCAGGTGTCGTCTTGGGGTCCATAGTTCTTCCATCTTATGAGATACTGGAGTCTTCCTCTATGGATGCGAGAATCCAAAATTTCCTTGATCTCATATTCTTCTCCGCCTTCAACTTGTATTGGAGGTGGAGGCAAGATGGTAGGCCTTATTCCTTGGTTAGGAACATGGGGCTTCAGTAGCGACACATGGAAGATGGGATGGATCTTGAGATCTGCTGGTAGGGTGAGCTGTACTGCAGCTTTTTTAATTGGGAGGGTCCCAAAAATAAAGGTCCAAGCTTTTTGCTAGGGATTTTTAATCTTAAGTTCTTTGTCGATAGCCAAACAAGGTCCCCAAGTCCCCAATAGCATACTGAGGAGAAGGTCTTCTACGAAGGTCGTAGTACCTTTTTTGTTGACTGTGAGCGTGTGATATAGTGGTATTGAGTAAACCCAAAGTGTCTTTTATTTGGGTAAGGTAATCCGAGGCTACTGGGTTACTCGATGGCAGGATGCGTGGTGGAAGAAGAGTGGGATGAAACCCATAGTTCAAGTAGAACGGACTTTGCTTCGTAGTACTGTGGGTTGCGTTGTTGTAAGCAAATTCCGCTAGAGGAAGGAGATCCACCCAATCATCCTGCAGGTATGATGTGTAGCAACGTAGATTTTGCTCAATGCACTGGTTGACTCTTCCAGTCTGTCCGTTGGTCTGAGGATGGTAGGGAGAAGTGAGCTTTCGCTCAATGCGTAAAATTTGACAAAGTGCTTGCCAAAATTTAGAGATGAACTGTGAACCACGGTCGGACAAAAGAGTCTTTGGAATTCCATGCAACTTGAACACATGTTTCATCAGTAGTTCCGCTGTTTGTTTAGACGAAGGTAGTCTACGGATAGCAATGAAATGTGCCATCTTTGTCAAGTGGTCCACTGACACTAGGATGGTATTAAATCCTTTAGAAGGTGGTAGTTCTACTATGAAATCTAAGGACACAACTTCCCATGGGACCTGGGGTATTGGTAGACTGCAGAGTAGACCAGATGGTTTTGTAGTGTCAATTTTGGACCTTGCACAGATGTCACATGAAGAAACAAATTTTTGTACAGACGTCTTCATATCAGGCCACCAAAACTGCCTGGTGAGCAAATTAAAGGTTTTCGTCATACCCATATGTCCTGCCATGGGCACATCATGCGATAACTCCAAGATCTTGGTGCGCATAGTAGGGGGTATGTAGAGTTTGTCGTTGTAGTAGAGGAAGCCTTCTGCATCAGTACTTAGTTGTGGTGGAGGTGAATCCATTCCTATACTGTGCAAAATCTCTTCCTTCAAGGAACGGACAACACCAATAATACGTTCATAGGGTATTATGGGAATGAAAGGGATTTCGGCGCAGTTATCTTCAGTTAATCGTGATAGCGCATCCGCTTTTTTATTTTTGTCTGCAGGCGTGTAGGTCACTAGAAAGTTAAATCTTAAAAAGAATAATGACCATCGTACCTGCCGGTGAGAGAGAGTCTTGTTAGTCTGGAGGTATTGAAGGTTTTTATGGTCTGTATATATGAGTATTGGTAACTGGGTACCTTCGAGCAGATGTCGCCAATTTTCCAGTGCCAGTTTTATGGCAAGCAACTCCTTTTCACCTACTGGGTAATTCACCTCTGGGCTGCTTAGTGATTTTGAAAAGAAAGCAACTGGGTGGAGTGATGAAGTGTTTGTTGGTCGTTGGGAGAGAACTGCTCCTACTGCCATATTTGACGCATCTACCTCCAGAATATATTGGAGGGATGGGTCTGGATGGCGTAGTATGGGAGCAGAAGTAAAGCTTGATTTTAACAAGCAGAAAGCTTGATTTGCTTCTTCTGACCATTTGAATGGTTTTTTTATACTTGTCAGTTGTGTGAGAGGCCTCACAATAGCGGAAAAGTTCTTGATGAACTTCCTATAGAAGTTCGAGAATCCAAGGAATCGCTGTAGGGCCTTACGAGTTGTTGGTATAGGCCAGTCTAGAATACAGGATATCTTACTCATATCCATCTTAATTCCAGTTTTGGATATGATGTATCCTAGAAATAATATTTCTTCTTTATGAAATAGGCATTTTTTTTAGTTTCACGTATAGACTGTGTGAGAGCAGTCTGGACAACACAAGTCTTACATGTTTTATGTGTTCAGGCATAGATCGAGAATAGATAAGTATATCGTCCAGGTATACTACAACACAGACATCAAGTAAGTCTCTAAAGATGTCGTTTATGAATCTTTGGAAAGCTGCGGGAGCATTACATAGCCCGAATGGCATCACAAGGTATTCGAATAGTCTGTATCTGGTTCTGAATGCTGTTTTCCACTCATCCCCGTCACGGATTCGGATTAGGTTGTATGCCCCTTTTAGGTCTAATTTGGTGAAATAAGTAGCCCCACAAACTTGTTCAATAAGTTCAGGGATGAGCGGCAAAGGATAGCGATCCTTTATCGTAATCGTGTTTAATTGCCTATAATCGATAATAGGCCTAAGACTGGAATCTTTATTGCGGACAAAGAAAAGTCCTGCAGCCGTGGAAGAAGTAGAGGGTCTAATGAACCCTTTTGTCAAATTCTCATCCAAGTATTCCTTGAGATGAGAAAGTTCATCCTGTGAAAGGGGATAAACATGACCGAAAGGCAATTTTCTGTTAGGGAGTAGATCGATAGTGCAATCGTAATCCCTATGGGGAGGCAACACTTGAGCATTTTTCTCAAGGAATACTTCGGACAGATCCTGATAGCATAGTGGTGCAATCTCATCTGATACCACAGACAGAATCTTCCCATAAGATGGGAGGTTACACATATTCTCACAATAGTGAGAAGGGAAAACCAAAGTCAGTTTTTTCCAATCTATGATTGGTTGGTGTGTGTGTAACCAGGGGAGTCCCAAAATAATAGGAAAATGGGGTGAGGATAGTATATCAAAGGTGATTGTCTCCACATGTGACTCGTTGGTAGTGGCAAGGAGTGCCTGTGTCTGGTTGGTGATTGGACCAGAAGACAGTGGAATACCGTTAATGAAACTAACAGAAACAGGCTTAGGTTTTTGAAATAATAGGTATTTTATTTAAGGTAACAAAGCGTGTATCAATATAGTTTCCACAAGATCCAGTGTCGACCATAGCTTTGGTGGTGATCCTAGTTTGGTCCCACTGTAATGTGAATGAACAAAAAGATAGGGGTTAGAATAGGAAGTCGTTAATCCTCCCAGCAAGACATGTGAACACTCACCCTCTTTTTTGCGGACAGGGGGACAGCCGCTTATCGAATGATCCGGGGATGCGCAGTACATGCAGAGATTTCTGGATGTTCTTCTAGCTCGTTCAGTAGTCGTTAAAGGTGGGCGTATGGTTCCTACCTCCATGGGAGTAGCGTCAACGGCCGAAATCTGAGAAGGACTAGACAATGGCATTCCCATCTTTTCAGCCCTTCTTTCTCGCAGTCGTCTGTCGATGTTGATACTAAGTTGTATCAAGGCCTCCAAGGTGCCTGGTAAATCCGCTCGGGCGAGCTCGTCTTTAACAGCTTCCGATAACCCGAGTCTGAATTGAGTTCGTAGAGATGTATCATTCCACCCTGAATCAAGGGTCCATCTTTTGAACTCAGATACAAAGTCTTCTACAGGTCTCCTTCCTTGTTTTAAAGCCCTCAACTGAATATCAGCAGTACTCTGCCTATTGGGGTCATCGTATAAACTAGCGAGTTCCGCTAGGAATAAGGAATAGGTGTTGAGAATCTGATAATTTTTCTCAAAGAGAGAGTCTGCCCAGGCCCGTGGATCACCCGTTAAGTATGAAATAACGGTACAGACTTTTATTTGATCAGTGGGGTATGTACGAGGTTTTAACAAAAAAAGCAATTGACATGCGTTTTTGAATTCCCAAAATTTTTTCCGATCACCTGTAAACACTAGAGGAGGGTTTATTTTAGGTTCAGGAGGCTGAACAGTAGTAAGCCGTGAGAGCTGGGTTACCTGCTGTGTCAGAGTCTGATTCTGTTCTTGTACTTCAGTCAAAGCAAGTATTAACGCTTTTACTTGTTGTGTTAATTGTGTCACTTGAGTGGGTAATTCTGCTGAATCCATTTTTAAGGTTCGTTCAATCTGTAACGCTCCTGCGTTTTTGTTATAGGCTGGATTTGCAGCTGCAAAATCTCCACTCAGTAGTCATTTAGAGATGTGTTGAATACCAGATCCAACTCTCCAGGACTCATCACTGTGGGCCTGTCAGCTTCAGCATACAGATATATACACACTCAATGAGATGTTCCTGGAGTGATAGGATGTATATGATAGTAGGAAGGTGATGTGCTGAAGAGACAGGTGTGAACAGTGACAAGGATGGTAAGCACTTGATAGGCTTGTTCAGGAGAGTTCAAGATGGTATTAGGAATACAGATAGGTTAGTATCGAGTATGGTAACAGGTGGTGAGGACAGCAGATGACAAATACAGGATAGACTAACCCAGTGCAAGGATAGATAGTAGTAGACTGGAGAGCTAGCAATCTATGTAGCAGTGCAGATGATAGATTGTAGTAGGCTCAAGAGCTAGCAATCTATGTAACAGTGCAGATGATAGGATAGTATGGATAGATAGTAACAGTCCTTAATGTGCATAGGTAAATAGTGTAAGTAAGGTTATGGAGGATTCCCCTGCGGGGTACTTATCACTTGTAATGTTAGTAGTAGAGAGGTCCAGTAGAGAAGGAATGATCCGGTAGCGAGATACAGGGATCAGTAGCGAGGTTCCGGTCTGCTCCAGGTAAAAGGGAATAGCTGGAGGTTCCGATCGTAAGACAGGCTTGAAAGCATGTGGATACACAAGGCAGGTTGAACGAACAATGTGAGTGAGACCGCCGGCGGTTGAAATAGCCGCTCTGCGGCGCTCAGCAGTGACATCATCATTCTTAAAGGTGTATGCGTACCACCTGAAGAGAAAGGTGGGACGCATTAAAGAGAAAGTGGTGATTAAGGGTACCGGAGGTACCAGAATCTTACACTCTGCTGCAGGCCACAATTTAATTTTTTTTAACCCAAGGCTGTGTATTGAATAGTGGAATAGAAAAAAAGTGTATGATTTTTGAAACCACTCAATAGCACATGTGAACTGAACACAGCAGTGTATGATCAGTCACTCAGCACAGCACAGCTGAAGGAAAAATGCTGCACACAGTGACTGATAGAAAAATACTTTTCTCCCTCCTCCTCAGTGGGCAAAAAAGATTGTGTTCACTGCACCCCAAAAAGATTGTGTTCACTGCACCCCAAAAAGATTGTGTTCACTGCACCCCAAAAAGATTGTGTTCACTGCACCCCAAAAAAATTGTGTTCACTGCAGCCCGCACACAGCAAAATGGATGTGGACCACTGACACCTGCCTATCTCCTATCCCACACCACACAGCAATATCGATTGTAGTTTGTAGAACACACTGTCTGACCCTAAAAATCAGCAGACTCTCTCCCTAAAAGGATTGATAAGATCGTAGATCGGTCACTGTAAACCCCACCCCACACAGCAATATCGATTGTAGTTTGTAGAACACACTGACCCTAAAAATCAGCAGACTCTCTCCCTAAAATGCCTACAACTCGCCCTGCCTAACACACTCCGACCTGTCCCTCAATTCTATCCGGACACAAATGTTTTTTTTTTTCCTGTCTGTCCCTAATCAGCAGCCAGCACGTTGATGTGTGCTCTGTCCCTGAACTAAACAGCAGAATGACGCCGCAGCGGCACTGCCTCGAACTTATAAAGACTTGGTCACATGCTTCAGACGGCCAATCACAGCTACTGATACATTTGTAGGCATGGCTGGGATGGCTTAGGCACACCAGTTAAACGCTTGTTGATTGGCTGTTGAAAGCCCGCCATGAAAAGCGCGCCAAAGCATGCAAAACCCGGAAATAAAACGGCCGAACACGGATTTTTACCCGAATATACAGTAAAGTTTTCGGGTCCGTGTTCGGGTAACAAAAGTCCAATTATTCGGTACGAACACGAATAATACAGTCCGTGTTCGCTCAACCCTATTACTGACTATAACCTGTGCAGTCCAATGAAGTTTTCAATTGGTGGCTCGTATAAGATGTAACTAAAAAATAATGGAAGATAAAAGAAAAGCCATGTTCCTTTTATAATGTTTTTTTATAATGATCACTCTGTCCACTAACCAATAAAAGAGTGACCAAAAAAATTTTTGCATCTTTAGACACAAAGTTTTGTATTTGATGAAAAATTCTTAATAAATATTGAACTTAAAAAAGTGTGAAAAAAAGATTAAAACTATTTCAGTGGATTTTATTTACAATTCAAATGTTTATAACTGTACAAAATTATATTAAAAGGATTCTCAAGTCACAAAGGTGTTATAAATTAAATCTTAAGAGACCTTTAATGAGACTTTCAGCTTTGTGTTCCCACAACACAGCAGACGGTCCTGCAGGACTTCCAACATTATATATAAGAATGAACCTCTCGCTGGTACAAATGCCTTCAAGTACAATGTGTAGGCAGACCATATCTGTATTCCTTTTATTAGTTCTTTAGAAAGAGAATTGTATTATTGTTCAATTAAAATAAATGTAAGCTGACAAAAAATCTACAATATGAGGAATCTTACAAAGGTTATGTCTCTTATTCTTGTGGGTCTATCAGATCATCCACCGACCATGAATGGACTTTTTGTGCTCTTCCTTCTGATCTATCTGATGACTCTTATCACAAACCTTCTTATTTTTTTCTTGTTCCTCACTGACTGCCATCTGCACAACCCAATGTATTTTTTTCTTGCCAACTTGGCCTTTCTGGACGTGTGCTATATATCAGTGACCGCACCAAGGATGCTCTTTGATTTGGTCACAAAAAAACAATTGATATCCCTTCCTGCCTGTATAGCCCAAGTCTTTTTCTATCTCTTTTTTGCTGGCTCAGATGTTTTCTTGCTCTCAGCTATGTCCTACGACCGCTACATTGCCATCTGCCACCCCCTACATTACAAACTAATTATGTCCTGGAGAGTCTGTGTTCAGATGGCCTCTCTGGTCTGGGTTGTAGGATGTTCTCACTCTTTTGTTCATACTTTATTTTTGCTCAGGTTGTCCTTCTGCAGAATAACTTCCATCCACAACTTCTTCTGTGATCTTCCACACTTATTTCAAATTACATGTACTGACACCTACATAAACACGGTGGTCGTATTTGTAGCAGGTGGTGGTCTTGCATTGGGAGTCTTTCTTCTGACCTTTATTCCCTATGTCTATATTTTCAGCACCATCCTCAGAATCCGTACCAAGACTGGAAAGAAGAAAGCCTTCTCCACCTGCACCTCACACCTCACCGTGGTCTCCATCTTTTATGGCTCTTTCATTTTTATTTACTTTGTTCCATCCTCCAGCAATATGTTCAGTTTAAACAAACTGTCTACAGTCATATCTGCCCTCATTAACCCATTGCTGAATCCTCTGATCTACAGCCTGAGGAACAAAGATCTCATGGAGGCACTTATAAGGTCTTATTATCACTTAAAGTTAATTTGGATGCAATGACGAACATAAAAATGGTGAAACTTGACACTTTTGTATTTCTAGGTAATATTCACTTAACTAGAGGTTTTAGTAAGTTGTTTTATAAAATGTGAACATATCAGATTAACAAAGTTTTCATTATCTGGGTGCCCAGACCACATTTAGCAGTATCAGTATTCATTGCTTAATGGACCGTCCCATGCATATATATATTGTGGCAGGACGGCCTCTTGTATGAAATAACATAGCTGCATGTCATTTTGTGCACTGGGTCTGGGGCACGCGCTCGTGCCATTGGTGGCCTGCCAATCAGCAGATCCGATGTTCGCTGGCACCCCACAATCGTTCATGAGAGAGGCAGACTGCTGTTCTGTGAGAGGGAAAGATGGAGATCTTGTATTTCTGCTAAGCAGGAACACGGATCTCTGTCTCCCCCCCCCCCAGTCAAAGCATCCCCCACAGTTAGAAAGCACTCCCTTGGAACACATTTAACCCTTTGATCGCCCCTGTTGTTAACTCCTTCCCTGCCAATGTCATTAGTACAGTGACCACTGTATTAGTGTCACTGGTCCCCAAAATGGTCACTTAGGGCCTAATTCTCTAAACATCATTGGTTGAACTGGATGGACTGATGTCTTTTTTCAACTTCACTAACTATGTAACCTCCAGCCTAACTCTACTTTGGCTTTTTTTTTTTCGCCGCGTTCAAATCAATTAACTCCCGCTGTGGCGAACTGGACAGTGTTACAGCAACAGTGAATTCCGCCTTCAGCGGCGTTGATGTAGGCTGAATTGCGATTGCGGCTTTTCAAATTCTCATGCTTATGTGAATGTGAACGTGAACGTGAACGTGAATGCAGCACTCGCACAAAACACCATGGTCTAGTGGTATCTTGCACATATCCTCTGATTCATACATCTCACTCTGCTGTAGGTTCTAGTCTGACCATCTCTACCTAAGTTGTGTTGGGGAGAGATATGTTTTTTTAAAACTGTGACAGATTGGATCATTTTTATGGCTCAAAAATTTACATCAAGTACATGCAGATAACATGCTGGCATATACTCTGTGAAGCACTTGCAAAGTCACATCCTGTACAGCTATTTAATTATCTCATCTTTGTCTGGATTTGAACTCCTGGTTGCACGGTGCAGAGCAAACAATTACAACCACTACACCACTGAGGTCCACAATAAAACCTCAAACTTTTTCAATGGTCTTCTTCCTAGATTCCCTACAATGTTGAGTACCTTAGCTATATGTGCATTTTAGCCTCAAGCCACTCCTTTCTCTTCCCAAAACAGCTCGATTCTGCAGAATAGCTAACTGCTTTGCAACTTAACTACAGTCAATAAAGTCATGGTTTCAAATCCCAACAATGACAACACTTGGATGCATTTTCCCTATCAAGCTTTTGTTTTTTTGGGGGTTTTTTTGGGGGGGGGGGAGCCCTAGATAAATATACAGAGCACTAATGGAACAAACCCAATTTTAAGTGTATGAGTGTGGTCATATTTTTCTGGAGCTGCAATCGTTTACACATTACCATTGTTGTTGAATTTGATGAACACCAAGCATATCTGTGTCTGGTATTGGACCCTCTACATATTTTACCAACACAGCCTCTCATAGTCCAACACTCCACTTTGCCTCACACCTCAACACAACACTGTCCCATCCCTACCGTTTATTCAAACCCCTCACATCACCAGCAGAAGCAGCATGTAAAGTGCAAAGGCCCGGCATTGGCAGCTTAAGTCTGAAGCCCCAAAAAAATCCGAAATACATGTTCCTTCACAAATGTATTTGTTTTTATTTCATTACAGCATAAGGAGGGATGCAGCAAGGTCATATTTACAGATTCCAGTCTCTGAGCCTTTACTGCGCCAGCCCACGATCTTTGCTCCATGGCTACATTAGGCAAAGATGTGGGATTCGGATATCTTGAGGAAGTTCATGCAGAGTTGAGAAGCACCTCTAGCAGCTCATAGAGGACAGGCATGGCCAGGTTGCTGTTCAGCTTCCAAGCCACTCCTGATGTTCCAGGGTGTTCATGTTGGTGATCGAGGCCAGTTCTGGGCTTGTGCCTCCCAAAATATCCACTGACCACAAATGAAGATGAGTGGAGTCCATGAAGGTGGGTTTCTAACAGCTACAACCGCAAGCAGTACCACTCCTGGAAAATGACATCAAAGGATAAGCCATTTTATCATGACAATCACATCTTACTGCACGCTCGCTTTATTTTTTATTTAATTCTTTTCTACATCAGGAGTGGAATTACACATTTTCACACAACTTACAAAACCAGAAATAATTTATGCAAACATTTGAATACACACCTGTGACGCAAGACAGCCCATCACCACAGGCTTCTCAGGGTACGTACCATGATTCCAATCTAGGATGTCCATATTCTGAAAAATACATACACCATAAGATACCAAGCAGGCTTTCATGTTGACAATAACTACACAGGTGGCACAGACACAAATAAACACCTGCCAGGTCTTCTCATTCCTCTCCACTATTCCAAATACCAACATGTTTTCGATTTGAGGTTCATGTTCTTGCTCAAGTAAAACAGTTTTGGAATGTTGACTACACGTTATCTAGAATGACAAGTGTCATTGGCAGATGTTAATTGCCATCTGTCTCCCTGTGAGTGTCAACTCTGCAAAGTATCAAGTTACTACACATTTTGTATCTTGAGCGGTTACAGTACATACATGTAAAGTGGCTAGCGATCAGTCCATTCCAGGTGGCCATCCCTGCAGCGGTGCTCCGCCGCCTGGGGACTGCCAGCTGACGGACCTCTGGCTCCCTCTCCTCTGTCAGCTACCAGGATTCATCCCGGGCAACGCACATGTTGTTCAACACGCAGCACGCCAGGATGATCCTGGAAGCCTTTGGAGGAGAGTACAGGATTCCCCCCCCCGCCCCGGGCCGGGCCAAGCAGAGAAACCGGGATTTGAGAAGGCCTATGGTGAACTCAATGATGCCCCGGCTTCTCCGCAAGGCCCTGTTGTAATGGTGTTGTGGTTGGCCCGGGGGGTACCTGATTGGAGCCATCAGCCACGTCAGCTGTAAAACCAGCATCCCCTGAAAAGAAAAAAAGATATACATTAGTTCTTCATATCATGTGACTTTAGATGACTGTCATCAAAATGGGAGACAATGATGAATTTTTGGGCACAACCTGCTCATCTGTGTGTCTAGGTGTGTGCTTATATTAGCATAATAGCAAAAAGTGATCTGACACATATGAAATATGTCTAATTGCCTCCATCTGTAATCTAAGTGGAAAAAAGGAGACCAAAAGGTGGGACTTTAAATTTAAAGTCCCACCTTTCAGGCTCCTTTTTTTCAACTTAGATTAGCATAGGCATTACTTCTGGAAGATATCTTACACTATAATGAGCCAACAAATATTGACTTATGAAAAGAACTTTGTGGATATGTCAATACCATTAGAATCACTTTTGTGTTTTGCTTGTGTGGCGTTAGGACAGCATTTACAGATTGGGTAGCCACCTTAATTTGACTTTAAGACACCTTCTGAAATGTTTCAGTTGTGAGCTGGCAGGCTGCTTGCAAACAAGCAGATGAGGATCTGGTTGTGTGCAACCAGCCTGCCAACTCATAACGGATACATTATGTAGGCTTGGGTTTAAGCAGGGTGTACACATATGTTGGTTATTAATCCGTCTATGCCTCTCTAAACACTAATGTAAAAAAACATGTCTGTATGTAACCTTGCAGTTTATGTTGTTGTCCCAAAATAATACTTTACCAATAAGCCACCCTTCTGGCATTTTGCCACTTTCAAACTTCTGGTAGAGAGCACTGTCTTGTAACATCATGGAATCATGGCACGACCCTGGGCGACCTGTGTTGGCACTCATTATGCACTGTCTGGCATCACACACCAATTGGATGTTCAGGGAGTGGTACTGCTTGCGGTTCCGATACTCCATTTTGTGGCTCCTTGGTGGCCTGATGGCTATGTGGGTGCCATCTATTGCCCCTAGGATTTGCGGCATCTGTGCCCGCTGGTAGAAACCCAACTTCACTTCATTCCACTCGTTTCTGTGGCCAGTGGATAAATTGGGGCACAATCTCCATAATGGCATCAATGACCGACATGAACACCCTGGAAACTGTGACCTGGCTAATGCCCATTATACTTCCAGAAGTGGCTTGGAAGCTGCCACGCCCTAATATATACAAAGTCACCAGCAACCTGGCCATGCCGGGCACCGCATGGCAGCGCTGTGTGTCAGGTGTAATTTTGTTCTCTATCAGCTGGTAGAGGTGTAGAATTGCTTCTCGCTCGAGCCGGAACTTCCTCCTAATATCTGAATCCCGCAGCTTGTCCAAATATAGTGGCTTATGCGTTTTCTCATGTTTGGGTTTTTCTATGCAGCCTCCTTTGGGCATTACCACCACCACAACCACCAACTTCACTGCTGTGTGACCTTTTGTAAGTGTGTGATGGGCCCACGTGCGTTGCGTATGCGTTTTCTCATGTTTTGATTTTCTTTGCAGCCTCCTTTACTCAACACCACCACCACCAACACCACCACCATCACCAACGCGGCTTGGAAAGCAATCAGTGGCTAGCTTTGGTAATTGTGTTCTGTAATTGTTAACTAATTATACTGTAGTATTTTGCATTGTGAAACTCATGGTTTTTTCTCTTTCCTTTTTGCTCTTTTTTTTGTTGCAGATTGTGGCCTTGAGGCTATTTGCTGCTGCTGGACAGCCAGATTACCTGCCCACCTCGTTCTCCCATGGCCCCACCCACGCGTACAGGGAGTAGGAGGAGTAGTAGGGTAGCAGGTAGGGTGGCCAGTGGGGCAAGTGGGGCCAGGGGGGCAGATTGTCTGACTCTGGTGTGAGAGGAGGCTCCAGCTGTATCCAGAAGGGAGTCCACCATCTCCATCCCGGAGGAGGAAGCCGGGGGGTGTTACCACACCAAGTGAACAAGCTGCTTCTCCTCCCAGTAGTCCTGGAGAGGGAACTTCAATGAGAGGCAGCTTGTCCTCAGCCCCCCGGCATCTCCATTTCTCCTACGAGCAGAGCCGGGTCCTGGTCCAGGCCTATATGGCAAGATATGATCGCCTACAAGGGACCAGGGCCCAGACTACCTCAACCAGTGAGAGGGCACGCTTGTGGGAGGAAATCCGGGATGCCGTAAATGCACTGGGTGGTGCACGCCGCTGTACTACAAGTGTGCGGAAGAGGGTCAACAACATCTGTGGGTCCGTTCGGAAGAAGCTAAGTGCATGGGCTGCGGAGGGCCTTTATGACCGAGAAGGTCGGCTGGATCCAGGTGCTGAACGTTCTCTCTGGAGTTATCAGTTGCCATTTCTGAAGATCCTTGGCCCCAACACCATCTTTTCCAGGGAGGACGTAGATACGGATGCTTTGCACCAAGGTAGGTTATTAACTTAGATGTAAATTGTGTGAGTTGTTGTGAAACTATTAACTACTATCCTATGTGTGACATGAATAGACTTTTCTACTTGGCCTTCAAATAGTCTTTTTTTTTCCCAACACCTGCAATTTGTTCATCTGTAGCATGGATCTCAGCCCCTCCGCAGCCCATGCAGCTCGGCGACCCGGACGGACTCACGGCTGCTGACATGAATGTTGACCCTCCTCCTGGTAGGTCCCAAATCGTACTGTGCTAAACACTGTAGATGACTAGTCTCTCCTTTCAATGATAGCTCATATTGCTATGTCCTCTTGACAGAAGAGCATCAGCAGCGACAGGGAACACCCCCAGTGCAGCAAGGCCTGGAGGAAGGTGTTGGTATGTATTGCTAATGTTTATTTTTCTGAATGTTATTGTTAACCCAGTTGAAGCAAATGTAATTTCTTTAGAAAGAGTGTTGGCTTTAATATGTCTACCCTTCAAAACACCATTGTCATCATTCATGGGTGGCCTGTTTAGTATTTTGACCATGCCTTCTTAGTCTTTGGGAGGGTGCTAGCAAGTGTCCTATGAGCCCAGGGAAACACTTTTGAATGTTTGGCCTCAATGCTTAATTCATGAAGCTAGGATTGAAATTTGCACCAAATCCTTACTGCATAAGGTTATTTCCTAAGCCTTTTCTTGCTCTTTTTTTAAAGACCATCAGGCCCCTCTTGAAGGAGCAGATGGAGTTGGACCAGGAGCTGGCGAGGATTCTGCATCCGATGATCTGATCTAAGGGAACAAGGTGGAAATGTTCCATTTAAATTTTAGTACTGTTTTTTTGGCTAGATGTGGCTTACATTGTCTGTGTGAAATTTGTGAAGGACATTCTGACGCGGCAATAGCAGCACAAGAATTAGATACTGAATGTCAGGGAATTATTGTATAATTTCTGGGGCCCCAAAAGTTTCTAAAACATCCAGGACTTTTAAAGTCCTGCCAGTCTTTGATTTTCCATGTCAAACTTCATGTGTGTATTTTTGTGGGGGTGTCATGTAGCCTATTTTTGGCCAGATTTTAGACAAGTTACTTAAATGTTGAAAGTCATTGGTGTAGTAAGAGACTTTACAAAACCAGAATTAACCTACCAGACCAGGGCTAGTTTTGAACTGGTTAATGTAGAAACTGTTCTGCCATTGTAATATTAGTAACACAACCATAATATGTACCCATTATCAGAAGTGTTGCTAGCTTGGATAACATTACAATGATCAAGTGCTTATTAGAAGCACATCCAACTGTTCTAAGTTCTGCTTGGGGTGTTTATGCTGTCTAACTAATCTTAACTCTTTTGTAATGATGTTTTCTAAATATTTTGTCTCTTTTTCTTCTGATTTCAGCCAGCATTGGATGCAGCAGGATTGTCACCTACCCCACCTCGTCCATCTCTGCTGGATGTGGCCGAGATGCTGCTTGTTGAGTATCGGCTCCAAAATGACCCAAGGAGGCCTGCTGCTGAATTTAGTGAGTTAGTAAGGTTGCAAGGGCTCATACAGGAATCTGTATCAATGTTGGCCAGGAATCAGATAGCTTTGATACAGGTTCAACAGGATATGCGTGACTGCTTCCTAAGGTTAGCAGACCAGCATCCACGGGATCGGCAAAGTGTCGACACTCAGGTGCTGAACACACGCCAACGCCTGGTTGGAGCTGAAGATGCCCCATTGGCAGAGCCCTCCCAAACAGCACAATGGCCTGCCACCGCAGGTTGTGTTAGTGGGAGGGGGATGCCAGTGTTGGCCTCTGGGCAGGCAGCTGGGGAGGGGACAATTCCTCCTGTAGCCACTCCCAGCACTTAACAGTCCCTTCCAAATGTCACACCCCTCAATGAGAAATACTCCTACACAACCCCTTTGCAATCTGGTTCCACACTACCCCTTCCAACAGACTACACTCCCTCCCCACCTGTATCTGTTCACTCCTCCCCAGGGCGTCCCCCTTATTTGACACCACACGGACTGCTCACTTGCTCCCGCACCGTGGCCCACCCCGTCAAACAATCCAGCACAAGTCCCCACACATCTTCACACCCCTTGCACCACCAGCAGCAGCAAAAAGTAGCCCGGGTGAAGCTGCAACAGCCACAGCAGCAGCCACAGCCACAACAGCAGCCACAGCTACAACAGCAGCAGCCACTACTACAACTGGCACAACTGCTGCAGCTGACCCCGGAGCAGAGACTCATCTTGGCGCAACATCTATTGTCTGGGATTCATCCGGGTTCAAGCGCACCTCATGAACCACCACCTTAGTTTAGTTTATTTTTGTGATTTGGGATGATTCTTCTATATTTTTTTATTTCTGTATATATTTGACCATTGCCCAAATTGTGGGGCCCCTTTTTGGTGTAATTTGAGGGTGGCAGGATATTATTTAGACATTTGTATTTTGTGATGCAATAAATGTGTATAGAACCTGATTCGTTTGTGTTTGATCTCTGGTATTTTGGGAGTGTTGTTGGCCAAGTAAGGGCCCTGGTTAATGTAGGCCTTTCTACACACTTGCTTCTCTATCTCCAAACATATGGTTACATTTCAATTTTCTAAACTCAATCTTCACATAATGACCGAAAAAAAGGTCTCCCTTCAAATTTAGCCTGAATACAGGTCTCATGGAGAACAGAAACCAAAGCCAACATGCAAACAATTACAGAACACCCCACTCAGAATAAACTAAACAAATCCAACACACAACAGATTCAATGTTGAAAAACACACAAACTTAGTTTTGTAGAAAACATACATAATTATTTTTTGTACAAAATTTGTAATAGAAAATTTTTCAATTTAAAAATATAATAGTTTAAAATCACAATTGTAACAACATTCTGTTGCAACGTGCAACATTAAAAAATAAAAACATCCTTTACTGGAGTAGGAAAACATCCCAAACAAACAGATCTCTGGGGTGAGGATCAACCCCAAACCTCCGCTCCAAGTCGGCTATCCGATCCCCACACCACTGTAGGTATTCAATGGCCACCTCCTTGGTGGGGTCGGTGTGCCCTGGGTAGAAAAAGAGAGGATAATTATCTTGAGGCAAAATGAGGCAAACAAGGATTGTAAGAAATGTGCATCAACAAATATGCTTTGGAGTATATTGGGTGGCTTTTATCAACATTGTTGAGAAAATACTATATATTGCTGGTCTAAATATTTACAATCAAAAGCGTTATACACAAACATGTTTTGGGCAGCTGTAAGGTGAATTCTATAGTCAACCCGAATACATTTTTCACTTCAACCTCTTTGGATATGGATTGTTTGGGAATGCTAGACAATTGCATACACGCAGGAACAGAGCTTCCCTATTGGGCTGGTAATTTGAGTCATCACAAGTTTTTGAAGGGAGGAGGTCTAGCTCCTAGCAAGCTTAGGTGTGGTCTTTCATCTCTTAGCATTGAAGCATGAAGATGGTAGAGATGACAGTGGAGCAAGCACTTTGTTGGTGTTTGTGACGAGACCAATCTCGCCACTGGGCATTGGAGAAGCCTGGTTGCTCGCCTCCTGCAATGTGACTATGGACCCCCTCATTAGCCCATGCTAAACGTAAACCCCATGGCGATTTGACTGTGTTTGTGGCATCTGAGCGCAGTTTGGATATGTTGAGCGCTCAGATCCAGGCTATCTGGGGATGGGTTGAATGTGGGGGTTCTGTTCAGTAGACTGGGAGTTATGCATTTTTTGAGTCTTTTTGTGTTTCTTTAACCATGTGGCTAATGGAGTCTTGCCTCTATCCTGGAAGCTAAACCTTATTCCTGTAAACTGTAAGGCACAGGAAGTGCACTCCTAATATGGTCATTCCAGGAAGTCCAATGAGGAGACGGACTGTCTGAGGTGGCTCTCCATTCACCTATTGTCGGGTGTGCTAATGAACTTGCCTGCTGTCTGCTAAGAGATGTAGTGACACTCAGAGTAATGTGTATTGAGGGCTCGTTAGGGAACCATTGTTCTGTGTCTGGCTATTGTGTACATTGATTACCCCCTGGGGGCTTCTGACACCGTGCACATGGCAGTCCTTCTGGTCAAGCTATCTGACCAATCACTGCTGACTCATTTTCAAGCCCTCATTTGCATGGCTGGAGAGGACCTTATGGGGAACTGCAGGTACTGTTCAATTGACCAATGGGAAAGCGGTTGTTGGGGGAAGGATGTTCCATATTCTGTATAAAAGTGTGCTGTGTTCTTCCAATAAATGTTGTTCCTGTTTTAACCTCAACGCGGAGCCTTGTCTCGTTATTGGGGGGATTTATTGTATGCCGTTCCAGTTTGACTGCTAGGAGTGTAAACCCTTCATATGGTTTTTCCTATTCAGCTGTATGCAGCATTCATAAGGTTCCAGCTACACTGTTTGCATCATTCCTTGGTTTCCAGTTCGGGAGTTTGGTGTCCTGCAAGTAGCTGTGCCTGTAGCTCTGGACAGGGAAGATCTCCTAAACGGTTTTAACCCTTTTGTGTCCGGGGTGCTGTTACAGTGTTAACACATAAATCCTAGGTGCTCCAGCTTTACTAGGATATAAACCTTGAACTCCAACTTCCACGGCTAATTGTTCCAAAGGTTACACAAGATGGCTTGGAATGTTAGTAGCAGTTCCACCAAAGCAATGTAAAAGGCTTTCCATGTCAACACAAACAAACATTTAGAACAAATGTAAGGTGTGGTGTTCAATTGCTTCCCACAATACATGTGCACACATCTCTCTCTATCACCATAATAATTTGGATTGATTACTCTCTCCCTCCTACTGTCTATAGATTGAAACAGACACATTGTAGAGACTCACCCCTTGGAAGACGGATGGCAAATGTTTTCAGGGGTTGATCCCTCCCCAGCCAAGATCCGGTTGGCTGCAGCACAACTGTGTTAAGAGAGAGAAAAAAGTTTATCAAGGAATGTACTCACACTAAATGTAGGTTAGGCAGTCTGGAAAAAGCTGTAGCAGCCACTCTTTCCCCCTCCACACTCCCCTGAAAGTGTGAGTTTTGCCTTTTTGGTGTAGGGAGGCTGATTTCTATACTGCAAGCTTAAGGCTTCTGGGTGAAGGTTGTAGCCTTTAAGATATGTAATCCATGTTTTGCTGCTGATTGTGTTTCTGCCTCAGCCCTGCCTGTTCTAAATGTTGGGAGCATCTCCTTTTTGGATGGCTGGGCTAAACAAATCAGGTTATACTTACCCGTTGTTGCTTGTTTTGGACGAGAGCAGTTATGATCCTCCTCTTAAAATGGCCCCTCTACACCCCTCTAGGCATCTCCCTCCTGTTGATTGACCCCACAGCAGGCAGCTTGCTATGGAGGCACCTGGGATGAAGCCAAGCATCCTGTGTCTGTTCAGGCACTAGGCTGTGAGCCAGCCTGGCCCCCCTCCCTTCCGATAGCCTCAATGATTTGGAGTGACAGCATCAGGAGGCAATCTTGGCATGCTGTCACCTCAGCTAAGGAGGAGGGGGAGTCAGGAACAGACAAGTGTTTGCTCAAAAATGTGTGCAGTAAGAAAAGGGCCCTGGTAAGTGTAAGGGGGCATATTGTTAAACTTTCAGTGCGAAATAGAAATACATTTTTATTATTACAGGTCAAGAATTGTGAACTCTGAGGCCTCCATTGACCTTGCTACATATTGAGTCAAAACTCTTTCAGTTTGAAACACACATTGCGTCCATTGTTTGAGATGGTGTTGTTTGCATGTACTTTGAGATGAAAAGCTGTGTCATCTGCCCCCGAAAGGAAACTGTGTTTGACAAACTTTTAAATACAATGCTCAGAAAGGCAGATAAATAAATTGCTTATCACAGGTGGAACGGCCTTTGGGGGAAAAGGTTTACATAAGACATCCTTCCCCTGGTCATGAAACAAGAGAAGCCAGAGAGTCCATAAAACTTTATGTTCAGGCCATGACTCACACAATGGGCGAAACTCAATTTCAGGATAACACCTGTGTTCAACCACCCACCAGCAAATAAGCCATTGTCTAAATCATGAGAGGACAAACAAATGGAAATTAGCCTTGACAAAGACTGGAATTGGTAATACATTCCCATACACTTACATGGTTAAAGATTGTGTCATACAGACAATTGTCCATTGAAAATTAAATGATATCAGAGTCACTTAGGCTGATGAGAACTGCAAATCTCAAAATGAATTTCATAAAATCATAAAGTGATATCTTTGCCCCATCATATACAAAAGGTGTTATGGAACTATGATGTTATGACAACCTCCTACTGAGAAGTACATTATATTCTATCATATAGTAGTGTCAAATGGTCAGAAATTTCGCCCATATTTTCTAATCCAGTCCCCAAATCATGAATGTACTGTTGTTAACATAATAATGCCTAAATGGATAATATTCTGATCAGAAGTAACCATGTATAGAAAAAGTTACATATACAAGCTGTTGTGTATCAATATATATAACTGTATATGTATCTATATAATTCTTACTGCTACTAATTGAAGTCTTGGGTTAAAAAGTAAAATCCAATATATATATATTACATAAGAGATATTAAATATGAGAATGGTGGTATCCAGATTAATCTTTATTCAGATACCTGGTGGATTAAGTGGACATGTCATAGATGAGAGCATGATTATATTTTATGTTGTTTTATAATAGTCTTAAATGGAGAAATCTTTATTTAATTTTAATATACTGGTTAACCAAGAGGTGTCACCCTATGACATCACCAGTTAATGAATAAGTAATCCCAACCAATAGGATAATGTTCCTCCCACTGGGTTTGGCTTATGATAATTTTTACTGCCCTTTTGTTCAACACAAAATAAAAATAAACCAGAGATGTAATAGGATACACAACACAAGACACAAGACACATCACACTTACAACATACACACTACAACAACCATGCATAGACTCATCTACACAGACGCCATCTTGGTCCACCATGTATCTGAACCTTTGAGGGACGCCAAGCGAAACTCCTCCCTAATTGGCCACCATCTTGGAAATGCAGCCATCTTAAGGAACCTGGTAACTACCATTCTAAATTAGCGGCCATTTTAAATATGGTAATTATGCCTTGCTGTTATTTGATTATTATTCTATATTGTTTATGTACTTCCTTAAATGTTTTACATTGCATAATTAACAGTAACGAAAGTACAATCCCAGCCGTATAAACCATATGTAGATTTTTCTCTAAAGAGATGATTTTTGTTTTTATAACATTTTTATTAATATCAGATTAAGCGCATTATTTGCGATTTTACGTCTTCCGTTTTGCATGGCTTATTCTCACTTCATCTGCAGTGGAATGACTTTCGGCCATGTGATTCGCAGACAATTGTGGTCTGATTATATAGAATATTAAAATATGGTTTCTACTACATCTGGGAAAAACGTAACCTTGTTTAATTTTACTTTCATCGTTTAGCTAAATATCACATTGCATTTATCATTTTAAGTTTGTATCTTATGTAAGGTTATCTCTTTGTGTCACTCAAGTATGATCATTTATGGTGAAAATATGTCTTGCGAATAAATATTCTTATATATATATATTCCCTACTGTAGACTGTTTCACTAAGATTGGTATATGCTTTTAAAAAGAAATTAATCGATAAAAAAAAGAACTTGGGAAAATTGCATGGTATACTATGAATGTCTGAACAAAATTAATTGTTTTTTTTTTAGTTATTAAATTATTTGCCGTAATCGGCTGGAGGCACTGCGTCATAATTCTATTGATAGTTCAGACATCGCCTTTTAGTAATAAATTTAAATAATCAGAATAATATTCTCGAACGTATAAAACGCACAACAATATGTACACCAAAGACTTGGAATAGTAATGGATAGAATGCATTCACATAAAGAACCTGCTGCCTTTATAACTACTTGATGCCTGATCGGGGACATACACATGTAGCATTTCTCCACTTACTAAGTAGACACATTACAGCAAAAGCACACATTACTTACCATTAGCAATGTTTTGTTGGGCCCCTGAGCCAGATGGCCTTTGGTCATGAGAAGCTGTTAAAAAAAAAAAAAACACAAAATGTTAACTAGAATTTGTGACATTCCCGGGGGATGAGCATTTTTGACATGTTGTGAAACACACACAATGTTCAAGCCAAGCCACACAAAGTGTTGACAAAATCAGGACATGAGTTCATTAACATGGCCCCAAAGAAATTAGAAGTCCAAAGAACGTCATTTCCCTTTTAGGGAAAATATCACAAATTTAGAGGAGGGTGGCTTGAGAAAGCAAAGAAAGACTAGCATGTCCAGTAATGCTCCCCAATACCACCTTCCAAACATGAAAGTTAAGCAATAGTGTTTCCACGCTGACAGTGTTGTGCAATATGACCTTCCAAATATTGTTCAGTCTTAGAAGCTCACCAAACCCAAAAATGGCCACCCTTACATTGACACTCATGGTATATTCTCCAACCTTGAATTTCCCAAACATCCATGGCCAAATCTAAATCAACCTTCCTGTCACATGTAGCTAAACTGCACTTGCTTTGACTACAACTTCAATTAGCACAGATACACATCACCCTAGTACACACAATACATGTGAGAATCACATTCAATGTACTTACAGTGTGGTTCAGGGGAGCCGGCCAACACTCTTGAAGAATTATCCTCCACCCCTGGAGTGGGGGACAATTGGGGAGACCCTGCATGGGGTGATGGTGTTGGAGATCCTAGAAACACAAAGACAAGAATACAATCATTTAACAACAGCTATTTTCTAAAGGCACACAGAAAGTAGTCCCTAAACATTGAAGGTAGTATTTACAGTGGACTGGGTAAGCAGCGGCCCCTCTTCCCCAGTCCTCCACAACAAACATCATCAATGTCAGCTGCTACATAACCCCAAAGGCAACAATATACATTACAGCCCTTATAATTACCAGGACACATTGAACACACTAACACATGTAGAGTACTTACTTCCCATTTGAGGACAGCTGTTGTCCTCATCCTCATCACTGAGGGACAATGCAGCGTGGTCCTGGCCACCCCCCTCCTCATGGGCCCCATGGTCCTGGCCCTCCTGCCCCTGGGCCACCTGACTTGTGCCTGCCTGTTCAGGCTCCGCTCTCGCTGAAGCTTCATCAACCACAAAAGAGAACAAAACAACCAAAAATTAATTTCTCAAAGTTAGACCAAACACACAACACACCAGCACATCCACATTACTTACAGTAGGCCTGAGAAGGCTGAGCCTTTAGCTCCTCGTCGCTTGTTTCTAAAAAGAACAATATCCCAATTTACACACTATTTTAGGACACAAATAGGCATCAACCTCTCAACATGCTAGCACTATACTCAATGCCCCTGCAATTCTGCACATAGAAGAGCACTTACATCAATGAGCTGCATTTACCATGTTTAGAAACAGGAGGTCAACATCCATTCCCAATGGGTCACACCCTCCCAATATCATGTGTTCACTCTGCAGTCACATTAGTCAGAGTTCCAGAAAGCGGATGATAAAGTTTGGTAATCTGCCCTTGATTTTACACATTGACCATGTTAAGGTTTTTTTAAAAAAAACTAGCAAATGAACCATGGAAACATCTACACACTTTTCGAGTATCATACAATGACTATAATTTGTTGACATTGCTAATACGCCTCCACTCCTGAGTATTTTGCTGTTACCATGTTGCTCTAAAACAGTTGAGCATGAAGTATTATATAACTACATATAAATAAGTAGCTTGAAAAAAATGCACCAACATTATTAGTCCTGATAAGGGTTGGGCGGACACCTGGGTGTCCGTGTTCGGCGGGTTCGGCCGAACTTGAAAAAAAAGTCCGGGTCCGTGTCCCGGACTTTTTCCGAACTTTACCCGGACACCGAAGCCCATTGAAGTCAATGGGGACCCGAACTTTCAGGCACTAAAACGGCTCTAAAACACCAATGGAAAGGGCTAGAGTGCTGAAAATGGCAGCAAAATGTAGTTAAAGCAGAGTTCCGGGCACAAAAACAATATTTTTTTTGTGCCCCTCCGCTAGGTAGCCCTCACCTGAAAAGGAATTGGATAGTTATTTTTTTTTTTTTTATTTACTCACCTTGTAATTGAAGATCGAAGATACTCACCTCAGAGTACTTCCTCCCTCGGAGCCGCGGCTCACCCCGTCACTTCCTGTCTCGCTATGATTCCTGGGAGCTGAACGTCATAGCTCCCAGGAATCAATGCGACGGCACCGGCCCCGCTCGTCATTTCCGGGCGACACCACATTCCCCTGCTAAACAGCTTCTGGGCATGCCCAGAAGCTGTTTAGGAATGCGGCGCCGCACCGGAAGTGACGAGAGGGGCCGGTGCCGCGCATTCTGGGACAAGAAGACGCGGAAGAAGACACAGAAGAGGACTGCGCTGGCTTCAGCTGCCCACAAGAGAGATGGAAACGCTGTGGAAGAAATTTTATAAGTAAGTATTTCTTCTAAAAGGTAAGTGCGAACCGGGACAGATCAGAGGCTAGCCATTGTGGAATGTGCTAGCCCTGACTGTCCCGGGGGTATGTTTATTAAAAAATGACATCTGTGCCCGGAACTCCGCTTTAAGAGCATGACAAGTGCTCTGCAAACAAATGTGGATAGGGAAATAACTTAAAACAACAAAAAAAACAGAAAAATAAAAAAATTTCTTCATCTTTGAAGGACGAGGCCCATATGGAGTAGGAAGGAGGTTGAGGTGGTGGTGGATGTGGTGGTGTAGGTGAAAGCGGCGGTGGAGGAGGACGAGGTAGCCAACGCTGCTTTTTTTCAGTCATTTTAAATGAGGGTACACCCCAAAAGAGTGAGAAAGATCAAAAATAGAACAATGGCTGGGTAAGGTCGGTATCCATCTCTATTCTGCACAAGGTACGGAAAAGTCCTGTGGGATCCATGCCTGGTTCATTTTAATGAACGTGAGCTTGTCCACATTGTCTCTGGACAGGCGGCTGCGCTTGTCTGTGATAACGCCCCCAGCCGTGCTAAATACACGTTCAGATAATACACTGGCTTCAGGGCACGCCAGCACCTCCAAGGCGTAAAGGGTAAGATCAGGCCATGTGCCCAATTTGGAGACCCAGAAGTTGAAGGGGGCAGACCCGTCATTCACTACATGTAGGCGTGTGCACACATACTGCTCCACCATGTTGGTGAAATGCTGCCTCCTGCTAAGACGTTCCATATGAGCTGCTGGTGCTGCTGTTTGTTGTGGCGTGCTGACAAAGCTTTTCCACATTTCGGCCATGCTAACCCTGCCTTCTGAGGTGCTGGCGGTGCCCTGGTTGCATTGGCAACCTCTTCCTCCTCCTCCTCTGCCTTGGCCTTGTGCTTCCACTGTGGCCCCGCTGTCAGGTGGGAATGCCAGCAGCATGGCGTCTACCAGCGTGCGCTTGTACTCGCGCATCTTGCGATCGCACTCCACTGAGTGAATTAAGGACGGTACGTTGTCCTTGTAACGGGGATCCAGCAGCGTGGCCACCCAGTAATCAGCACAAGTTAGAATGTGGGCAACTCGGCGGTCGTTGTGGAGACACTGCAGCATGTAATCGCTCATGTGTGCCAGGCTGCCCAGAGGCAACGAAAGGCTGTCCTCTGTGGGAGGTGTATCGTCTGTGTCCTCTGTATCCCCCCAGCCACGCACAAGTGATGGCCATGAGCTGGCCTGGGTGCCACCCTGCTGTGAACATGGTTCCATCTCCTCCTCCATCTCCTCCTCCTCATCCTCCTCATCCTCCAGAACTGTGCCCCTGCTGGACAATTGTGTCCCTGGCGTTTGTGGGTGCAGGAACCCACCCTCGGAGCCACTTGCGAATGACTGCCCTGAAAGCCTTGGAAATGTTACCTCTTCATCCTCCTACTCATCCTGTGACACATCCTCTTCCATCATCGCCCGAATCGTTTTTTGAAGGAGGCATAGAAGTGGGATAGTTAAGCTGACAACGGCGTCATCGGCACTGGCCATGTTGGTGGAGTACTCAAAACAGAGCAACAAGGCACACAGGTCTCGCATGGAGGCCCAGTTACTGGTGGTGAAGTGGTGCTGTTCCGCAGAGTGACTCATGCGTGCTGCAGCTGAAACTCCACTATGGCCTGCTGCTGCTCGCACAGTCTTTCCAGCATGTGCAAGGTGGAGTTCCACCTTGTGGGCACGTCACATATGAGGTGGTGAGCGGGAAGGCCGAAGTTACGCTGCAGAGCTGACAGGCGAGCAGCAGCAGGGTGAGAACGCCGAAAGTGCGCACAGACGGCCCGCACTTTCTGCAGCAGCTCTGACATATCGGGGTAATTTTTAATGAACCTCTGCACCACCAAATTCATCACATGTGCCAGGCAAGGGATGTGCGTCAAACCGGCTAGGCCCAGAGCTGCTATGAGATTTCGCCCGTTATCGCACACCACCAGGCCGGACTTGAGGCTCGCACGTTTTAAAACTGCCTGCTGTCGTTTACCCCTGGCTGTGCTGAAGTTGGTGGTGAAGGTGTTACGCTGCCTGGATGAGGAGGCGGTAGAGGATGAGGAAGCGGAGTAGGAGGAGATAGGAACAAGAGGCAAACTGAAGCGCCCTGAAAACCTCGGTGGTGGAAGGACATGCGCCAAATTGCTATCCGCCACAGGCCCATCCGCCACTGCATTTACCCAGTGTGCCGTTAGGGAGATATAACGCCCCTGACCGTGCTTACTGGTCCACGTATCGGTAGTTAGGTGGACCTTGGCACAGATGGCGTTGTGCAGTGCACACCTGATTTTTTCCCCCACTTGGTTGTGCAGGGAAGGGATGGCTTGCCTGGAAAAGTAGTGGCGGCTGGGCACGACATACTGTGGGACAGCCACCGACATAAGGCTTTTAAAACTGTGCGTCTCCACCAGACGGAATGACAGCATTTCAAAGGCCAAGAATTTCGAAATGCTGGCATTCAGGGCCAGGGATCGCGGGTGGGTAGGGGGGTACTTCCTCTTCCTCTGAAGTGTTTGGTAGATGGAAAGCTGAACGCTTCCACGGGACATTGTGGAGATGGTTGGTGACCCAGGTGGTGGTGTTGCTGACAGATCGTCTGTTTGCGGGGTGGCAGGTGCCGGTAACACTACAGAGGTGGATGAAGAGGCCGAGACTGCAGCAGAAGAGGAAGCAGGAGGAGCCAGAGACCTTTCTTGGTTTTGAAGGTGTCTACTCCACTGCAGCTCGTGCTTTGCACTTAGATGCCTGATCATGCAGGTTGTGCTCAGGTTGAGAAGGTTTATGCCTCGCTTCAGGCTCTGATTGCACAGGGTGCAAACCACTCGTGTCCTGTCATCAGCACATTTTCTGAAGAACTTCCACGCTAGAGAACTCCTTTGAGCTGGCTTTGGTGCGCTCAGTCCCTTGCTGCGTTGGGCAGTAGCAGGCGTAGTGTCTAGGGCACGGCCGCTCCGCTTCTGCACCCTGCTCCCTCTTCTGCTGTGCTGGTGGCTCTGTGCGACCACCGCCTCTTCCTCCAAACTACTCAGGTCACCTGCATGACCTTCATTCCATGTGGGGTCGAGGACCTTATCGTCCTCCACATCATTTTACACCCAGTGTTCACCCCTGCCCTCCTTGTCGGTCTCCACAATTCTGAGTCCCGCAGCAGTTGGCACCTGCATTTCGTCATCATCGGAGACGTGCTGCGATGGTCCTTCCATGTACTCATCTTAAGAAATAAGTGGTTGGGCATCGCTGCACTCAATCTCTTCCACTTCTTGGGCAGGGCTAGGTTGGGAGCCCTGGGAAACCCTGCTGACAGAGTCATCAAAAAGAAGAAGAGACTGCTGCATGACTTGGGGCTCAGACTGCTTGCCTGATTTGCAGGTGATTTGGGGTGAGGTGAAAGACGGTTGGACATCTGCTGCAGGTGCCAACTCTGACCTTTCTGCAGTAAACTGGGTGGGAGACAATGTGAAGGAACTGGAGGCACTGTCAGCAACCCAATCTACTATCGCCTGTACTTCTTCTGGCCTCATCACTTCTAGAGGCGCATGATGCCCTACCAAATACTGCTGCAGGTTCTGTCGCCTACTCACACTTGAGGAAGGTGTTTCACTTGTGCGTGTAGCTGGCACAGATCGACCACGTCCTCTCCTTGCAACAGGAGCTCTACCAGCAGCACCACGACCAAGGCCATGGCCCCTATTTGACGGTCTCCTCATATTTCTGTAATTTATGATCTTGCCCTAGAAAGGTGTTTATTGAATAGCGGAACATAACAACAACAGTATAGCACGGGTGTATCTCACAGTCAAATATGCAAACTATGCCGCAATTTAATTTTTTTTACCCCAAAATGGTGTTTATTAAATAGCGGAATAGAAAAACAGTATACAAATACAACGGGTGTATCTCACAGTCAAATATGCAAAGTATGCCGCAAATTAAAATTTTTTCACCCCAAAAGGGTGTATATTGAATAGCGGAATAGAAAAAAGGATATAAAACGGTGTATCTCACACGTGCAAACACAGACTAGGCCCCGATTACAATTTTTTGTACCCTAGAGGGAGGATGAGGAAGAGGAGTAGGAGAAGTTCGGAACAGGAGGCAAACTGAAGTGCCCTGCAATCCTTGGCGGTGGAAGGAGATGCGCCAAACAAATTTAAAAGGTGTATCTCACACGTACCGATACAGACTATGCCGTAATTTAATTTTTTACACTCCAAAAGGGTGTATATTGAATAGCGGAATAGGAAAAATTTTATAAAACGGTGTATCTCACATGTACAAACACAGACTAGGCCCCGATTACAATTTTTTGTATCCTAAAGGGAGGATGAGGATGAGGAAGAGGAGTAGGAGGAGTTCGGAACAGGAGGCAAACTGAAGCGCCTTGCAATCCTCGGCGGTGGAAGGAGATGCGCCAAAAAAATTTAAAAGGTGTATTTCACACGTACCGATACAGACTATGCCGTAATTTAAATTTTTACACTCCAAAAGGGTGTAGATTGAATAGTGGAATAGAAAATTTTTTATAAAACGGTGTACCTCACACGTACAAACACAGACTAGGCCCCCATTACAATTTTTTGTACCCTAAAGGGAGGATGAGGATGAGGAAGAGGAAGAGGAGTAGGAGGAGTTCGGAACAGGAGGCAAACTAAAGCGCCCTGCAATCCTCGGCGGTGGAAGGAGATGCGCCCCAAAAATTTGGAAGGTGTATCTTTTTTTTCAGCCCCTCACAATAGATACTCCAGAATAGATTACTTCTTCATTTCCCAAAAAGATATCCCTTTTATTGACAGCACCTCCATCGAACCCATGTTTATATCAGACCATCACCCAATCACACTGAAAATAACTCTTCCAAAAACTAACCAATTCACCAAAACTTGGAGACTAGATCCCACATTACTAGCTGATTCCAAAAATACAGATAAAATTTCTACCCAGATCTTAGATTTCTTCCATCTCAATGATACCCCTGATTCCTCTCCTTTATCACAATGGCAAGCTCATAAATGCAATCTCAGAGGTCTATTCCTCAAGCTTTCAGCACAACGTAAGAGAACCCATCAGAACTATATCAACTCTTTACTACAAAAAATAAGCTCTCTAGAATCATCACACAAGAAATCAAAAGCCCAATCCACTCTTTATGAACTAGAAGAATTAAGACAATTACTGAGAAACGAATTTAACAAAAAATTCAGAAAAAGATTCACCCTATCCCAAAAATTATTCTATGAATTCGGTAACAAAAGTAGCAAATACCTAGCCAGAGCCTTGGCCTCAAAAAAAAGCTCACATATAGTCCATTCCCTAACTTCAACACAAGGTGGGAAGCTCAATACAAATGAAGATATAGCAAAAGAATTTGCAAAGTACTACACCAAGTTGTATAACCTGAATGACCCTTCCACTCACAACTCACGTCCCCCAGACAAAACACGACTGTTTAAGGACTTCCTGTGTAAAAACGGCTTACTTGCTCTCTCCTCGGAGCAAGCTGGAGACATTGACGGACCTCTTACGCCTGATGAATTCTATACTGTAATCAAACAGATGAAGCTGGGTAAAAGTCCAGGACCTGATGGACTACCCTTAGTGTACTACAAAACCTTCGCAAACACTTTGGTAGACCCTTTTCTCCGAGCCTTCAATTCCCTTGCCTCATCTAAATATGATAACCCATCACTTTTAGAAGCACACGTCACAGTGATCCCCAAACCAGGAAAAGATAACTCCCAACCATCTAACTTTAGACCCATTTCTCTACTTAACGTAGACCTAAAAATTTACGCGAAAATTTTAGCTAATAGACTACTTCCTTTCATCCCTTCCCGCTGTTCTCCCGACCAAGTTGGCTTTATCCCGGGAAGAGAGGCAAGGGATAACACTATAAAAGCGATAAATATTCACCACTATCTGACCTCGCATAAAAAACCGGGCTTTTTCTTGTCCTTAGATGCGGAGAAGGCGTTTGACAGGCTGGCGTGGGACTACCTAGAAGCAGTACTAATTAATCTTGGATTGGGTCCCAGACTACTAAACTTTATACTAGCCCTTTACCATAATCCCTCTGCCAGAGTAAGAGTAAATGGCCTCCTGTCAGACGCCTTCCCCATCACAAATGGAACGAGACAAGGCTGCCCTCTTTCACCCTTGCTATTTATTCTAACATTAGAACCTTTGTTGAATTCCATTCGTACTAATGATGGTATAAGAGGGATCGAGATAGAGGGCAAACAGTATAAGGTTGCAGCTTTCGCCGACGACATCCTTCTCTTCCTTTCCAACCCCCACATTTCTATCCCACACTTACTACAATCCCTCAAAACATACCGTGACCTTTCGAACCTTAAAATAAATTATTCAAAATCCCAAGCCCTTAACATTACTCTCTCCAACAGCCTAGTCAAGAAATGCGAAAGAAACTTTCTTTTCAAATGGACTTCTGACTGCATCACATATCTTGGAATACAACTTCCCAAACGACTCTCAGCATTATTTGAACTAAATTATGTCACCCTTATGAAAAATATTAAACATGACCTGTCCTCCTGGCAAAAAGCACATTTCTCATGGTTTGGGAGAGCTGCAATTTTTAAGATGAATATTCTTCCTAGATTTCTTTATCTTTTCCAAACTCTCCCAATACATATACCGATACAATTCTTTAAACAAATACGCTCCCAATGCAGAACCTTTATATGGGACCGCAAACCTCCCAGAATCAATTTCACACAACTCACGAAACCTAAACTAAAGGGAGGCTTGGGTATCCCTGATTTGCAAAAATATGCATATGCTTGCCATTTACAGCGTATTGTGGAATGGAGCACCCGAGGCAGAGAGAAAGATTGGGTGCCATTAGAAAACTTCTTCTCTCACTCTCCCTTAGCGACCCTTCCTTGGTGTCCTTTTGAATCAATACCCTCTAACACGCTTAAACACCCCCTGATAGGTCCTACCTTAAAATGTTTCCATAACATCTACAGAACTCAGAACATCACCTCCATCCCAGGTCCCCTTTCACCCATCTTACACAATCCTCAATTCCCGCCAGGTCATAAAAACTTGCGCTTCGCCCACAATTCTTTCAATGACCACACAAGGATTATACATTTTCTTAATCAAGGGAAGATTCGTTCTTATGAGGAGTTGACTTCCCTACCACATTTTTCAGGGATCCCATTCTGGAACTATGTCCAAATCAGAAACTTTGTGCTTCATAGCCTTAAAACATCATTAAACCCATTAAATTATCATCTTTTTGAAGAATTATGTTTTGATCCGAACCATAAACCTCATCTAATATCGAAATTATACTCCATACTCTGGGAAAACACAATCCCAGGAGATAGCCTTTTTTGTGAAGCATGGTCAACCGATCTACAAACCACTGTATCAGATGCCCAGTGGACGAGGATTTTTTATGCTGTCCACAAGGGGTCCGTCAATGTCTCCACCCAAGAGAATAATTTTAAGCTCCTATCACGATGGTATCGCACACCCTCTCTCCTCCACCGTTGGAACAAGGACATTGATAGCAAATGTTGGCGTTGTCATGAAAATGAAGGGAGTTTGCTTCACATTTGGTGGAACTGCCCCGTTATCCAAGCATTTTGGAAACAAACACATAACATTATTCATGAATAGGGTTGAGCGGACACCTAGATGTCCGTGTTCGACGGGTTCGGCCGAACTTTAAAAAAAAGTCCGGGTCCGTGTCCCGGACTTTTACCGAACTTTTCCCGGACACCGAACCCCATTGAAGTCAATGGGGACCCGAACTTTAAGGCACTAAAATGGCTCTAAAACACCAAAGGAAAGGGCTAGAGTGCTGCAAATGGCAGCAAAACGTAATTAAGAGCATGGCAAGTGCTCTGCAAACAAATGTGGATAGGGAAATAACTTAAAACAACAAAAAAAAACAGAAAAATAAAACAATGTTCTTCTTCATCTCTGAAGGACGAGGCCCATATGGAGTAGGAGGGAGGTTGAGGTGGTGGTGGATGTGGCGGTGACATAGGCGTGCGCACAGGGTGTGCTGGGTGTGCCTGGGCACACCCTAATCACCTAGGGCACATAGCATTGCCAGTGAGGAGATGGGAAAGATCTCCCTGGGACCTGCTCTGCTCTATTTCTCCTTGCCTACAGGTACATGGCCCCGATACATTACTCTCCCTGCTGGCAAACACATGCATGTGTATTTCAACTTTGGGGTGCACACCTTAATGCAATAGGCTGCGCACACCTATGGGCGGTGTAGGTGGAAGCGGCGGTGGAGGAGGACCAGGGCCGGATTAACAGCATCATGGGCTTGGTGCTGAGGATTTTGAAGGGCCTTAGGGCCGTGCCTTGCCATGCACCCAGAGGAGGAAGGGTGCAGCCATGCATGCCTAATTCAACATGGGATGCTGTCTCTGAAGCCCATAAACACATCCATGCATCGCCAACTGTCCCTCCTTGTCCGGCCTTCACGCTGTGTGGGGAGGTTCTGAGGGTGCTGCCTGGGGAAGCGAGCATAGAAGCCAGACTTCTGTGTTTACAAGTGACAGAAGAGCGGTAACAGTGAATATGGCCAACCCGGGGCCTATATAAAAGGTAGGGGCCTGGAGCTGCAGCTCCAATAGACCCTACATTAATCTGGCCCTGAGGAGGAGGACGAGGTAGCCAACACTGCTTCTTTTCACAAATTTTAAATGAGGGTACACCCCAAAAGAGTGAGAAAGAGCAAAAATGGAACAATGGGTGGGTAAGGTCGGTATCCATTGCTATTCTGCATAAGGTACGGAAAAGTCCCGTGGGATCCATGCCTGGTTCATTTTAATGAACGTGAGCTTATCCACATTGTCTCTGGACAGGCGGCTGCGCTTGTCTGTTATAACGCCCCCAGCCGTGCTAAATACCCGTTCAGATAATACACTGGCTGCAGGGCACGCCAGCACCTCCAAGGCGTAAAGGGCAAGCTCAGGCCATGTGCCCAATTTGGAGACCCAGAAGTTGAAGGGGGCAGACCCGTCATTCACTACATGTAGGCGTGTGCACACATACTGCTCCACCATGTTGGTAAAATGCTGCCTCCTGCTAAGACGTTCCATCTGAGCTGCTGGTGCTGCTGTTTGTTGTGGCGTGCTGACAAAGCTTTTCCACATTTCGGCCATGCTAACCCTGCCTTCTGAGGTGCTGGCGGTGCCCTGGTTGCGTTGGCGACCTCCTCCTCCTCCTCCTCTGCCTTGTGCTTCCACTGTGGCCCCGCTGTCAGATGGGAATGCCAGCAGCATGGCGTCTACCAGCGTGCGCTTGTACTCGCGCATCTTGCGATCGCGCTCCAGTGAGTGAATTAAGGACGGTACGTTGTCCTTGTAACGGGGATCCAGCAGCGTGGCCACCCAGTAATCAGCACAAGTTAGAATGTGGGCAACTCGGCGGTCGTTGTGGAGACACTGCAGCATGTAATCGCTCATGTGTGCCAGGCTGCCCAGAGGCAACGAAAGGCTGTCCTCTGTGGGAGGTGTATGGTCCGTGTCCTCTGTATCCCCCCAGCCACGCACCAGTGATGGCCATGAGCTGGCCTGGGTGCCACCCTGCTGTGAACATGGTTCCATCTCCTCCTCCAGCTCCTCCTCCTCCTCATCCTCCTCATCCTCCAGAACTGTGCCCCTGCTGGACAATTGCGTCCCTGGCGTTTGCGTGTGCAGGAACCCACCCTCGGAGCCCCTTGCGAATGACTGCCCTGAAAGCCTTGGAAATGTTACCTCTTCATCCTCCTCCTCCTCCTCATCCTGTGCCACATCCTCTTCCATCATCGCCCGAATTGTTTTTTCAAGGAGGCATAGAAGTGGGATAGTTAAGCTGAGAACGGCGTCATTGCCACTGGCCATGTTGGTGGAGTACTCAAAACAGCGCAACAAGGCACACAGGTCTCGCATGGAGGCCCAGTTATTGGTGGTGAAGTGGTGCTGTTCCGCAGAGCGACTCACGCGTGCGTGCTGCAGCTGAAACTCCACTATGGCCTGCTGCTGCTCGCACAGTCTTTCCAGCATGTGCAAGGTGGAGTTCCACCTTGTGGGCACGTCACATATGAGGCGGTGAGCGGGAAGGCCGAAGTTACGCTGCAGCGCTGCCAGGCGAGCAGCAGCAGGGTGAGAACGCCGAAAGTGCGCACAAACGGCCCGCACTTTCTGCAGCAGCTCTGACATATCGGGGTAGTTTTTAAGGAACCTCTGCACCACCAAATTCAGCACATGCGCCAGGCAAGGGATGTGCGTCAAACCGGCTAGGCCCAGAGCTGCTATGAGATTTCGCCCGTTATCGCACACCACCAGGCCGGGCTTGAGGCTCGCTGGCAGCAACCACTCATTTGTCTGCTGTTCCATGCTCCTCCACAACTCCTGCGCGGTGTGTGGTTTGTCCCCCAAACAGGCAAGTTGTAAAACTGCCTGCTGTCGTTTACCCCTGGCCGTGCTGAAGTTGGTGGTGAAGGTGTTACGCTGTCCGGATGAGGAGGCGGTAGAGGATGAGGAAGCGGAGTAGGAGGAGTTAGGAACAGGAGGCAAACTGAAGCGCCCTGCAATCCTCGGTGGTGGAAGGACATGCGCCAAATTGCTATCCGCCTCAGGCCCATCCGCCACTGCATTTACCCAGTGTGCCGTTAGGGAGATATAACGCCCCTGACCGTGCTTACTGGTCCACGTATCCGTAGTTAGGTGGACCTTGGCACAGATGGCGTTGCGCAGTGCACACCTGATTTTTTCCCCCACTTGGTTGTGCAGGGAAGGGATGGCTTGCCTGGAAAAGTAGTGGCGGCTGGGCACGACGTACTGTGGGACAGCCACCGACATAAGGTTTTTAAAACTGTGCGTCTCCACCAGACGGAATGACAGCATTTCAAAGGCCAATAATTTTGAAATGCTGGCATTCAGGGCCAGGGATCGCGGGTGGGTAGGGGGGTACTTCCTCTTCCTCTCAAGTGTTTGGGAGATGGAAAGCTGAACGCTTCCACGGGACATTGTGGAGATGGTTGTTGGTGACCCAGGTGGTGGTGTTGCTGACAGATCGTCTGTTTGCGGGGTGGCAGGTGCCGGTATCACTACAGATGTGGCTGGAGCGGCCGAGACTGCAGCAGAAGAGGAAGCAGGATGAGCCAGAGACGTTTCTTGGTTTTGAAGGTGTGTACTCCACTGCAGCTCGTGCTTTGCACTTAGATGCCTGATCATGCAGGTTGTGCTCAGGTTGAGAAGGTTCATGCCTCGCTTCAAGCTCTGATTGCACAGGGTGCAAACCACTCGTGTCCTGTCATCAGCACATTTTCTAAAGAACTTCCACGCTAGAGAACTCCTTTGAGCTGACTTTGGTGCGCTCGTTCCCTTGCTGCGTTGGGCAGTAGCGGGCGTAGTGTCTAGGGCACGGCCGCTCCGCTTCTGCACCCTGCTCCCTCTTCTGCTGTGCTGGTGGCTCTGTGCGACCACCGCCTCTTCCTCCAAACTACTCAGTTCACCTGCATGACGTTCATTCCATGTGGGGTCGAGGACCTCATCGTCCTCCACATCATCTTCCACCCAGTCTTCACCCCTGCCCTCCTTGTCGGTCTCCACAATGCTGAACGCCGCAGCAGTTGGCACCTGCGTTTCGTCATCATCGGAGACGTGCTGCGATGATCCTTGCATGTACTCATCTTGAGGAATAAGTGGTTGGGCATCGCTGCACTCAATCTCTTCCACTTCTGGGGCAGGGCTAGGTGGATGGCCCTGGGAAACCCTGCTGACAGAGTCCTCAAAAAGAATAAGAGACTGCTGTATGGCTTGGGGCTCAGACTGCTGGCCTGATTTGCAAGGGGGTGAGGTGAAAGACGGTTGGACATTGGCTGCAGGTGCCAACTCTGACCTTTCTGCAGTAGACTGGGTGGGAGACAATGTGAAGGAACTGGAGGCACTGTCAGCAGCAAACCAATCTACTATCGCCTCAACTTGTTCTGGCCTCATCACTTCTAGGGGCGTTTGATGCCCTACCAAATACTGATGCAGGTTCTGTCGCCTACTCACACTTGAGGAAGGTGTTTCACTTGTGCGTGTAGCTGGCACAGATCGACCATGTCCTCTCCTTGCAACAGGAGCTCTACCAGCAGCACCACGACCCAGGCCACGGCCCTTATTTGACGGTCTCCTCATATTTCTGTAATTTAAGATCTTGCCCTAGAAAGGTTTTTATTGAATAGCGGAATAGAAAATATGATCCAAAAAAAGTGTATGTATATCACACGTACACAACCACACTAGGCCCCAATTACTATTGTTTGTACCCCTAAAAGGCTAGATGAGGAGTAGGGGGAGTATGGAACAGGCAGCACCCTCAAACCTTCAGAAGTATGAGATGAACCCCAACAACTTGGAAAGGTGGATCTCTCTCACACGTACCGACACAGACTATCCCGCAATTCAATTGATCCTCAAAGGTTTTTATTGAATAGCGGAATAGGAAATATGATCAAAAAAAGTGTATGTATCTCGCACGTACACAACCACACTAGGCCCCAATTACTATTGTTTGTACCCCTAAAAGGCTAGATGAGGAGTAGGGGGGGTATGGAACAGGCAGCACCCTCAAACCTTCAGAAGTATGAGATGAACCCCAACAACTTGGAAAGGTGGATCTCTCTCACACGTACCGACACAGACTATCCCGCAATTCAATTGATCCCCAAAGGTTTTTATTGAATAGCGGAATAGGAAATATGATCAAAAAAAGTGTATGTATCTCACACGTACAGAAACACACTAGGCCCCAATTACTATTGTTTGTACACCTAAAAGGATGGATGAGGAGGAGGAGGAGTATGGAACAGGCAGCACCCTCAAAGCTTCAGAAGTATGAGATGAACCCCAAAAACTTGGAAAGGTGGATCTCACACGTACCGACACAGACTATTCCGCAATTTAATTGATCCCCAAAGGTTTTTATTGAATAGCGGAATAGGAAATATGATCAAAAAATGTGTATGTATCTCACACGTACAGAAGCACACTAGGCCCCAATTACTATTGTTTGTACACCTAAAAGGATGGATGAGGAGGAGGAGGAGTATGGAACAGGCAGCACCCTCAAAGCTTCAGAAGTATGAGATGAACCCCAAAAACTTGGAAAGGTGGATCTCACACGTACCGACACAGACTATCCCGCAATTTAATTGATCCCCAAAGGTTTTTATTGAATAGCGGAATAGGAAATATGATCAAAAAATGTGTATGTATCTCACACGTACAGAAGCACACTAGGCCCCAATTACTATTGTTTGTACACCTAAAAGGATGGATGAGGAGGAGGAGGAGTATGGAACAGGCAGCACCCTCAAAGCTTCAGAAGTATGAGATGAACCCCAAAAACTTGGAAAGGTGGATCTCACACGTACCGACACAGACTATCCCGCAATTTAATTGATCCCCAAAGGTTTTTATTGAATAGCGGAATAGGAAATATGATCAAAAAAAGTGTATGTATCTCGCACGTACAGAAACACACTAGGCCCCAATTACTATTGTTTGTACACCTAAAAGGATGGATGAGGAGGAGGAGGAGTATGGAACAGGCAGCACCCTCAAAGCTTTAGAAGTATGAGATGAACCCCAAAAACTTGGAAAGGTGGATCTCACACGTACCGACACAGACTATTCCGCAATTTAATTGATCCCCAAAGGTTTTTATTGAATAGCGGAATAGGAAATATGATCAAAAAATGTGTATGTATCTCACACGTACAGAAGCACACTAGGCCCCAATTACTATTGTTTGTACACCTAAAAGGATGGATGAGGAGGAGGAGGAGTATGGAACAGGCAGCACCCTCAAAGCTTCAGAAGTATGAGATGAACCCCAAAAACTTGGAAAGGTGGATCTCACACGTACCGACACAGACTATTCCGCAATTTAATTGATCCCCAAAGGTTTTTATTGAATAGCGGAATAGGAAATATGATCAAAAAATGTGTATGTATCTCACACGTACAGAAGCACACTAGGCCCCAATTACTATTGTTTGTACACCTAAAAGGATGGATGAGGAGGAGGAGGAGTATGGAACAGGCAGCACCCTCAAAGCTTCAGAAGTATGAGATGAACCCCAAAAACTTGGAAAGGTGGATCTCACACGTACCGACACAGACTATCCCGCAATTTAATTGATCCCCAAAGGTTTTTATTGAATAGCGGAATAGGAAATATGATCAAAAAAAGTGTATGTATCTCGCACGTACACAACCACACTAGGCCCCAATTACTATTGTTTGTACCCCTAAAAGGCTAGATGAGGAGTAGGGGGGGTATGGAACAGGCAGCACCCTCAAACCTTCAGAAGTATGAGATGAACCCCAACAACTTGGAAAGGTGGATCTCTCTCACACGTACCGACACAGACTATCCCGCAATTCAATTGATCCTCAAAGGTTTTTATTGAATAGCGGAATAGGAAATATGATCAAAAAAAGTGTATGTATCTCGCACGTACACAACCACACTAGGCCCCAATTACTATTGTTTGTACCCCTAAAAGGCTAGATGAGGAGTAGGGGGGGTATGGAACAGGCAGCACCCTCAAACCTTCAGAAGTATGAGATGAACCCCAACAACTTGGAAAGGTGGATCTCTCTCACACGTACCAACACAGACTATCCCCCAATTTAACTGATCCCCAAAGGTTTTTGATTAAATAGCGGAATAGAAAATATGATCCCAAAAAAGTGTATGTATATCACACGTACACAACCACACTAGGCCCCAATTACTATTGTTTGTACCCCTAAAAGGCTAGGAGTAGGGGGGAGTATGGAACAGGCAGCACCCTCAAACCTTCAGAAGTATGAGATGAACCCCAACAACTTGGAAAGGTGGATCTCTCTCACACGTACCAACACAGACTATCCCCCAATTTAACTGATCCCCAGAGGTTTTTGATTAAATAGCGGAATAGAAAATATGATCCCAAAAAAGTGTATGTATATCACACGTACACAACCACACTAGGCCCCAATTACTATTGTTTGTACCCCTAAAAGGCTAGGAGTAGGGGGAGTATGGAACAGGCAGCACCCTCAAACCTTCAGAAGTATGAGATGAACCCCAACAACTTGGAAAGGTGGATCTCTCTCACACGTACCAACACAGACTATCCCCCAATTTAACTGATCCCCAGAGGTTTTTGATTAAATAGCGGAATAGAAAATATGATCCCAAAAAAGTGTATGTATATCACACGTACACAACCACACTAGGCCCCAATTACTATTGTTTGTACCCCTAAAAGGCTAGGAGTAGGGGGAGTATGGAACAGGCAGCACCCTCAAACCTTCAGAAGTATGAGATGAACCCCAACAACTTGGAAAGGTGGATCTCTCTCACACGTACCAACACAGACTATCCCCCAATTTAACTGATCCCCAAAGGTTTTTGATTAAATAGCGGAATAGAAAATATGATCCCAAAAAAGTGTATGTATATCACACGTACACAACCACACTAGGCCCCAATTACTATTGTTTGTACCCCTAAAAGGCTAGGAGTAGGGGGAGTATGGAACAGGCAGCACCCTCAAACCTTCAGAAGTATGAGATGAACCCCAACAACTTGGAAAGGTGGATCTCTCTCACACGTACCAACACAGACTATCCCCCAATTTAACTGATCCCCAGAGGTTTTTGATTAAATAGCGGAATAGAAAATATGATCCCAAAAAAGTGTATGTATATCACACGTACACAACCACACTAGGCCCCAATTACTATTGTTTGTACCCCTAAAAGGCTAGGAGTAGGGGGAGTATGGAACAGGCAGCACCCTCAAACCTTCAGAAGTATGAGATGAACCCCAACAACTTGGAAAGGTGGATCTCTCTCACACGTACCAACACAGACTATCCCCCAATTTAACTGATCCCCAGAGGTTTTTGATTAAATAGCGGAATAGAAAATATGATCCCAAAAAAGTGTATGTATATCACACGTACACAACCACACTAGGCCCCAATTACTATTGTTTGTACCCCTAAAAGGCTAGGAGTAGGGGGAGTATGGAACAGGCAGCACCCTCAAACCTTCAGAAGTATGAGATGAACCCCAACAACTTGGAAAGGTGGATCTCTCTCACACGTACCAACACAGACTATCCCCCAATTTAACTGATCCCCAGAGGTTTTTGATTAAATAGCGGAATAGAAAATATGATCCCAAAAAAGTGTATGTATATCACACGTACACAACCACACTAGGCCCCAATTACTATTGTTTGTACCCCTAAAAGGCTAGGAGTAGGGGGAGTATGGAACAGGCAGCACCCTCAAACCTTCAGAAGTATGAGATGAACCCCAACAACTTGGAAAGGTGGATCTCTCTCACACGTACCAACACAGACTATCCCCCAATTTAACTGATCCCCAAAGGTTTTTGATTAAATAGCGGAATAGAAAATATGATCCCAAAAAAGTGTATGTATATCACACGTACACAACCACACTAGGCCCCAATTACTATTGTTTGTACCCCTAAAAGGCTAGGAGTAGGGGGAGTATGGAACAGGCAGCACCCTCAAACCTTCAGAAGTATGAGATGAACCCCAACAACTTGGAAAGGTGGATCTCTCTCACACGTACCAACACAGACTATCCCCCAATTTAACTGATCCCCAGAGGTTTTTGATTAAATAGCGGAATAGAAAATATGATCCCAAAAAAGTGTATGTATATCACACGTACACAACCACACTAGGCCCCAATTACTATTGTTTGTACCCCTAAAAGGCTAGGAGTAGGGGGAGTATGGAACAGGCAGCACCCTCAAACCTTCAGAAGTATGAGATGAACCCCAACAACTTGGAAAGGTGGATCTCTCTCACACGTACCAACACAGACTATCCCCCAATTTAACTGATCCCCAGAGGTTTTTGATTAAATAGCGGAATAGAAAATATGATCCCAAAAAAGTGTATGTATATCACACGTACACAACCACACTAGGCCCCAATTACTATTGTTTGTACCCCTAAAAGGCTAGGAGTAGGGGGAGTATGGAACAGGCAGCACCCTCAAACCTTCAGAAGTATGAGATGAACCCCAACAACTTGGAAAGGTGGATCTCTCTCACACGTACCAACACAGACTATCCCCCAATTTAACTGATCCCCAGAGGTTTTTGATTAAATAGCGGAATAGAAAATATGATCCCAAAAAAGTGTATGTATATCACACGTACACAACCACACTAGGCCCCAATTACTATTGTTTGTACCCCTAAAAGGCTAGGAGTAGGGGGGAGTATGGAACAGGCAGCACCCTCAAACCTTCAGAAGTATGAGATGAACCCCAACAACTTGGAAAGGTGGATCTCTCTCACACGTACCAACACAGACTATCCCCCAATTTAACTGATCCCCAAAGGTTTTTGATTAAATAGCGGAATAGAAAATATGATCCCAAAAAAGTGTATGTATATCACACGTACACAACCACACTAGGCCCCAATTACTATTGTTTGTACCCCTAAAAGGCTAGATGAGGAGTAGGGGGAGTATGGAACAGGCAGCACCCTCAAACCTTCAGTATGAGATTGTGTTCACTGTACCCCACAAAGATTGAGTTCACTGCACCCCACAATGATTGTGTTCACTGCACCCCACAAAGATTGTGTTCACTGCACCTCACAAAGATTGTGTTCACTGTACCCCCCAAAGATTGTGTTCACTGCACCCCACAAAGATTCTGTTCACTGTACCCCACAAAGATTGTGTTCACTGCACCCCAAAAAGATTGTGTTCACTGCACCCCAAAAAGGATGTTGTTCACTGCACCCCAAAAAGGATGTTGTTCACTCCACCCCAAAAAGATTGTGTTCACTGCACCCCAAAAAGATTGTGTTCACTGCACCCCAAAAATGATTTTGTTCACTGCACCCCAAAAAGGATTTTGTTCACTGCACCCCAAAAAGGATGTTGTTCACTCCACCCCAAAAAGATTGTGTTCACTGCACCCCAAAAAGATTGTGTTCACTGCACCCCACAAAGGATTTTGTTCACTGCACCCCAAAAAGATTGTGTTCACTGCACCCCAAAAAGGATGTTGTTCACTGCACCCCAAAAAGGATTTTGTTCACTGCACCCCAAAAAGATTGTGTTCACTGCACCCCACAAAGGATTTTGTTCACTGCACCCCACAAAGATTGTGTTCACTGCACACCAAAAAGGATTGTGTTCACTGCACCCCAAAAAGATTTTGTTCACTGCACCCCAAAAAGATTGTGTTCACTGCAGCCCAAAAAGATTGTGTTCACTGCAGCCCAAAAAGATTGTGTTCACTGCAGCCCAAAAAGATTGTGTTCACTGCAGCCCAAAAAGATTGTGTTCACTGCAGCTCACACACAGAAAAATGGATGTGGATCACTGACACCTGCCTATCTCCAATCCCACACCACACAGCAATATCGATTGTAGTTTGTAGAACACAGTTTCCCTAAAATTCAGCAGACTCTGTCCCTAACAGGATTGAGAAGAGATCGTAGATCAGGATTGAGTGCAGATTCACCCCACCCCCCACACAGCAATATCGATTGTAGTTTGTAGAACACAGTTTCCCTAAAATTCAGCAGACTCTGTCCCTAACAGGATTGAGAAGAGATCGTAGATCAGGATTGAGTGCAGATTCACCCCACCCCCCACACAGCAATATCGATTGTAGTTTGTAGAACACAGTTTCCCTAAAATTCAGCAGACTCTGTCCCTAACAGGATTGAGAAGAGATCGTAGATCAGGATTGAGTGCAGATTCACCCCACCCCCCACACAGCAATATCGATTGTAGTTTGTAGAAGACACTGACCCTATATAATTCAGCAGACTCTATCCCTAAAATGCCTACAACTCGCCCTGCCTAAACACTCCGACCTGTCCCTCAATTCTATCCGGACACAAATGGTTTTTTCCTGCCTATCTTTCCCTAATCAGCAGCCAGCACGTTGATGTGTGCTCTCTGTCCCTGAATCTAAGCAGCATAATGACGCCGCTGCGGCTGCCTCGAACTTATAAAGACTTGGTCACATGCTTCAGACGGCCAATCACAGCTACTGAGACATTTGCAGGCATGGCTGGGATGGCTTAAGGCACACCAGTTAAACCATTGTTGATTGGCTGTTGAAAGCCCGCCATGAAAAGAGCGCCAAAGCATGCAAAACCCGGAAATAAAACGACCGAACACGGATTTTTACCCGAACATACAGTAAAGTGTCCGTGTCCGTGTTCGGGTACAAAAAATCCAATTATTCGGTACGAACACGAATAATACAGTCCGTGTTCGCTCAACACTATTCATGAAATAACGCCTACTTCACTACCATACTCACCTCTCTCATACCTATTCCATTTACAACCTCACGCCAACAGAAACTACTGCAAATCCTTAAGTATGTTCCTAGTCAATGCAGCTAAGCTATGTATACCAAGACACTGGGGCTCCCCACAGGTCCCCTCCCTTAAAGACTGGATCATGCAAATTAACAAACTGGCAGAGATGGAAGAGCTCATTGCCATCTCCCATGACTCACTATTCAAATATGCCTCCACCTGGAAACCGTGGAACAAATTCCGAGAATCAAACACGTACATCTCAATTATGAAATGAAGACCCCTTTTCCACCTTAAATACAGCAACATGTAACCCTTTAATCCATTTACTCAAACATTTACCTTCTTATATTGAGTCACTACTCCCATTATTCCAATCCCCCCCCCCAAATTCATCACCTCTACCCCTTCTCTACCCTTATCCTTCTCATTCCATGGGAGAGGTTGGTGCTGGGAACCAACCTCTCCCCTCTATCACCTACAGCTAACTTCTGCATAATTCAATTATATCATTCAAGTAACTGAATTTATTTCTGAATCTGCAACTCTAATATGCTTTTCACTTACCAATTTGATGAAACAAAAAAAAATAATCCCTCACCCGCACCTATTCCGTTATGTTATGCATACTCATACAAAAATTTTCTAAATTCTGTTATTTGGAAGTGAAACTCTGTTATATGCATTCCTGTTTTTCTTCACCTACACCTTGAACACCGAGAATGTTGATCGGATTGTTCAAATGTTTGTATGTTTTATTACCATACTCTCTGTACCAATAAACCGTTTTGGAAAAAAAAAAAAAAAGAAATAAGTGGTTGGGCATCGCTGCACTCAATCTCTTCCACTTCTTGGGCAGGGCTAGGTTGGGAGCCCTGGGAAACCCTGCTGACAGAGTCATCAAAAAGAAGAAGAGACTGCTGCATGACTTGGGGCTCAGACTGCTTGCCTGATTTGCAGGTGATTTGGGGTGAGGTGAAAGACGGTTGGACATCTGCTGCAGGTGCCAACTCTGACCTTTCTGCAGTAAACTGGGTGGGAGACAATGTGAAGGAACTGGAGGCACTGTCAGCAACCCAATCTACTATCGCCTGTACTTCTTCTGGCCTCATCACTTCTAGAGGCGCATGATGCCCTACCAAATACTGCTGCAGGTTCTGTCGCCTACTCACACTTGAGGAAGGTGTTTCACTTGTGCGTGTAGCTGGCACAGATCGACCACGTCCTCTCCTTGCAACAGGAGCTCTACCAGCAGCACCACGACCAAGGCCATGGCCCCTATTTGACGGTCTCCTCATATTTCTGTAATTTATGATCTTGCCCTAGAAAGGTGTTTATTGAATAGCGGAACATAACAACAACAGTATAGCACGGGTGTATCTCACAGTCAAATATGCAAACTATGCCGCAATTTAATTTTTTTTACCCCAAAATGGTGTTTATTAAATAGCGGAATAGAAAAACAGTATACAAATACAACGGGTGTATCTCACAGTCAAATATGCAAAGTATGCCGCAAATTAAAATTTTTTCACCCCAAAAGGGTGTATATTGAATAGCGGAATAGAAAAAAGGATATAAAACGGTGTATCTCACACGTGCAAACACAGACTAGGCCCCGATTACAATTTTTTGTACCCTAGAGGGAGGATGAGGAAGAGGAGTAGGAGAAGTTCGGAACAGGAGGCAAACTGAAGTGCCCTGCAATCCTTGGCGGTGGAAGGAGATGCGCCAAACAAATTTAAAAGGTGTATCTCACACGTACCGATACAGACTATGCCGTAATTTAATTTTTTACACTCCAAAAGGGTGTATATTGAATAGCGGAATAGGAAAAATTTTATAAAACGGTGTATCTCACACGTACAAACACAGACTAGGCCCCGATTACAATTTTTTGTATCCTAAAGGGAGGATGAGGATGAGGAAGAGGAGTAGGAGGAGTTCGGAACAGGAGGCAAACTGAAGCGCCTTGCAATCCTCGGCGGTGGAAGGAGATGCGCCAAAAAAATTTAAAAGGTGTATTTCACACGTACCGATACAGACTATGCCGTAATTTAAATTTTTACACTCCAAAAGGGTGTAGATTGAATAGTGGAATAGAAAATTTTTTATAAAACGGTGTACCTCACACGTACAAACACAGACTAGGCCCCCATTACAATTTTTTGTACCCTAAAGGGAGGATGAGGATGAGGAAGAGGAAGAGGAGTAGGAGGAGTTCGGAACAGGAGGCAAACTAAAGCGCCCTGCAATCCTCGGCGGTGGAAGGAGATGCGCCCCAAAAATTTGGAAGGTGTATCTCACACGCATCGATACAGACTATGCCGCAATTTAATTTTTTTTACCCCAAAAGGGTGTAGATTGAATAGCGGAATAGAAAATATGATATAAAAAGGTGTATCTCACACGTGCAGACCCAGACTAGGCCCCGATTATAATGTTTTGTACCCTAAAGGCAGGATGAGGAGTAGGAGGAGTTCGGAACAGGAGGCAAACTGAAGCACCCTGCAATCCTCAGCGGTGGAAGATGCGCCCCAAAAATTTGGAAGGTGTATCTCACACGTACCGATACAGACTATGCCGCAATTTAATTTTTTTTACATCAAAAGGGTGTAGATTGAATAGCGGAATAGAAAAAAGTATATAAAATTGGTGATTTTTCAATAGCACATGTGAACACATCAGTTTTATGTTTTATGTCACGGTCAGCTCAGCAGCAGGCTATGAAGGAAAAAAAAATAAAAATTCCCCTTTAACTTTGTAATTTTTAAATAGCAGATTAGTAGAGACTATGCCACAATTTTATTTTTTTTAACCCAAAAGGGTGTATATTGAATATAAAAAAGTATATAAAATTGAAAATCACTCAATAGCACATGTGAACACAGCAGTGTCTTATGTCACGGTCAGCTCAGCAGCAGGCTATGAAGGGAAAAAAAAAAAATTCCCCTTTAACTTTGTAATTTTTAAATAGCAGATTAGAACAGCAATCTGTAGTAAAATATAGCTGAACGCTGCACACAAGAGACTGATAAAAATATATTTTTTTCTCCCTCCTCCTTGGGCTCAAGTGAGGGCAAAAAGATCGTTCACTGCACCACCCCCCACACAGCAAAATCGATGTAGATCTCTAACGGACGATTGTTCTGTCCCTGCCTAATCTCTCCAGCCTGTCCCTAAAATGCTCAAATAACTTTCCCTGGCTTCACTCCGACCTGTCCCTGCATTCTTTTCGGGCACAATTTTTCACTGTCTGTCCCTAATCAGTAGTAGCCAGCACGTATGATGTGTGCTCTCTCCCTACACTACTGCAGAATGACGCACCGCGCTGGGGCTCTCGAACTTATAAAGACATGGGTCACATGCTTCAGATGGCCAATCACAGCTACTAATACATTAGTAGGCATGGCTGGGATGGCTTAAGGCACACCAGTTAAGCGCTTGTTGATTGGCTATTGAAAGCCCGCCATTAAAAGCGCCCCATTACTTACCAAACAGGAAATAAAATTACCGAACACGGATTTTAAACCCGAACATACAGTAAAGTTTTCGGGTCCGTGTCCGAGTAGCAAAAATCCAATTATCCGGTACGAACCCAAATAATACAGTCCGTGCTCTGAGTCATTAGAGCATCCATCAGCTAAGGATATTTCCTGCTGAACTATTTCCAAAAATCCTAGAAAAGCTTCAGCTTGACCTATTTCATAGTCTTCTTCAAGCCTGTTAGTGAGGTCATGACTTGCCTTACTAGTCTTTCTGATAGACCCACTATATTCCTTGGCTTCCTGCTCATTAAGTGGATGATCAAAGGTAAGATTCCTCCACCTGGCAGGTACCTTATTCAGGATCAAAAGGATAAATTGAGTTGATGTTGATTGGTGAACAATCCTTCAGGAGAAGAATAAAATGTTTGTTCGACCATTTGCTCCTCTGTGAGATATTGTTCAGGAATTTCATTTGGAGTACCATTATTATTAATTATGTGGGTTTTGGATTGATGGATATTTACCATGGGGATATGACTTACTAACATCCCCAGTTGTTGCATCCTATTTGAGAGGCATATTAATGCATCAAGGTTCTTTAATTTTTGGTCTTTTGGTACCTGGATAGGTAATTGAAAATTATTAGAACCTGGATGAATGACAACATTTTATGGTACTAATACATGTACTGCATATGGCAGTATCTGGGGTGATCTGAGGGCCTCACATTCATTCATGAAAGTACATGGATCCTCTTTTAATCTAGTCCACAATATGGAATTCACTAAATCCACTTGTATAGCAAACCGATGTAATGTATAGTTGCCAATGTACATTTGACACCATGGCTCATTGAGTACCAGGAATAAATGAGTGGCTGTTTTACCCCCAATAGAAATAGATAACATGCATTTTGTAATGATATTATGACTATCATAGTTATCATCCAATTCATGGACCCAGTTATCTTGAGGGTTTGGATACCTAATTACTTTAGGATTGGCCACTTGTTTTAGTAGATCCTTACTAATGTAACTGTGCTCCTGGCATCGATCCAGTTTAGCCCTTTTAGTTCTTCCCAGGTCATTAACCTGTAGGGGAAAGAACATATCATCATTCACCTTTTTAATTCCTGCTAGGAATTGGATATGATCACGGAACCCAGTAGAGTCAGGATTTTCTGGATGGAGGTGAATGGTCAGAGCATCACTTTCCAAGCAAACATTTTTAACTATTTCAGAGGACACATAGATGGTGTTATCCTCCTGTCCACCTACGGTTAAGGTGGGTGTTGTTTGTAAGAATGAGATATCTGGAACTTGGGATTTCCGAAAATTGATCTTAGTAGAGTCCGGTCTTTCCTCAATCACATGGCAATTACGTGGACTGTGATAGGACTGGGAATACTCATAGTTAATGTGAATTTTTACTTGGATCCAAATAACCTTATTGATATAATCCCCAATGGAATTCAATTTATTAAGGGGTACAAAAAATAAAGGAACAGAGCGCACACCGCCCTAGTGTAACACCATTTATTTGAAGTTAATGGAAGCCATAAAAACAGGTACTCACAAACAGATAAGAAGTCATGCATGGAAATAAATATCCCCCGATGATGTTTGCAAGGCTCTCTCCTCCTTGCCTCGGCGGCTCAGCTGTTCGTCCTGCACTGGTAACAGAGTATCGTACGGCTAAGCCAACTGCCTCGGATTACTCAAGGAGACTCGATGTAGTGCGCCTGCGCACGGTCCAGCCGCCGCCGAACACTCTCCAAGAGTCGGATGCTGTAGCCGCTCAGAGAAGCTGACAATGCGGTTATGCAGAGGGAGACTCCCCGATCGGGACCCAAAACATGACTTGCATGGGGTTGCTAAGGACAATGTTTCGGAGGCGTGGCCTCCTTCTTCAGGTCTCAACACCCCAGAGATCTTTTGCCCTCATATATATAACAATATGGCGGCACCTCCCCTCACTGTTTCTTAAAGGGACATAACAATAGAGAGCCTGTAATCAGGGGCAATAATATCAAAACATTCATATACAGTATATCCATGAATTGTACAAATCTAATAAAAATTAATAAAGGTGAATAAGTTTATAATACAATAAAAACTTTAAAAAAAAAAAATATATATATATATATATATAAAAACCTACATGACACTGTGGAGACTAGACTAACAAAACAAAATTAACAACATATATGTGCGCATATGTATCTCAAAATACTCCCTTATACAGATACTGGGTGCATATAGAGGATCAAACATGCCAACATTTATGTACACTGACATAGAAGACCATAGGAGATGAGGAAGATGTAAATATATGCTGACAACATGTAAAATATAAACTGATACATATATAAACACAAAGTTTTAAATCAAGGTGCCAACCTCCAATTCCTCAATCAAGCCATCGGGGGACATAGAGTTAAGCGTAAATATCCAATACGTTTCGCGCATACATAGACGCGAAAATCTTTCACCTTCTGATAATGTCATAGGGATGGCTTCAATACCAAATAACTCTAACCCCTCAGTGCTGCCCCCATGTACTTGGCAAAAATGGCGGTGAACACTATGCTTGTCTTTCTTTTGTTCGATGAACCGGCGATGTTCACCAAATCTGGTTCTCAAAGCCCTCACTGTTCTGCCCACGTAGAATAATCCACATGGGCACCGCAGACCATATACAACAAATTGTGTGCTGCAGCAGACAAACTGTTGAATATTGAATGTCCGCCCATCTTTTCCAACAAAGTGCTTTTTCCCATGGTGCATGAAATTACAGGCCATGCACCTTCTGAGTTTACATCTATAAGAGCCCACCATATTTAGGAATAAAGAGATGTTATTTACTGACCGTTGTTTCTTGTTTTTAATTTGACTAGGTGCCACAATATTCCGGACACTTCTAGCCCGCTTAAAAACTACCTTAGGTTTAGTGGGAAGTACTCTACATAGGGTGGAGTCTTGCATAAGGATGGCCCAATGTTTTTCAAATAACCTTATTGATAAAATCCACAATGGAATTCAATTTCTCAAGGAGATCTATGCCGATAATCAAACAATCATAGGTCAAATCAACTATCAGTGTGGGATGGCAAATTATTTTATTTCCCAAGTTGAAGTTCAACCAAGCGTTTCCTCTGACCTTTAAGGGGGTGCCTGAAACATTTATAAGGTTAGCTGTAAAACTTTTCAGCTTATATTTCTCAGAAGATAAATCCTGGATTTGTTGAAAATATTTCTGAGATAAAATGGTTACGTGGCTACCCATGTCCAATAAAGGCATTTGTTGTGGTAAATCATTGTGCAATTTCACCTCCATGAAATACCTGTGATCTATCTCCAGTAAAGAGCATAGATATCTTAGATGACAAGTGAATCGGCTCTCAGGTTGCATTTCACCCATCGACCCCTTTCTTTTTCACAGAGGAATGTGTGCTTGTCAGGCTTTTCACAGCTGAAGACTCTGTGGGCTACAAGATAAAATCACAAGCATGTCATTGGAGGGGTTAAATTATTTTCAGGCATACAGACACTTGGGTTATTTTCTCATTTTTATTTATTGGTACATTACAGGCATTTGCATGATTAGACACCTTAGCCTCCCCCCCCCCCCATTTGTTATTGGGTAGAGCTTTCCCCAGGTGTATCCTCTGCTAAAAAAGGGATTCTTGGGTTTAGCAGTGAGGAGCTTGGATAACTTTTCCATCTGTTCTGACAACACCCCAAACTGACTCTGCATCTGGTCCATTCAATCATGTAAGTTACTTCTATTTTTCCAATGAACCCTTGGAGTTAGATTTTGGGAATTAGAAGCCTTTGACTTACCAGAACCTTCTGATTCAGAACAATTTTGAAGCTTTTTAGGGGCATACTGATAATTTCTCTAATTACCTCTCGGGTATTTCCTAGACAGGGGGAAGTGCCTTTTGACCAACTGAAGATTTTTATTTGGGTTACCATCAACTACCGGAACATTTTTATCATTTGCACTGCGTTTAGCCTTATTCAATTTGGGAGTACTGGGGTTCATAACCACTTCAGCATAACACATTTTTAGGGATTCAAAGTGTCCCTCATCTCTCTTAGTTTGAACTTCAGCTATTTCATCAATTGGCTTTTTAAACCTCTTATCCTGAGTCTCCTCGCTATTCTGTAAAGCAGCATAAAGGGTTGTACTTTCTGTCAATAGCCAATCCAGACTTTTTGTGGGATGGTAATCCTGGGCAAGAATAATTTTTATTTTATTTGGCAAAATGGCTCTCCTTGCAGCAGTAGCTGACCGATAGGGACAAAATTCTGTCTTTATTTCTGAGACTAATTCAGACCAGGTATTTATGCCCATATCTCGTAGGGAATTAAAGAAAAACCTGTGCTTTGGCTCAAACACCCATGAAATTAATTTGATTTTCTGCTTGTCATATTTCAAGTTCAGGGTCATTATCACCTCCTCATAAGTTTCTATATGATTAATTATAGAAGGTGATCCTGTCTTAGTGAACAGACCCACAGTTTCTTTAAAAAATGTTATCACCTTTGTGCTGTCATACACAGGCTTATGGGCTTTCCTGTGCAAAGAAGTAGTGGAACGCGTTTCACGGCACATACAGCCGCTTACTCATAATGGGTTATGAGTAAGCGGCTGTATGTGCCGTGAAACGCGTTAACCTTGGATTGCCTTTTCCCCTGCACTGTTTATCTATGATTTGAAGAATAAAAAAGTACTCTTTTTACTTTCATCTACCTGAGAGCGGTTCCACTACTTCTTTGCACTTCATCCGGATGACGGGTCTTACCAGCACCAGGTCGGACTGACACACCTGAGCGGCTCTATCTCTCCCATACCCTTATGGGCTTTCCTCTCACTCCTATGAGACATACTTTTGGAAGACATACTAGGAATGGAGATAGGCTATCTCCATTCCTAGTTGATGCCTCATCAGGGGAAACGTGTCGGGGGGAGAAGCCTGCGCCATCACCACCAGTGGTCCGCGCTGCAGAGCGGCCACGTTTTAATTTGCATTCGCCAATTTAATCAACTTAACTGTAAGTGTTCTACCTTTTTTTAATAAAGCCGTTTAAGAGTTAATGCACTATTGCTTGTTCCATTCTTTTTTGGGCACTATCTGTCACTGAGTGTGAGGGGTACAGGAGAGAGACCAACCCCCATACAGCAACAGGAGTCAGAACAAGATTTACAAGACAATTCACTGCCTGCTAGTCTGGATAATTTTCCTGATGATTTGGAGAACATTATCACTCACCATCTGACCTGTGAAAAACTTGCCTTTGGTAAGAGTTTTGATATACCACATATCGGGTGGAAGAGTGAAAGGTTGGGATTTTATATCTATTACACTGGCTGGTGTCATCTTCTCAAGTGTTTTAATATGTTGAGCTGGTAAGGGCATTACCTCTCTTTTCTTTAGACGTGGGTGCCAAGAGGGATTTGGTGTTTGCACGTCCTCTTCTTCACCTTCATTCACCATCAAGAAGATCTCAGCCTTTTTTTCATTTTGGACTTGTTTTGGACTGCTCATATTTCTATAGCACGTTTTTGTTCACATTGTGCACCATTTATAATATCTGTGTATATTTATATATTAGGTATTTTGTTCATTGTGTTTTCCCTTTTGGTTCAACACACATTGCTCAAATCTAGCGCACCCATTTTTTGCACATCACACGTTTACTTTATCAAGGTTAAAGTTTCGGTTGCTGCTGGAGATTCATTTTTTGTTTGCGCACCTCATTCTTCAACATACTTGAAGTACTGGAACTGCTTATGAAGTGAGATTGGTTTCAGTTTAGGAAGAGAACGTTCTTTAGAATAAAATTCTTCTTCCTCTGAGGGGACACTGAAATTACTTTCAACATCTGACATATTTTCTTTTCATGGGCTGTTTAACAATTTTAGGTTCAACAGACCAAACATCTGGGTATGTTCTGCTAATAGTTTCTGTGACATTTTCCCCTTCCCATACAGAAGGTTTAACCTTTACACTGCTGGCATGCTTTCTCTGCAAAGACTGCAGATAGGCCAAACTCTGACCATCCAACTCCTGTTAAAGCGGAGTTCCGGCCACAGAATAGTTTTTTTTTTAACTATCTCCCAAACAGTGATCCACCGCCCTTCATTCATCAGCTAATCCGGTTTTATACATTTTAATAAGAGTTAGGCAATCATAAAATCTTACTTTATATAATGTTTGCAGAGCGCCGCCATCTTTGTCCGGGTCAGCCGAGGCCGCAGTAGGGAAATGTATGCCCTGCTTCCTGGTTCGAGAGGGAGGAGGCCGGTGAATGCAGCGCGAGATTTCGCGCATGCCCAGTACTATGCGATCGGCATAGTATGTGTTTCCATGTGTTCTCCGCATATCATCGCGTCATTTCCTGTTTGGAAATAACGCGATGAGAGGAGCGGCCGGCCGCCTACGTCACTGCCAATTGCATCCTGGGAGTGAAGAGTAAGAGCTCCCAGGACGCATTGCGGGACAGGAAGTGACGGCGTGGGCGGCGGCCGAGGAAGGAGGAAGTGGATGTAAAGGTGAGTATATTATCTTCTGAAATAAGGTAAGTAAAAAAAAAAAAAAGTCGAGAATATCTAATTCTTGTACAGGTAACAATAAGGAAGCGGATGCCACAAAATCGAAAGTAACGATTTTGTGGCCAGAACTCCGCTTTAAAGATTTTTATTGGTAAACTGCAATCTTTCACATTCTGTTTCTAGAGCACATTTTTTTCTGTCAAATTCTAAAATTCATGATATTTTTTATCCAAATCCTTTTTAAGAGAATCAATCATTTCTCTGTTCTGGTTATCTTTATCACGATAAACTGATATTTGAGCTGACAACTGTTTCCTTTCACCAACTAACTTTTCAGATTGAATTTCAATCTCTCAAACTGTTTGTTGTAAATTTTCAACATGTTTAGTCTTACATTTCATTTCATATTTTGTCCTGTCCATTTGTTCTGCTAATTCAACAATTGTATAAAGAGATTCTGGCCACGACTTAAGTATCAGTATATCTTTATCTTTGTTTTAGCTTCAACAATTTGACAGAGATAATCAGCAACCCAGGACTCATCAGACCAAATATCATTTACAAATTCTGCAATGCTATTTGGCATTCCAGTTACCCAATCATTGAGCTCATCTTTAATAGCCAATCTATCTTTAACAAATTACATCACCTTAAATTTGATAATTTCTCGAACCCGTTTGTCACGCATACAAGTCTCTGGTTCTGCATCAATTTGACCAGACTCATCAATAACTCTTTGGACTCAGCCATGTTCAATATTTCATCCAACAATAGCAATAATCCATCAATGAAAATGGCAACAAAATATATATTTTGTACAATTATATCCCTTATTTCAAACTTAGGCGGATCTCGGTGGGACCTCCATTTATGTCAGAAATGTGTTTATACTGCTCTGATAAACAGTGTCTATTTATGCAAATTAGCAAGAATCTATAATTAAGGAGATTCTCAACTTATTTCCATAAATCAACAAAAACTCAAGATCGTTTATTGGCGCTAACTTGAAGATAAGAGGAATACAATTTTGTGCAAAAATATATATATTTATTAATTAAAATCAGTGCAGAATAATATCAAAATATAACTGGTAGTGAACACAAAAAGTGTAACAAAATTCAATAATATGTATCGCACAGGTAACGTGAGAAATACAATCAAAGGATATTATTACAGAATATCAATGTAACCAAAGCCCATAACTTCTGGAATGTGATTAATAGCTTCTCATGAGCTCACAAAATATGGAAACAAAATTTGATAGATTTGACATGTGACCTCTCTCAGCCAACAGATGTTCACAACTCTATGTTTAAAATGCATGGACAAAAATTGTTACACCAGGCACCAAGACTTGCTGGAAGTCAAGATTGTTTTTGGTAAAATAAGCTTCTACTAAGTTAATTTATTTTAAGAATACATCACAACTGCACCATTTACTATGGGCTGAAATCAGCCTCAAGAAGATTTATACATATGTGTATAATCTCCCAAGATTAGAAAATAGACCGGTCATACTGCAGTTAGAATGATCTAAATTCAAATCTTGATGCTATAAATATAAATAACCATAAATGCTATATAAATTTATATCTTAAAGATAATCTAATGGTTAAGTCAGATGTATATGGCAAGCGAATTGAAAAATAGAAGTGTATACTTCACCAAAAACTTCAATGTCTGTTGTCTAAGATGTCAGGTTTGAATAGCCTGCCGCCAGCTTCAGGTGTCTCCCATCAGTGTGTTAGTACCTCCTCAGAGTATCCTGCTCCCTCCCTGATCTTTTCAATTCTCCCCCCTTTCTCAACTATCATAAAACTTTTATCCTTTGGGAATGTGGGCGTGGATTTTGTTTTCCACGTGAAATCACGTCAGATGGGGCCTCATCTTACTAATTACCCCAACACGTCATCATAAGAAGGGGCACTGTTTGCCTGTATAAAAGTTTGGGAAATTTAGTTTAACCCCTTTACCGCTGCTCACTAGAGCCCTACTGCGGCAAAGTGTCTCGTTATCGTCTGGCGACGTAGGTCTACCAGACCGGAGGCTCACTCCCGCTGTATTCAGTCACAGCGGGAGTCGGGCCAGGGGAGGAGTGGCGGTGATCACCCCCGCTCTTCCCCGATCGTCAGGTAATCGAGTTTGGAGATCCGCCCGCTTTGTTTACACAAGTGACAGGCAGGGTCAGATTGCAGGGTTCAGCATAGCTGAACCTGCGATCTGTCCCTGTGTCACTCAGTCACCTCCCCCCACACATGTCAGTAAGCACCAGGCATACATTAACACCTCCCTCTCCAATAAAATTAACCCCTTCCTTGCCAGTGTCATTTTTACAGTAACAGTGCATATTTATAGCACTGATTACTGTAGTAATGTCACTGGTACCCCCAAAAGTCTCAAAAATGTCATTCAAGGGTCCGATCTGTCCGCCGCAATGTCGCAGTCCCGCAAAAAAAATCGCAGATCGCCACCATTACTCGTTAAAAAAAAACACCAAAAATGACAGAAATCTTTCCCTTTGTTAGTAAACGGAATAACTTTTGCGCAAACCAATCAAAATACGCTTATTGCAATTTTTTTTACCAAAAATATGTAGCAGAAAACCAATTGGCCAAAAATGATAAAAAATTTTGATTTTTAAATTTTTTTGGGGCGGAATTTCATATAAAAAAATGTGAAAAATATTGTTATTTTTTCAAAATTGTCGCTATTTTTTTGTTTATAGCTCAAAAAGTAAAAATTGCAAAGGTGATCAAATACCACCAAAAGAAAGCTCTGTTTGTGGGGAAAATAGGACGTAAATTTCGCTAGGGTACAATGTTGTATGACCGCGCAATTGTCAGTTAAATTTGCACAGTGCTGAATCGCAAAAAGTGGCCCAGACGTAAGACAGCAAAAACCTCCGGTGGCAAAGTGGTTAATTCAACTATTTTCTCAAAGATAACCTTCTGACCTAAGCCTTGGAGAAAAATCTAAATCTTAGTATGTTGTCTATCATGCCAACATACTGTCATATTATAGACTCTCTCAGGATATACATTACCTGAATAGGGTCTGAACCCACAGCAAATAACATTCCTTGAAAGTGAAGTACCTTAAAGTGGAATCCATATACCACTTAGTTCTTTATGCATAAAAAAAAAAAATGGTCCATAACATCTGCACCTATTACACAAACTCTCCTAACTTTCTATAAGCACACTTGGTCTCTACAACGAGCTTGCAAACCCCCGTATACAGGTAACCAGCTTAAAACTATATAGCCGCGCCCATTCTTATCCACTACCTGTGCTTAATTCTGTCCATTTTATGATATCTTTAAGAAATCGACAAATTTTGGGCTTCATCTCTTCACGCCCTGAGTGTTACCACATGTTTGTATGCATTTCACTTCTATTTGGTTCTTGTAGTTGATATCTTACCCTATGACCATAGATGCCTTACTCTGTAATAGACTATTGTACTGGACTAAAGTCGATATCTTGTAATGCTCTATGATGTTTTATCTCAATGAAAACTTTTTGTGGAAAAAAAAGAAACATATTTACCCAACATTAAATATTTAAAGCTTATACCTATTATATCCATAATAATACACTTATAATTCAAGGAGTACCTCCCCCCAATATATAATGAATATCGGTTGAATATTATAAAAGTGAATACATATAAAACGTTCCTTGAACTTATTCAATTAAGTAGGCCTATGTATATATGCCTCATATAATGTAACAATACCATAACATTATTGCCATATAATCACTACAATGAATAATAATGTTTCATTAAGCAATTTTTAAATGAGCCCTTAAAAAAAAATGAAACATCCTGATCCCTTGTCCATTGTTGAAATCGAGACAAGAATGACATCACTTTATAAACCAGTCTGGCACCATGGCTAATCCTTATCTTGGCGTGTTGTCTGGGCCCCTTTCATTTATTGGCATGGGAAGGTCTTTGCTAAGACTCTAAAATTCTCTGTAAGAATCTTTACACAAGGATAATTAACTTACATTAATCTCATGACAAAGATGGCTGCCAGGGTGCTCATATAACAATATGTAAAACAATATGTATGGGCCTCATATGATTCCTTTTAGCCCCAATAGTTCTGACAGTGCCCTGATAATAAAGGGCACCAATAACACGAGAAGGGCTGACGCTGGGTCCCAGAGTCCTTCTCCTTCCGAAGTGCTGGTAGATAGAAACGCTGGGTCCCAGAGTCCTTCTCCTACCGAAGTGCTGGTAGAGACGCTGGGTCCCAGAGTCCTACTCCTGCCGAAGTGCTGGTAGAGATGCTGGGTCCTAGAGTCCTACTCCTACCAAAGTGCTGGTAGAGACACTGGGTCCCAGAGTCCTTCTCCTGCCGAAGTGCTGGTAGAGATGCTGGGTCCCAGAGTCCTACTCCTGCCGAAGTGCTGGTGGAGATGCTGGGTCCTAAAGTCCTACTCCTACCAAAGTGCTGGTAGAGACACTGGGTCCCAGAGTCCTTCTCCTGCCGAAGTGATGGTAGAGACGCTGGGTCCCAGAGTCCTACTCCTGCCGAAGTGCTGGTAGAGATGCTGGGTCCCAGAGTCCTACTCCTGCCGAAGTGCTGGTGGAGATGCTGGGTCCTAAAGTCCTACTCCTACCAAAGTGCTGGTAGAGACGCTGGGTCCCAGAGTCCTTCTCCTGTGAAAGTGATGGTAGAGACGCTGGGTCCCAGAGTCCTACTCCTGCCGAAGTGCTGGTAGAGATGCTGGGTCCCAGAGTCCTACTCCTGCCGAAGTTCTGGTGGAGATGCTGGGTCCTAAAGTCCTACTCCTACCGAAGTGCTGGTAGAGATGCTGGGTCCTAGAGCCCTACTCCTGCCATTGGTGCCCTGACATTAGATCACCTAGAGGGCAATGTTGTTTTTTCTCAACAAAAGTGGAATTACGCTTTAAGCCTGAGTGAAAAATAATGGTCCTGCCAAATACCATCATAGCCACCTTCCGACACCTACCCTCCATCACCTTCTTCCCTTTCTTGCCCAAAACTCCTAATGAAATGAAATGGGGACTGAAGCTTTAGTTGTATTAGGAAGACACAGGGGTTTATTTACTAAATCTGGACAGTGCAAAATGTGGTACAGCTGTGCCCAGTACTCAATCAGCTTCTAAATTCTGCTTGTTCAATTAGGTTTTGACAAAAAAAAAACTGGAAGCTGATTGGCTACAACACACAGCTGCACCAGATTTTGCACTCTCCAGTTTTAGTAAATCAACCCCACTGTGACTTCTGTCTCTGCATTTGGCTTGTTTTTGCTGCCATCAAACTTTGTTGCTATCGACAAATGTATACCCACCAAAACCTAAGGGCTGCAGTACTCATTTTTTAGGAAGATTGCTGGCTATGGCATGTGTCCCCACTTTTAGGCCTCTTGGTCCGGCCACTGCCCCAGTTTTTCCTATCTATAAAAGAAGGATAATATTTTTAGGATGACAGCTACCTGTGACTTTTGTTTCTGCTTTTTGGCCTCTAGTCATTGCTTCCAACATCCGATGACCCTGGACAATTGTTACCCAACCAATCCTAAGTGTTGTAGCTTTCCTTACTGACTATAACCTGTGCAATCCAATGAAGTTTTCAATTGGTGGCCCGTATAAGAAGTAACTAGAAAATAATGGAAGATAAAAGAAAAGCCATCTTCCTTTTATAATGTTTTTTGTTTTTAGTTTCCTTTTATAATGTTCTTTTATAATGATCACTCTATCCAATAACTAACCGATATTCATGTAATGCTCTTTACTTATTTTTCAATAAATTGTTTTGAAAAAAAAAAAATAATAACTAACCAATAAAAAGTGACAGAATAAAAAAATAAAAATAAAAGATTTGGTCTCTTTAGGCACAAAACTGTATTTTATGAAAAACTCTTAATATAAAATGATTTAATTAATTAACTACTTATTAATATTAAAACATTGAACTTAAAAAAGTGTGAAAAAAAGATTAAAACTATTTCAGTGGATTTTATTTACAATTCAAATGTTTATAACTGTACAAAATTATATGAAAAGAGTTCTCAAGTCACAAAGGTGTTATAAATTACATCTTAAGAGACCTTTAATGAGACATTCAGCTTTGTGTTCCCACCATGCAGCAGACGGTCCTGCAGGACTTCCAACATTATATATAAGAATGAACCTCTCGCTGGTACAAATGCCTCCAAGTATAATGTGAAGGCAGACCGTATCTGTATTCCTTTTATTAGTTCCTCAGAAAGATAATTGTATTATTGTTCAATTAAAATAAATTTAAGCTGACAAAAAATCAACAATATGATGAATCTTACAAAGGTTACGTCTCTTATTCTTGTGGGTCTATCAGACCATCCACCAACCATGAATGGACTTTTTGTGCTCTTCCTTCTCATCTATCTGATGACTCTTATCCTAAATCTTCTTATTTTTTTCTTGTTCCTCACTGACCACCATCTGCACAACCCAATGTATTTTTTTATTGCCAACTTGGCCTTTCTGGACGTGTGCTATTCATCAGTGACAGCACCAAGGATGCTCTTTGATTTGGTCACAAAAAAACAATCAATATCTATTCCGGCCTGTATAGCCCAAGTCTTTTTCTATCTCCTCTTTGCTGACTCAGATGTTTATTTACTCTCAGTTATGTCCTACGACCGCTACATTGCCATCTGCTACCCCCTACATTACAAACTAATTATGTCCTGGAGAGTCTGTGTTCGGATGGCCTCTCTGGTCTGGTTTGTAGGATGTTCTAGCTCTTTTGTTCATACTTTATTTTTGCTCAGGTTGCCCTTCTGCAGAACATCTTCCATCCACAACTTCTTTTGTGATCTTCCACACTTATATCAAATTACATGTACTGACCCCTTCATAAACACGGTGGTCGTATTTGTAGCAGGTGGTGGTCTTGGATTGGGAGCCTTTCTTTTGACCTTTATTCCCTATGTCTTTATTTTCAGCACCATCCTCAGAATCCGTACCAAGACTGGAAAGAGGAAAGCGTTCTCCACCTGCACCTCACACCTCACTGTGGTCTTCATCTTTTATGGCTCTTTCATTTTTATTTACTTTGTTCCATCCTCCAGCAATATGTTCAATTTAAATAAACTTTTTACAGTCATATCTGCCCTCATTAACCCATTGCTGAATCCTCTGATCTACAGCCTGAGGAACAAAGATCTCATGGAGGCACTTATAAGGTCTTATTATCACTTGAAGTTAATTTGGATGCAATGACGAACATTAAAATGGTGAAACTTGACACTTTTGTATTTCTAGGTAATATTCACTTAACTAAAGGTTTTAGTAAGTTGTTTTATAAAATGTGAACATATCAGATTATCAAAGTTTTACTTATCCCTTTCATGATCTGGGTGCCCAGACAACATTTAGCAGTGTCAGTATTCATTGCTTAATGGACCGTCCCATGCAGATATACTGTGACAGGATGGCCTCTTGCCTGAAATTACGTAGCTGCATGGCATTTCGTGCACTGGGTCTGGGGCATGCGCTTGTGCCATTGGTGGCCTGCCAATCAGCAGATGCGATGTTCGCCGGCACCCCACAATCGTTGAGAAAAGAACTCACTGCTCAAGGTGGTGTAATTGCCTGATGACTCACACCGGTGCATGCCCCGGCTCGCCTCCGTGAAAACTTGATAAAGGAAAAGGAATTGGCAGCACTCCAGTTTGAGTCAAAATCCAGATTTATTGACTGGACATCCAAATATGACAATCGTGACAAGGTAGACGTGTTTCACACACTGACTGTGTGCTTAATCATTACCCAAACGCGTCTACCTTGTCACGATTGTCATATTTGGATGTCCAGTCAATAAATCTGGATTTTGACTCAACCTGGAGTGCTGCCAATTCCTTTTCCTTTACCCCACAATCGTTCATGAGAAAGGCAGACTGCTGTTCTGTGAGAGGGAAAGATGGAGATATTGCATTTCTGCTAAGCAGGAACACGGAACTCTGTCTTTCCCCCAGTCAAAGCATCCCCCACAGTTAGAAAGCACTCCCTAGGAACACATTTAACCCTTTGATCAGCCCTGTTGTTAACTCCTTCCCTGCCAGTGTCATTAGTACAGTGAGCACTGTATTAGTGCCACTGGTCCCCAAAAAATGTCACTTAGTGTCAGATTTGTCCACTGCAATGTCGTACTCTTGCTAAAAATCGCTGGTTGTCACCATTACTAGTAAAAAAAAAACATAAATCTATCCCATAGTTTGTAGACGCAATAACTTTTGCGCAAACCAATCAATATACACTTATTGGGATTTTTTTTTTTCACCAAAAACATGTAGCAGAATACATATTGGCCTAAATTGATGAAGAAATTAGATTTTTTTTACATGTTTGGATATGTTTTATAGTAAAAAGTAAAAGTTTTTTTTTTTTTTTTTTTTTAATTATCTGTAATTTTTTTGTTTATAGCGCAAAAAATAAAAACCGCAGAGGTGGTAAAACACCACCAAAAGAAAGCTCCATTGGCGAGAAAAAAAGGATATCAATATTATTTGGGTACAGTGTTGCACGACCGTGCAATTTTTAGTTAAAGTAACGCAGTGCCGTATCGCAAAAAATGGGCTTGTCATGAAGAGGGGTAAACCTTCCCGGGGCTGAAGTGGTTAACCCCACAAAAGTTTGGTGACTGTTTTGTCTACCAAAATATTTTTAATTTTTTTTTTTTCTTTTTTGGACCAAGAAGGCTTTAATCTTAGGTGTTTTGATAAAAGCTGAAAAATTGGTATATAGTTCCTGGGGAGATGATATTCCAAAAAAGGGAGGAGAATGTCCTCAAGGGGTCAGTAATGTAAAGTCATAATTAGGTGGTTGTGAATAAGATATCAGCAGTTGCCACATTTTGTAAACATTTTATATAAATTTTTTTAGAATTACAGATAGTTTTTCATTAGACATAATGCCACTGAGTCTGTTTTAACGGGTTCAAAACTTATCATGAGTTTGGTGGCTGTAAATACACTGCCTGGCCAAAAAAAAATAAGTCACCACCAAACAAAAAGGTCACACACTCTAATATTTTGTTGGCTTTGATTACAGCACGCATTCGCTGTGGCATTGTTTTGATAAGCTTCTGCAACGTCACAAGATTTATTTCCGGCCAGTGTCGCCTTAATTTTTTACCAAGATCTTATATTGATGATGGGAGAGTCGGACCACTGCGCAAAGCCTTCTCCCGCACATACTAAAGATTCTCAATGGAGTTAAGTTCTGGACTCTGTAGTGGCCAATAGAGATGGCCTTGCAGTTCGCCCGGCGGTCGGTTCGTGGCAAATTTTGCTTGTTCGCTACCCGCCAAATTTTCGGACACATGGCATCGTTCATGGTGGCCATACTTGTTTACATTGGGGAGAACTTTGACCTGTGACACAGCCGTCAGGTGAAACGGGACAGCCAATTGAAACATTCCAGCACATGGACAGTCCCCGTACCCTATAAATAGACCCGATCTGGCGGCCATTTCACATTCCGCTTTCTGCCAGTGTAGGGAGAGGTCTGCTGTGCTCATCAGAGAGAGTTTGCTAGACACATATAGCGCTGTAAAGATCCACAAAAGTCCTTTAGAGGGCTGGTATTTCGGTATAGGCCTAGTATCTTTTGAGCTTAGGGAGAGGTATCCTGTGGTTGCTTTAGGGGCAGTTAGAGATCGGCTGCATTCACACAGAAATCGCTTTGTCAATGTCCACCAAAGTCATTTAAAATGCTCCAATGTCGTTTTAGGGTCTATTACAGTCTCTTTACTATAGGGCCAGGTATCCTGTGGTTACTTTAGGGGCAGTTAGAGATCGGCTACAGTCACACACAAATTGCTCTGTTAATGTCCACAAAAGTCATGTAAAGGGCTGAAATTTTTTTGGTATTGCTGTGCAGTGCACTAAAAAGGGGGGGGGGGGTGAGGGAGGGGGGTAATCCACAGTATAATATACTTTTTAGAAAGCATATTATAGTGGATTAGTAGTATTATTGTGCACTGTGCAGCATTGTGATAGGTGTGGTGGTGAGACTGAGCGTTTCTGCAGCAACACCACACACAGTGACAAAAGCACTTATAATGTATTATAACTGGTGTGATAGACCTATTACCCCCCCCCCCCCAATGCCACATATTGAAGTGGGGTGTTATCTGAGTAAACTTTTTCAAGTGTATTTGTGTCATGCAACAATATTGCCTCGTTTGCTGAGTGAAGTCTGGTACACACAGCGCCAAACTCACTGGCCAATTTTTTTAAATGGTGTGCTACACCAATGCCACATATTGAAGTGGGGTGTTATTTAACAGTATAATTTTCTAAGAGTGTATTTTAGTCCTGCAAAAATTTGGCGTCTCGCTGTGTAAACAGTGCTACACACAGTGACAACAGTTACTGGCCAATTATTTGTAGAACTGGTGTAATAAACCAGTGCCCCCCCCCCCCCCCCAATGCCACATATTGAAGTGGGGTGTTCTCTGAGTAAGCTTTTTCAAGTGTATTTGTGTCATGCAACAATATTGCTTAGTTTGCTGAGTGAAGTCTGGTACACACAGCGCCAAACTCACTGGCCAATTTTTTGAACTGGTGTAATAAACCAGTGCCCCCCCCCCAATGCCACAAATTGAAGTGGGGTGTTCTCTGAGTGAGCTTTCTCAAGTGTATTCGTGTCATGCAACAATATTGCCTAGTTTGCTGAGTGAAGTCTGGTACACACAGCGCCTAACTAATTGGCCAATTTTTTGACCTGCAAAAATTTGGCCTCTTGCTGTGTAAACAGTGCTACACACAGTGAAAACAGTTACTGGCCAATTATTTATAGAACTGGTGTAATAAACCTGTGCCCCCCCCCCATGCCACATATTGAATTGAGGTGTTATTTTACAGTATACTTTTCTAAGATTGTATTTTAGTCCGGCAAACATTTGGCCTCTTTTGCTGTGTTAACTCTGCTACGCACAGTGACAACAGTTACTGGCCAATTATTTGTAGAACTGGCGGACTGACGGACCGGCAGATAGGGGGGAGAGGCAGGCAGAACTTGCATTGCAGAAGAGGTAGAAAGCAGACTGCAAATGTATCAGGAGCGAGTCATCAACCATGTACAGTCACATCTGGAGCTCCCAGGACGCCGACACATGGCTCCGCAGTGTGGGCTTTTATTAATGTGTCCGTTGCTGACACCAGCCTTTGCAGTCAACGTATATGTCGCGGTAAGCCCAACACTCACCTAGGGACAACCGCCTTAAGAAGGCACCTGAAATCCCATCACCAAGCCCAGTGGGAGCAAAACTGTCAGAACCCACAAAGCCACACTCCATGCTCTCACCGTCCAGCCTCTTCTCCTCCCCCTTCTCCTTCTCCTGTCTCCTCACAGTTGTCCAACACTCCACCTTCCATGATGCCGTCGCCACGTTTTTCTGGAAAAAGGCAGGTTTCTGTGGCTCAAATGTTGGAGCGTAAAAAAAGGTGTCCGACAGGTGTCCGAATACATCGGGTTAACGGCCGATGTGGACGCTCTTAGGACTGATGAACCTCAGGACTACTGGGTGGGCAGGCTTGACCCCTGGCCAGAGCTTGAACAATTTGCAATGGAGCTGTTGGCTTGCCCCCCGTCCAGTGTCCTGTCCGAAAGGATGTTCAGCGCAGCAGGGGGGATCGTGACCGATAAGCGCACTCACACCTCACATTTATAAAAATGAATGAGGCATGGATCTCTGAGGAATTCAACACATGTGACCAATAGACCAGGTTTCATCGAAATTCCTCATGCCAGGCCACAAATATCCGAAAGACCGCCATCCACCCACAACAATTCCTGGTCCTGGGCTTCGCTAAATACAGCGGCATAAAAGGCATTTCATGTCCATTGAATGGCTAATTTTTGCAGCCTATATAGGCCGACACTTACTGTTCTGTGTACTGTGAATGCCTAATGTACCTCTAGCCATCATATACTACGTTCTTTGCTGTCAGTTCAACCCATGTGAGCTCATGTTTGCGGCCTAAACAGTTCGCCACCAACTTGTTTATACTGTGAACGCCTACTGTACCTCTAGTCATCATATACTACGTTCTTTACTGTCAGTTCAACCCATGTGAGATCATGTTTTCGGCCTAAACAGCCCGCCACCTACTTGTGTATACTGTGAACGCCTACTGTACCTCTAGCCATCATATACTACGTTCTTTGCTGTCAGTTCAAACCATGTGAGCTAATTTTTGGAGCCTAGTATACTTTTACAAGTGTATTTGTGTCCTGCAACAATATTACCTCTTTTGCTGAGTGAAGTCTGATACACACAGTGCCAAACTCACTGGCCAATTTTTTGAACAATTGGTGTGATAAACCAGTGGCCCCCCAATACCACATATTGAAGTTGGGTGTTATCTGAGTATACTTTCATAAGTGTATTTAGTGTCCTGCAACAATATTGCCTCTTTTGTTGAGTGAAGTCTGATATACACAGTGCCAAACTCCCTGGCCAATTTTTTGAACAACTGGTGTGATAAACCAGTTGCCCCCCAATACCACATATTGAAGTGGGGTGTTATCTGAGTATACTTTTACAAGTGTATTTGTGTCCTGCAACAATATTGCCTCTTTTGCTGTGTTAACTCTGATACAAACAGTGCCAAACTCACTGGCCAATTTTTTGAACAACTGGTGTGATAGACCAGTGGTCCCCCAATAGCACATATTGAAGTGGGGTGTTATTTAACAGTATACTTTTCTAAGATTGTATTTTAGTCCTGCAAAAATTCGGCCTCTTTTGCTGTGTTAACTGTGCTACACACATTGACAACAGATACTGGCCAATTATTTGTAGAACTGGTGTGATAAACCTGTGCCCCCCCAATACCACAGATTAAAGTGGGGTGTTATCTGAGTATACTTTTACAAGTGTATTTGTGTCCTGCAACAATATTGCCTCTTTTGCTGTGTTAACTCTGATACAAACAGTGCCAAACTCACTGGCCAATTTTTTGAACAACTGGTGTGATAGATCAGTGGCCCCCCAATAGCACATATTGAAGCGGGGTGTTATTTAACAGTATACTTTTCTAAGATTGCATTTTAGTCCTGCAAAAATTTGGTCTCTTTTGCTGTGTTAACTGTGCTACACACATTGACAACAGATACTGGCCAATTATTTGTAGAACTGGTGTGATAAACCTGTGGCCCCCCAATACCACAGATTGAAGCAGGGTGTTATCTACACAGACACATGGTCTAGAAAACACGGGCAGGGAAGGTATATCACTTTTACTGCCCACTGGGTGAACCTTCTGACGGCCGTTAAGCATGCAACCCGTGGCACCCGTGTAGATTTAGTTGTACCACTACGGATTGCAAGCAGGCCTGCCTCTTCTTCTCCTCTTCCTCCATCCTCCCTCTCCTCCTGGGCTGACTCCTCCTCTTCCGCTGCTACTCTCTTCTCCTGCGCCACCCAAGATCCCCAGAACCTATTTCACATGCCAGGTGAGACGTTGCCATGCTGTGCTGTGTCTGTTGTGCCTGGAAGCCAAGAGCCACACTGGTCCTGCACTCCTTTCAGCTTTGCGTTCACAGGCAGATCAGTGGCTGAGACCGCTGAATTTGTCAGTTGGTAAAGTGGTGTGCGACAACGGTGCCAATCTGCTGAATGCGCTGAAACAGGGCAAAATAACACACGTGCCATGCATGGCACATGTCCTGAACTTGGTGGTGCAGCGATTCGTTGCCAAATACCCTGGGGTTCAGGACATTTTGCGGCAGGCCAGGAAAATCTCTGGCCCTTTTCGAAGATCTTACACAGCCATGGCTCGCCTTGCTGAGATTCGGCGGTGACACAACCTGCCCCTCAGGCGTCTTATTTGTGACTGCCTGACGCGATGGAACTCAATGTCGCATATGCTCGATAGGCTGCTCCAGCGGAAACATGCAGTTAATGACTACCTGTTCGAACTCGACAGGACAGGTTCTGGGGAGCTTGGGTGTTTTTCACCTCGCCAGTGGCTGCTCATGTGGGACGCATGCAGACTTCTGCGGCCATTCGATGAGATCACCAAACTGGTCAGTCATGGCCAGGGCACCATAAGTGACATCATACCTTACGCCTTCTTTCTGGAACGTGCATTGCATCGTGTCATTGATCAAGCCGTCGAGGAGCAGGAGCAGGAAGATGAGGAAGTCGCAATGTTGGATGAATTCCCAGGGGGTGCTACTCCATCTGAGACAAATCAACAGCAGGAGTCTGAAGAGGAGTCAGAGGAGGAGGATGGTGCTGGGGGGGATGAGGAGGAGCAAGAAGAGCATGCTTTAAACCTTTCTGGGATCCCTGCTGTTATCCTTGGATGGGGGGAGGAGAACGAGGACGACATTATCCTGGATGATGAGCGGGAAGCAGGCCACTATACCGCTTCCAGTTTAGTGGGAATGGGGGGCCTACATGCTGCAGTGTTTTAAGGGGGACCCCCGTATAAAACACATAAAGGCCAAGAACCAGTACTGGGTGGCAACGTACTTAGACCCCCGGTACAAACACAAAATGGCAGAAATGTTACCACAATCACAGAGGGCGGTCAGAATGCAGCACTTCCAGGCCTTGCTGCATTCTGCTTTTCCATGCGCTGGCAGAGGAATTTCCAGTCACAGAGAGACAGTTGCGGGTAACAATCCAACAGCGCCGGCAAGAAGAGGGCGGTTGGAAGATGTCTTGGTCACTTCAGATATGAGATCCTTCTTTCAGCCGAACAATTGACAGCTGTACTCCGGATCCAGCATGAGGGAACGCCTAGACCGACAGGTGTCCGACTACATCGGGTTAACGGCCGATGTGGACATTTTGAGGAGTGATGTATCCCTCGACTACTGGGTGGGCAGGCTTGACCTCTGGCCAGAACTTGCACAATTTGCAATGGAAATGTTGGCTTGCCCCCATCCAGTGTCCTATCTGAAAGGACGTTCAGCGCAGCAGGGGGGATCGTGACCGATAAGTGCACTCGCCTAGCTCATGACAGTGTAGACTACCTCACATTTATAAAAATGAATGAGGCATGGATCTCTGAGGAATTCAACACATGTGACCAGTAGACCAGGTTTCATCGAAATTCCTCCACCCACAACAATTCCTGGTCCTTGGCTTCGCTACATACAGCGGCATAAAAGGCATTTCATGTCCATCGAATGGCAAATTTTTGGGGCCTTTCAGAGCCGACAATTATTTTTTCTGTGAATGCCTAATGTACCTCCAGCCACCAAATACTAAGTTCTTTGCTGTCAGTTCAAACCATGTGAGCTAAGTTTTGGAGCCTATACAGGCCGAAACTTACGGTTCTGTGTACTGTGAATGCCTACCATACATCTAGCCATCAAAAACAAAGTTTTTTGCTGTCAGTTCAAACCATGTGAGCTAATTTTTTCAGCCTATACAGGCCGAAACGTACGGTTCTGTGTACTGTGAACGCCTACCGTACCTCTAGCCATCAAAAACTACGTTTTATGCTGTCAGTTCAAACCATGTGAGCTAATTTTTGGACCCTATACAGGCCGACACTTACGGTTCTGTGTACTGTGAACACCTACCATACCTCTACCCATCAAAAACTAAGATTTTGGCTGTCAGTTCAAACCATGTGAGCTAATTTTTGCAGCCTATACTGGCCGACACTTACTTCTGTATACTGTGTGAATGCCTAATGTACCTTCAGCCACAGAATACTATGTACTTAGCTGTCAGGTAAACCCATGTGGGCTAATGTTTGGGGCCTGGAATGGGCGATACTTACTTCTGTATCCTGTGAATGCCTAATGTACCTTCAGCCACAGAATACTTAGCTGTCAGGTAAACCCATGTGGTCTATTTTTTTGTGCCTTTTATGGCCGACACTTACTTCTGTTACCTGTGAATGCCTAATGTACCTTCAGCCACAGAATACTACGTTCTTAGCTGTCAGGTAAACCCATGTGGGTTAATTTTTGGGGCCTGGAATGGCCGACACTTCTTTATCCTGTGAATGCCTAATTTTTCAGACTGGAAATGAAAAACAATGGGTCTGTAAAGGTTCCGCCAAATTGTGGAATTGCGGACCCACTTTACAGATGTGTGAATGGACCCTATATGTATTAGACAATGTATTTACCGACTGCTGTCAGTTCTGGCTGATTTATGAAAGAAAAAAAATATTTTTTGCTGTAAAAAAAAAAAAAAAAAGAAAATTTAGGGCAACTTTTTCGATTGCAATACTTCTGTTATGACATTGTCCATGTGCTGGGACTATTTGTGCACAGCTAGTACATCTTTTTTGGCTGCAAATATGACCTAAAGGTTTTTAAAGTTCGCCTCCCATTAAAGTCAATGGGGCCCGCCATGAACTCGCGGTTCGCAGACTTTTGAGAAAATTTACCACTGGCGTTCGCGAACCGCCCCGGCCAATGTTCGTCCATCACTAATGCTGGTTCCCAGAGTCCTTCTCCTGCCAAAGTTATGGTAGAGATGCTGGGTCCCAGAGTCCTTCTCCTGCCAACATGTTGGTAGATATGCTGGGTCCTAGAGCCCTTCTCCTGCTATTGGTACCCTGACAATAGATCACCCAGAGGGTAACGTTTTTTTTCTCAACAAAAGTGGAGTTACGCTTTAAGTCTGAGTGAAAAATAATGGTCCAGCCAAATGCCATCATAGCCACCTTCCAACACCTACTCTCCATCACCTTCTTTTCTTTCTTGCCCAAAACTCCTCATGAAATTAAATGGGGAGTGAAGCTTTAGTTTTATTAGGAAGACAAAGGGGGTTGATTTACTAAATCTGGACAGTGCAAAATCTGGTACAGCTGTGCCCAGTACTCAATCAGCTTCTAAATTCAGCTTGTTTAATTAGGTTTTGACAAAAAAAAAACTGGAAGCTGATTGGCTACAACGCACAGCTGCACCAGATTTTGCACTCTCCAGTTTTAGTAAATCAACCCCACTGTGACTTCTGTCTCTGCATTTGGCTTGTTTTTGCTGCTATCAAACTTTGTTGCTATCGACAAATGTATACCCACCAAAACCTAAGGGCTGCAGTACTCATTTTTTAGGAAGATTGCTGGCTATGGCATGTGTCCCCACTTTTAGGCCTCTTGGTCCGGCCACTGCCCCAGTTTTTCCTATCTATAAAAGAAGGATAATATTTTTAGGATGACAGCTACCTTTGACTTTTGTTTCTGCTTTTAGGCCTCTAGTCATTGCTTCCAACATCCGATGACCCTGGACAATTGTTACCCAACCAATCCTAAGTGTTGTAGCTTTCCTTACTGACTATAACCTGTGCAGTCCAATATAGTTTTCAACTGGTGGCCCGTATAAGAAGTAACTAGAAAATAATGGAGGATAAAAGAAAAGCCATGTTCCTTTTATAATGTTTTTTGTTTGTTTTTTCCTATTATAATGTTTTTTTTTTTTTATAATGATCACTCTATCCACTAACTAACCAATAAAAAGTCACAAAAAAAAAGATTTGGTCTCTTTAGGAACAAAACTGTATTTGATGAAAAATTCTTAATATAAAATAATTTAATTAATTACTTATTAATATTAAAACTTTGAACTTAAAAAGTGTGAAAAAAAGATGAAAACGATTTCAGTGGATTTTATTTACAATTCAAATGTTTATAACTGTACAAAATTATATTAAAAGGGTTCTCAAGTCACAAAGGTGTTATAAATTAAATCTTAAGAGACCTTTAATGAGACTTTCAGCTTTGTGTTCCCACAACGCAGCAGACGGTCCTGTAGGACTTCCAACATTTTATATAAGAATGAACCTCTCGCTGGTACAAATGCCTTCAAGTATAATGTGAAGACAGACCGTATCTGTATTCCTTTTATTATTTCCTCGGAAAGATAATTGTATTATTGTTCAATTACAATAAATATAAGCTGATAAAAAAATCAACAATATGATGAATCTTACAAAGGTTACGTCTCTTATTCTTGTGGGTCTATCAGACCATCCACTGACCATGAATGGACTTTTTGTGCTCTTCCTTCTCATCTATCTGATGACTCTTATCCTAAATCTTCTTATTATTTTCTTGTTTCTCACTGACCACCATCTGCACAACCCAATGTATTTTTTTCTTGCCAACTTGGCCTTTCTGGACGTGTGCTATATATCAGTGACCGCACCAAGGATGCTCTTTGATTTGGTCACAAAAAAACGATCAATATCCATTCCGGCCTGTGTAGCCCAAGTCTTTTTCTATCTCTTCTTTGCTGGCTCAGATGTTTTCTTGCTCTCAGCTATGTCCTACGACCGCTACATTGCCATCTGTCACCCTCTACATTACAAACTAATTATGTCTTGGAGAGTCTGTGTTCGTATATCCTCTGTGGTCTGGTTTGTAGGATGTTGTAACTCTTTTTTTCATACTTTATTTTTGGTCAGGTTGTCCTTCTGCAGAATAACTCCCATCCACAACTTCTTCTGTGATCTTCCACACTTATTTCAAATTACATGTACTGACCCCTTCATAAACACGGTGGTCGTATTTGTAGCAGGTGGTGGTCTTGCATTGGGAGCCTTTCTTTTGACCTTTCTTCCCTATGTCTATATTTTCAGTACCATCCTCAGAATCCGTACCAAGACTGGAAAGAGGAAAGCGTTCTCCACCTGCACCTCACACCTCACCGTGGTCTTCATCTTTTATGGCTCTTTCATTTTTATTTACTTGGTTCCCTCCTCCAGCAATATGTTCAGTTTAAATAAACTGCCTACAGTCATATCTGCCCTCATTAACCCATTGCTGAATCCTCTGATCTACAGCCAGAGAAACAAAGATCTCATGGAGGCAATTATAAGGTCTTATTATCACTAGTGTTGAGCGAACACGGACTGTATTATTCGTGTTCGTACCGAATAATTGGATTTTTGTTACCCGAACACGAACACGGACACTTTACTGTATATTCGGGTAAAAATCCGTGTTCGGTCGTTTTATTTCCGGGTTTTGCATGCTTTGGCGCTCTTTTCATGGCGGGCTTTCAACAGCCAATCAACAATCGTTTAACTGGTGTGCCTTAAGCCATCCCAGCCATGCCTGCAAATGTCTCAGTAGCTGTGATTGGCCGCCTGAAGCATGTGACCAAGTCTTTATAAGTTCGAGGCAGCCGCAGCGGCGTCATTATGCTGCTTAGATCAGGGACAGAGCACACATCAACGTGCTGGCTGCTGATTAGGGAAAGATAGGCAGGAAAAAACCATTTGTGTCCGGATAGAATTGAGGGACAGGTCGGAGTGTTTAGGCAGGGCGAGTTGTAGGCATTTTAGGGATAGAGTCTGCTGAATTATAGGGTCAGTGTGTTCTACAAACTACAATCGATATTGCTGTGTGGGGTGGGGTCTGCACTTAGTTCTCCTGATCTACGATCTCTTCTCAATCCTGTTAGGGACAGAGTCTGCTGAATTTTAGGGAAAGTGTGTTCTACAAACTACAATCGATATTGCTGTGTGGTGTGGGATAGGAGATAGGCAGGTGTCAGTGATCCACATCCATTTTTCTGTGTGTGGGCTGCAGTGAACACAATCTTTTTGGGGTGCAGTGAACACAATCCTTTTGGAGTGCAGTGAACAAAATCTTTGTGGGGTGCAGTGAACAAAACCTTTGTGGGGGTACAGTGAACACAATCTTTGTGGGGTGCAGAGAAGACAATCCTTGTGGGGTGCAGTGAACAAAATCTTTGGGGGGGTACAGTGAACACAATCTTTGTGGGGTGCAGTGAACAAAACCTTTGTGGGGTGCAGTGAACACAATCTTTGTGGGGTGCAGTGAAGACAATGCTTGTGGGGTGCAGTGAAGACAATCCTTGTGGGGTGCAGTGAAGACAATCCTTGTGGGGTGCAGTGAACAAAATCTTTGGGGGGTACAGTGAACACAATCTTTGTGGGGTGCAGTGAACAAAACCTTTGTGGGGTACAGTGAACACAATCTTTGTGGGGTGCAGTGAACAAAACCCTTGTGGGGTACAGTGAACACAATCTTTGTGGGGTGCAGTGAAGACAATCCTTTTGGAGTGCAGTGAACACAATCTTTGTGGGGTACAGTGAACACAATCTTTGTGGGGTGCAGTGAACAAAACCTTTGTGGGGTACAGTGAACACAATCTTTGTGGGGTGCAGTGAACACAATCTTTGTGGGGTGCAGTGAACAAAACCTTTGTGGGGTGCAGTGAACACAACCTTTGTGGGGTACAGTGAACACAATCTTTGTGGGGTGCAGTGAACAAAACCTTTGTGGGGTACAGTGAACACAATCTTTGTGGGGTACAGTGAACACAATCTTTGTGGGTTGCAGTGAACAAAACCTTTGTGGGGTACAGTGAACACAATCTTTGTGGGGTGCAGTGAACAAAACCTTTGTGGGGTACAGTGAACACAATCTTTGTGGGGTGCAGTGAAGACAATCCTTTTGGAGTGCAGTGAACAAAATCTTTGTGGGGTACAGTGAACACAATCTTTGTGGGGTGCAGTGAACAAAATCTTTGTGGGGTACAGTGAACACAATCTTTGTGGGGTGCAGTGAAGACAATCCTTGTGGGGTGCAGTGAAGACAATCCTTGTGGGGTGCAGTGAACAAAATCTTTGGGGGGTACAGTGAACACAATCTTTGTGGGGTGCAGTGAACAAAACCTTTGTGGGGTACAGTGAACACAATCTTTGTGGGGTGCAGTGAACAAAACCTTTGTGGGGTATAGTGAACACAATCTTTGTGGGGTGCAGTGAAGACAATCTTTGTGGGGTGCAGTGAACAAAACCTTTGTGGGGTGCAGTGAACACAACCTTTGTGGGGTACAGTGAACACAATCTTTGTGGGGTGCAGTGAACAAAACCTTTGTGGGGTACAGTGAACACAATCTTTGTGGGGTACAGTGAACACAATCTTTGTGGGGTACAGTGAACACAATCTTTGTGGGGTGCAGTGAACAAAATCTTTGTGGGGTGCAGTGAACACAACCTTTGTGGGGTACAGTGAACACAATCTTTGTGGGGTGCAGTGAACAAAACCTTTGTGGGGTACAGTGAACACAATCTTTGTGGGGTACAGTGAACACAATCTTTGTGGGGTGCAGTGAACAAAACCTTTTTGGGGTAAAGTGAACTCAATCTTTGTGGGGTGCAGTGAACAAAACCTTTGTGGGGTACAGTGAACACAATCTTTGTGGGGTGCAGAGAAGACAATCCTTTTGGGGTGCAGTGAACACAATCTTTGTGGGGTACAGTGAACACAATCTTTGTGGGGTGCAGTGAACACAATCTTTGTGGGGTGCAGTGAACAAAACCTTTGTGGGGTGCAGTGAACACAATCTTTGTGGGGTGCAGTGAAGACAATCCTTGTGGGGTGCAGTGAAGACAATCCTTGTGGGGTGCAGTGAAGACAAACAATCCTTGTGGGGTGCAGTGAACAAAATCTTTGGGGGGTACAGTGAACACAATCTTTGTGGGGTGCAGTGAACAAAACCTTTGTGGGGTACAGTGAACACAATCTTTGTGGGGTGCAGTGAACAAAACCTTTGTGGGGTACAGTGAACACAATCTTTGTGGGGTGCAGTGAAGGCAATCCTTTTGGAGTGCAGTGAACACAATCTTTGTGGGGTACAGTGAACAAAACCTTTGTGGGGTACAGTGAACACAATCTTTGTGGGGTGCAGAGAAGACAATCCTTTTGGGGTGCAGTGAACACAATCTTTGTGGGGTACAGTGAACACAATCTTTGTGGGGTGCAGTGAACAAAACCTTTGTGGGGTACAGTGAACACAATCTTTGTGGGGTGCAGTGAACAAAACCTTTGTGGGGTACAGTGAACACAATCTTTGTGGGGTACAGTGAACACAATCTTTGTGGGGTACAGTGAACACAATCTCATACTTCTGAAGCTTTGAGGGTGCTGCCTGTTCTATACTCCTCCTCCTCCTCCTCATCCATCCTTTTAGGTGTACAAACAATAGTAATTGGGGCCTAGTGTGCTTCTGTACGTGTGAAAAACATACACTTTTTTTGATCATATTTCCTATTCCGTTATTGAATAAAAACCTTTGGGGCTCAATTAAATTGCGGAATAGTCTGTGTCTGTACGTGTGAGATCCACCTTTCCAAGTTTTTGGGGTTCATCTCATACTTCTGAAGCTTTGAGGGTGCTGCCTGTTCTATACTCCTCCTCCTCCTCCTCCTCCTCATCCATCCTTTTAGGTGTACAAACAATAGTAATTGGGGCCTAGTGTGCTTCTGTACGTGTGAAAAACATACACTTTTTTTTGATCATATTTCCTATTCCGCTATTCAATAAAAACCTTTGTGGCTCAATTAAATTGCGGAATAGTCTGTGTCGGTACGTGTGAGATCCACCTTTCCAAGTTTTTGGGGTTCATCTCATAATTCTGAAGATTTGAGGGTGCTGCCTGTTCCATACTCCTCTTCCTCATCCTCCCTTTAGGGTAGGAAAAAATTTAATCGTGCCTAGTCTGTGTTTGTACGTGTGAGATACACAGTTTTTTATCCTATTCCGCTATTCAATATACACCCTTTTGGTGTAAAAAACATTAAATTGCGGCATAGTTTGCATATTTGACTGTGAGATACACCCGTGCGATACTGTTGTTCTTTTGTTCCGCTATTCAATAAAGACCTTTCTAGGGCAAGATCTTAAATTTCAGAAATATGAGGAGAGCGTCAAATAGGGGCCGTGGCCTGGGTCGTGGTGGTGCTGCTGCTAGAGCTCCTGTTGCAAGGAGAGGACATGGTCGATCTGTGTCAGCTACACGCACAAGTGAAACACCTTCCTCAAGTGTGAGTAGGCGACAGAACCTGCATCAGTATTTGGTAGGGCATCATACGCCCCTAGAAGTGATGAGGCCAGAACAAGTGGAGGCGATAGTAGATTGGTTTGCTGCTGACAGTGCCTCCAGTTCCTTCACATTGCCTCCCACCCAGTCTACTGCAGAAAGGTCACAGTTGGCACCTGCAGCCGATGTCCAACCGTCTTTCACCTCACCCCCTTGCAAATCAGGCAAGCAGTCTGAGCCCCAAGCCATACATCAGTCTCTTCTTCTTTTTGATGACTCTGTCAGCAGGGTTTCCCAGGGCCATCCACCTAGCCCTGGCCCCAGAAGTGGAAGAGATTGAGTGCAGCGATGCCCAACCACTTATTTCTCAAGATGAGTACATGCAAGGATCATCGCAGCACGTCTCCGATGATGACGAAACGCAGGTGCCAACTGCTGCGGCGTTCAGCATTGTGGAGACCGACAAGGAGGGCAGGGGTGAAGACTGGGTGGAAGATGATGTGGAGGACGATGAGGTCCTCGACCCCACATGGAATGAACGTCATGCAGGTGACCTGAGTAGTTTGGAGGAAGAGGCGGTGGTCGCACAGAGCCACCAGCACAGCAGAAGAGGGAGCAGGGTGCAGAAGCGGAGCGGCCGTGCCCTAGACACTACGCCCGCTACTGCCCAACGCAGCAAGGGAACGAGCGCACCAAAGTCAGCTCAAAGGAGTTCTCTAGCGTGGAAGTTCTTTAGAAAATGTGCTGATGACAGGACACGAGTGGTTTGCACCCTGTGCAATCAGAGCTTGAAGCGAGGCATAAACCTTCTCAACCTGAGCACAACCTGCATGATCAGGCATCTAAGTGCAAAGCACGAGCTGCAGTGGAGTACACACCTTCAAAACCAAGAAACGTCTCTGGCTCATCCTGCTTCCTCTTCTGCTGCAGTCTCGGCCGCTCCAGCCACATCTGTAGTTATACCGGCACCTGCCACCCCGCAAACAGATGATCTGTCAGCAACACCACCACCTGGGTCACCAACAACCATCTCCACAATGTCCCGTGGAAGCGTTCAGCTTTCCATCTCCCAAACACTTGAGAGGAAGAGGAAGTACCCCCCTACCCACCCGCGATCCCTGGCCCTGAATGCCAGCATTTCACAATTATTGGCCTTTGAAATGCTGTCATTCCGTCTGGTGGAGACGCACAGTTTTAAAAACCTTATGTCGGTGGCTGTCCCACAGTACGTCGTGCCCAGCCGCCACTACTTTTCCAGGCAAGCCATCCCTTCCCTGCACAACCAAGTGGGGGAAAAAATCAGGTGTCCACTGCGCAACGCCATCTGTGCCAAGGTCCACCTAACTACCGATACGTGGACCAGTAAGCACGGTCAGGGGCGTTATATCTCCCTAACGGCACACTGGGTAAATGCAGTGGCGGATGGGCCTGAGGCGGATAGCAATTTGGCGCATGTCCTTCCACCACCGAGGATTGCAGGGCGCTTCAGTTTGCCTCCTGTTCCTAACTCCTCCTACTCCGCTTCCTCATCCTCTACCGCCTCCTCATCCGGACAGCGTAACACCTTCACCACCAACTTCAGCACGGCCAGGGGTAAACGACAGCAGGCAGTTTTACAACTTGCCTGTTTGGGGGACAAACCACACACCGCGCAGGAGTTGTGGAGGAGCATGGAACAGCAGACAAATGAGTGGTTGCTGCCAGCGAGCCTCAAGCCCGGCCTGGTGGTGTGCGATAACGGGAGAAATCTCATAGCAGCTCTGGGCCTAGCCGGTTTGACGCACATCCCTTGCCTGGTGCATGTGCTGAATTTGGTGGTGCAGAGGTTCCTTAAAAACTACCCCGATATGTCAGAGCTGCTGCAGAAAGTGCGGGCTGTTTGTGCGCACTTTCGGCGTTCTCACCCTGCTGCTGCTCGCCTGGCAGCGCTGCAGCGTAACTTCGGCCTTCCCGCTCACCGCCTCATATGTGACGTGCCCACAAGGTGGAACTCCACCTTGCACATGCTGGAAAGACTGTGCGAGCAGCAGCAGGCCATAGTGGAGTGAAAGCTGCAGCACGCACGCGTGAGTCGCTCTGCGGAACAGCACCACTTCACCACCAATAACTGGGCCTCCATGCGAGACCTGTGTGCCTTGTTGCGCTGTTTTGAGTACTCCACCAACATGGCCAGTGGCAATGACGCCGTTCTCAGCTTAACTATCCCACTTCTATGCCTCCTTGAAAAAACAATTTGGGCGATGATGGAAGAGTATGTGGCACAGGATGAGGAGGAGGAGGAGGAGGATGAAGAGGTAACATTTCAAAGGCTTTCAGGGCAGTCATTCGCAAGGGGCTCCGAGGGTGGGTTCCTGCACACACAAACGCCAGGGACACAATTGTCCAGCAGGGGCACAGTTCTGGAGGATGAGGAGGATGAGGAGGAGGAGGAGCTGGAGGAGGAGATGGAACCATGTTCACAGCAGGGTGGCACCCAGGCCAGCTCATGGCCATCACTGGTGCGTGGCTGGGGGGATACAGAGGACACGGACGATACACCTCCCACAGAGGACAGCCTTTCGTCGCCTCTGGGCAGCCTGGCACACATGAGCGATTACATGCTGCAGTGTCTCCACAACGACCGCCGAGTTGCCCACATTCTAACTTGTGCTGATTACTGGGTGGCCACGCTGCTGGATCCCCGTTACAAGGACAACGTACCGTCCTTAATTCACTCACTGGAGCGCGATCGCAAGATGCGCGAGTACAAGCGCACGCTGGTAGACGCGATGCTGCTGGCATTCCCATCTGACAGCGGGGCCACAGTGGAAGCACAAGGCAGAGGAGGAGGAGGAGGAGGTCGCCAACTCAACCAGGGCACCGCCAGCACCTCAGAAGGCAGGGTTAGCATGGCCGAAATGTGGAAAAGCTTTGTCAGCACGCCACAACAAACAGCAGCACCAGCAGCTCAGATGGAACGTCTTAGCAGGAGGCAGCATTTTACCAACATGGTGGAGCAGTATGTGTGCACACGCCTACATGTAGTGAATGAGGGGTCTGCCCCCTTCAACTTCTGGGTCTCCAAATTGGGCACATGGCCTGAGCTTGCCCTTTACGCCTTGGAGGTGCTGGCGTGCCCTGCAGCCAGTGTATTATCTGAACGGGTATTTAGCACGGCTGGGGGTGTTATAACAGACAAGCGCAGCCGCCTGTCCAGAGACAATGTGGACAAGCTCACGTTCATTAAAATGAACCAGGCATGGATCCCACGGGACTTTTCCGTACCTTGTGCAGAATAGCAATGGATACCGACCTTACCCAGCCATTGTTCCATTTTTGCTCTTTCTCACTCTTTTGGGGTGTACCCTCATTTAAAATTTGTGAAAAGAAGCAGTGTTGGCTACCTCGTCCTCCTCCTCAAGGCCAGATTAACGTAGGGGCTATTGGAGCTGCAGCTCCATGCAGGCCCCTACCTTTTATATAGGCCCCGGGTTGGCCATATTCACTGTGACCGCTCTTCTGTCACTTGTAAACACAGAAGTCTGGCTTCTATGCTCACTTCCCCAGGCAGCACCCTCAGAACCTCCCCACACAGCGCGAAGGCCGGACAAGGAGGGACAGTTGCCGATGCATGGATGTGTTTATGGGCTTCAGAGACAGCATCCCATGTTGAATTAGGCATGCATGGCTGCACCCTTCCTCCTCTGGGTGCATGCCAAGACACGGCCCTTAAGGCCCTTCAAAATCCTTAGCACCAAGACCATGATGCTCTTAATCCGGCCCTGGTCCTCCTCCACCGCCGCTTCCACCTACACCGCCCATAGGTGTGCGCAGCATATTGCATTAGGGTGTGCACCCCAAAGTTGAAATACACATGCATGTGTTTGCCTACATGTACATGGCCCCGATACATTACTCTCCCTGCTGGCAAAGAGAAATAGAGCAGAGCAGGTGCGAGGGAGATCTTTCCCATCTCCTCACTGGCAAACAGAGCGATAATGCTATGTGCCCTAGGTGATTAGGGTGTGCCCAGGTACACCAGGCACACCCTGTGCGCACGCCTATGACACCGCCACATCCACCACCACCTCAACCTCCCTCCTACTCCATATGGGCCTCGTCCTTCAGAGATGAAGAACATTGTTTTATTTTTCTGTTTTTTTTTGTTGTTTTAAGTTATTTCCCTATCCACATTTGTTTGCAGAGCACTTGCCATGCTCTTAACTACGTTTTGCTGCCATTTGCAGCACTCTAGCCCTTTCCATTGGTGTTTTAGAGCCATTTTAGTGCCTTAAAGTTCGGGTCCCCATTGACTTCAATGGGGTTCGGTGTCCGGGAAAAGTTCGGTAAAAGTCCGGGACACGGACCCGGACTTTTTTTTAAAGTTCGGCCGAACCCGTCGAACACGGACATCTAGGTGTCCGCTCAACCCTAATTATCACTTAAAGTTAATTTGGATGCAATGACGAACATAAAAATTGTGAAACTTGACACTTTTGTATTTCTAGGTAATATTCACTTAACTAGAGGTTTTAGTAAGTTGTTTTATAAAATGTGAACATATCAGATTATCACAGTTTTACTTAACCCTTTCATGATCTGGGTGCCCAGACCACATTTAGCAGTGTCAGTATTCATTGCTTAATGGACCGTCCCATGCAGATATACTGTGACAGGATGGCCTCTTGCGTGAAATTACGTAGCTGCATGTCATTTCTTGCACTGGGTCTGGGGCACGCGCTCGTGCCATTGGTGGCCTGCCAATCAGCAGATCCGATGTTCGCTGGCACCCCACAATCGTTCATGAGAGAGGCAGACTGCTGTTCTGTGAGAGGGAAAGATGAAGGTCTTGAATTTCTGCTAATCAGGAACACTGATCTCTGTCTTCCCCCAGTCAAAGCACCTCCCCCACAGCTAGAAAGCACTCCCCATGCTAATGGAGAGTGGCACAGGAGGGTCAGCCAAGGATGCTATGCATGCGATTGACATCCTCCATATCAACTGATGATGTCATTGGTCGTTAGGATGCCGGCAGCTAGAAGTTTGTAATAGTGCATAATGAAAACCTGTGATTAGTGTAACTAAAATGGCAGCCTTCATCCAAACACTGGCTTGTATACAATTTTTGGGCAATTTTTAGGCATTTTTCCAAGGCACTCCTGAAGTAACCTCAAGGCACCCCAGTGTGCCTGGGCACCCTGGTTGAAAAAGGCTGAGCTGGTCATTCAGTATATTCAGGGAGTCAGCTGACCTCATCACTTGGGCACATGCAGGAAATATCCAATAGGAGAGTCACTGCATGCTTAAATTAGTTGCTGAGTTAATTCCAGGTGGTGACTTTTTTGGCCAGGCAGTGTATATGTTTGATGAGTAACTGTTCTGTATAGAGGACAGAGATGGGAATGTTGAGTAAAGCCTCCAAGGGATTTCTAATAATGTTTTTGGAGAAAATTGTGAATGAGGTTTTATATTCTGATTCTAAGCTTAGATACTTTATGGCAGTGCCCAGGTGGGAACAACCTCTGAATCATGACTGGGGGTAAGTCTCTTTGAATAAGACTATGCAAACAGAGGGGTAAACTGGGGAGATTAGACTGCGAGTCGGGGGGTCTGATCTACATTTGCTTACAAAATTGGTGAGCAAAATAGGGGAAGGATGGTTATGAAAGAAAGTGCGAATGTGGTCTCCAGTCTGCAAACAGTGAAGACATTTCCATTACCCACTTCAGCTCCGGAAGGTTTACACCCCCCCTCCCCCTTACTGACCAAGCCATTTTTTGCACTGCTTTATTTTAACTGAAAATTGCGCAGTCATGGGGCACTGTACTCAAATAAATTGATTTCCTTTTTTTTCCCCCCAAATAGAGCTTTTTTTTTTGGTGATATTTGATCAACTGTGCGTTTTTTTTTTTTTTTTTTGCTGTAAGCAAAAAAAGACCGACAATTTTTAGGAAAAAAAACAACATGTTTTACTTTCTGCTATAAAAAATCCAATGAAAAAAATTGTAAAACAAATCTAATTTCCTCATAAATTTAGGCCAAAATGTATTTTGCTACATATTTTTGCTAAAGAAAATATCCCAAAAAGTGTATATTGATTGGTTTGCCCAAAAATTATAGCGTCTACAAACTATCGGATAGATTTAAGGACTTTTTATTTTTTAAATATTTTTTACTAGTAATGGCGGCGATCAGTGATTTTTAGTGAGACTTGCGACATTGCAACAACAAATCTGACACGGGGATGCGAATTTATTAAACCTCCAGCCTAACTCTGCTTTGGCTTGTTTCTTTCTCGCCGCATTCCAATTAATTAACTCCCGCAGTGGCGAATTGGACAGCGTGACAGCAACAAGGAATTCCGCCTTCAGCGGCGCTGAGCTACGCTGAATGGCGATCGCGGCTTGTCAAATTCTCATACTTATGTCTATGTGCACAGAGCAGTCTCACATAGCACTGTGGTCTAGTGGGTTTGTGCACATATCCTCTGATTCATGCATCTCCCTCTGCTGTAGGTTCGAGGCTGACAATCTTCACCTAACTTCTTTTGTATATTATTTTTGTTTGTTTAAAAACTCGAACGGATTGGATCATTTATATTGCTACAAAATTTACATCATGTACATACACATAAAATACACTGTGAAGCGCTTGCAAACTTACATTATGTTCAGCGATTTCATAATCTAATCTTTGTCTAGATTCAAACTCATGCTTGTATGGTGCAGAGCAAAGCATTCTAACCACTACACCACTTCAGGGCGACATTAAAACCTCACCCTTTTTCTATGGTCTTCTTCCTAGATTCCCTACAATATTCAGTACTTTAGCTATATGTGCATTTTAGCCTTCACACACTCCTTTCTTTTCACCAAAAAGCTCTATTCTGCAGAATAGCTACGTGCTTTGCAACTTAACTACAGTTAACAACGTCATGGTTTCAAACCCCAACAATCACTACGCTTGGCTCTCTTTTCACTATAATTTTTCTTTGGTTTTTGTTTGTATATTTTTTTTTTGGGGGGGGGGGGGGAGCCCTACATAAATACTGTATACAGAGCAATAATGGAACAAACACAATTTTAACTGTATGAGTGTGGTCCAATTTTTCTGGAGCTGCAATTGTTGACACATTTACCATGGTTGCTAGAATTTCAGGAACAATAAACATACATGTGTCTGGTATTGGACTCTCTACATATTTTAACAACACAGCCCCTCATAGTCCAACACTACACTTTGCCTCACACCTCAACACAACACTGTCCCATCCCTACCCTACATTCCAACCCCTCACATCACCAGTACAAGCAGCATGCAAAGTGCAAAGCTCCAGCATTGGCAGCTTAAGTCTGTAGCCACCCACAAAAAAATAAAGACATGTTCCTTACAAATTATTTATTTTTCAGGGAAACACAGCATAAGGAGGGATGCAGCAAGGTAATATTGACAGTCTCCAGTCCCTGTGCCTTTACTGCGCCAGCCCACGATCTTTGCTCCATGGCTACATTAAGCAAAGATACGGGATTCAGATATCTTGAGCAAGTTCATGCAGAGTCAAGAAGCAATTTGGTACCTCTACCAGCTCATAGAGGACAGGCATGGCCAGGTTGCTGTTCAGCTTCCAAGCCACTTCTGAAGTTCCAGGGTGTTCATGTTGGTGATCGAGGCCAGTTCTGGGCTTGTGCCTCACAAAATATCCACTGTCCACAAATGAAGACGAGTGGAGTCCATGAAGGTTGGTTTCTACCAGCTACAACCGCAAGCAGTACCACTCCTGGAAAATTAAAGCAAAGGATAAGCCATTTAATCATGACAATCACATCTTACTGCCCGCTTGCTTCATTTTTTACTTCATTTATTTTCTACATCACGAGTGAAATTACACAGAATCTTTTTTTGTGGTCCACAGCAGAATTGGATTGCATAGTGGTTCACAGCAGTGCCATCCAATTCATTTGCGACCTGTAAAATCCCAATGCGATCTGATCTGGGGGTGTTGTTAACTTGTAATGGACACCCCCATGGATTCACATATGCCAGTGTGAGATGCCTGTGCTGTGAATGCGATCTATGAACACGCAGGCAACTCACAGTTTTATCACATCACTATCAAGTGAACACAGACTCATGTCTTGCCTTTTTGGCTTCTTTATCCAATGCAATCCTTTGGAGACATGACCAGGCCATATTTTCTTGCTCACTCATTCCATCTCAGGTGAACAAATTAGCTGCTGTCTGCAGTGTGGACATCCATCTTATGATGGTGACTCTCAGCCAAACATGTCGACCACCAGAGCTTGCAGTGTTGATGTATGCATTTATTTATTTATACCTAAATTTGTGTTTCAAATTTTTTTTAGGGAATATCATGTTTAAAATCTTGCATCTATGAAAAGGGTCAATCCATTTGTGTTTATATAGACATGTTCTAAAATGTATTAGCAATATGTAACTTGTTTGTATAATTTCCAAATATATCTCTCTGCACACACACTATTTGTTGTTTTATATTAAAAATAAATAAATATATATATATATATATATATATATATATATATATATATATATATATATATATATATATATATATATATATATATATAAATATGTATATATATATATATATATACATGTATATATATATATATATATATATATATATATATATATATATATATATATATATATATATATATATATATTGTAACATGGGGGACAATCAGCTCAGCAGTAGATGCATTTCTTCAGTGATTCACTGCAGTCAGGTATACATTTTTAAGGGCATGGCAGCCCACTTTTATTAAAAGGCAAACGTAAACAATAAGGAAAGTCCATAACAGTTTCCCACGCAGGGGTTCTTCGCCAGTAAGTACAAAACAAAATACTAGCCCACCTGGCTCTCTCGCTCTCGTGCAGTCTTCCTCAGCACTTTATGCTGGTCCCCAGACCATGAACTCCTCAAAGCTAACCGCTTCACTGTGGCCTTGGTCCTCAGGCCGTCTCCTGTCTCACTCACGCACGCACACACCTGTGCTCCGGCTGCCACCTGCAGCCACTGACTCCCGGAGAGTATCGGAGTCCTCCTGACTCCCCACGAACAGACCTCCTGTCTGCTGGCTGGAACAGTCTCCAACTGGGAGCCCTGATGTCTTCCTAAACCTTGATTATAAGGGCTGTGTGTACCTGAGCACACACCCTGCTTGTAATCAGCAAAACCTGGACACAGAGTTGGAGATTCCATCCCTCCCAAGACACTTTGAAATCTCCAAACTACAGAGCCCCTTTCAGGTAAACCAAAACCTGGAGAAAGCTGCAACAGCAGTTTTCTCCACTGCATAACTACACTCTGTAGTCCTGCACAGAGCAAATATGCACACTCTGTGTCCTTTACATGACCCTTTTCACCATGACAGAGTCTCCACCTGTCACATATCCCCCCCCCTTGTTTCGACCCAGTAGGGGGCGGAACACACCAGCCCGAATTCCTGATCGGGACACCTCTGTGCCAGCTACCAGCTGCGTGGGCCCAATCTTTTTTCCGGGTGCGTTTCCAGGCACGCCCTATCCTGAATCGCAATGGGGTCCTACACTTCTGGATACCCAGTTTTCCTTTATCTATTTCTACCCGAACTAGAGACAGGATTTCTGCTGTTTGCTGGTCCACGCTCAGCCCTTCCATCACATGAGGTCTAGTGGGTGAGACAGTATCCGCGTCATTTACTAACACCTGCTCAGCCACACCTCGGACCGCACTAGCAGAAGTATTCTCTGTCACCGCATCAGGCGGAGAGACTTCCAAGGTCTCCATCAGCTCTCCAGAGCACCTTCCATACCAAACCGTATCTGGAAGCACCCTCACAGGGAACTGTGAGATCACTTGCCACACTATTAAAAAGCACCGTACCAACTTGTTCAACTTCTGATTTAGGTTAGCCAGCACAGCTTGTACTACCTGGCTCCACCCATGGGTACACCGCGATACAAATATACCCGACTGGAATGGAGGCACCCAGGTATGCAAGGAATGTGCTTTCACCAGTTCAAGTAGTTCCAGCAACACACTTGTCACTTCAATGCATTCTGCATCAATATGCAACACATTTTTAGGGAATTTTCCCTCACCATTGACGTGGAAGGTCTCATCCACTGCAGCCTGAGAGGTTGAGACATTTAAAGGGGCCTCCCCCTCACCAGAGGTAGCCATCATTACAACCTGGTGCTCCCCTGGAACACTGTCAGGTGTATATCTCCCACTCATCCCCTCCAACTCAACAATGAGCCTCTGCACGTCAACACCAGTCACATGGTCACCTTGACACTTGGCATTAAGAGGTTGGGCGGTGGATACCACATCTGCCATGCATGCGCCCTTAATCGGTCCTTCTGACTGGGAGGGAACGACTATCGAAGGCACCAATGCTCCCTCAGCCACCGGCTGCTCTGCGATCCCTCCTTCTGGCATAGCAGTTGTTGTTTCCACACCCTTTTCACCTGCCAGAGCCTTGTCTAACATGGCTATCAAATTTTTTCCCCAGCTATCCCAATCCATTGTGCTTCCATCATAGGTGCTCTGCAGCACTGCATCACCTGCTCTAGGAGGCACATGGGATTCTGCTTGCACTAACACATTCCCACTAGAAGGTCCAGTTACACTCTGCCCCACCAGAGTAGTATTAGTACTGTCATGGACAATCTCTGACTCCAACACACGGAGACCCCCAGAGACTTCCATGGACAACCCAGAGGCTCTCACTCTAGTTGCTAAGGGAGGCATCCCCCTTTTCTCACTGCTAGTGAACACATCACCAACATAAGTATGTTTATCTACAGTAATACCGTTATCAGCATTTATACACACAGTGTTAAGAGCTTTAGCAGGCTCTCTTTTTTCATGAGCAACTGCAACCTGTTTGCTACTCAGCACACCACCCTTCCTCTCCCAAGAGGTACTTAAGCCCACTAGGGCGGCTCCACAGTTGTCCTGGGAAACCACATACCTCACCCCTGCGGGCTCATGGGAGGTTTCCCGGGGCATCTCTGCAGCACCTGTCACTAGGGAACCTGGCACACAGATGGTTTTGGTCATCCCTAGGCTAACATTTCTCCCAGCACTCTGCTGGATTACACCAGGCACATACAGAGTCCTCAAGTCTTTTTGAGTCTTTAACCTTGCTGCAGGTTGAGCTTCAACCTGTGTCTCCCCACTGCTCTGGGTATGACACTGCAGCAAGTCCATTTTCACACCTTGTGCGAATCTCCCCACTGGACGGACTCCCACTTCACTGGGATCAGTCCCACAAACTGCAACAGTCTTACCATATCCTGTAGCAGGTAACTTTGGCTTCATTTGAGTGCGTGGTCGCTCAGCTGCATCCTCACAAGCTACTGCCTCTTTGTGGCCATAATGCAGCACTGCAGCCCTTTCAGACTCTCCAGCGGTGTTCCAGAACCTAGGGCAAGTAAACATCCCATGGCCTACTTGACCACACTCCAAGCATGGTACTGGATGCTGAATTTTAACTCCTTGGCATCTCCTTGATGACTGATGCTCCCTCATTTTTGCAGGATACCACTGGTCACGATCATCAGCAGACGGACTCCTTGGATCCCAGACATCCCTGCTGGGCTGGACGTTGCTGCCACGGATGACCATACTCCTCCTTTCCACACGCTGTTGTCCACCTGGATTCCTGTTGCCAGGGACAACCATACTCCTCCTTTCCACATGCTGTTGTCTGCCAGGATTACTGTTGCCAGGGACAACCACTTTCCTGGTGCATATCACAGGCTTTCCTCTGCTGAACCCAGTCTCAAGCTGTGACACATTCACTTTTCCCACCACAGCTATTGGTTTAACTGCAGCAGCGTTGCCAGGGGCAACAACACCCCTCTCCCAGGTATGGATACCCAGCAGCTCTCTCTTACTGAAGGTTGGCTTGCTTTCTCCCCTGGCTTGGTCCAGTGCTGCCAGGTGCTGCTTGCACCAGTCCACCGCAGACTCAAACATTGGCGGACTCTCCATACTTGTAGTCATGCAACAGTTCACAGCAGAAAAGAGGAGAAAAAAACATTTTTTTTACTTTCCTTTCACAGGTACACCACCTGCAACACGCAATGCCTTTTGCCTGGCTGCACTTCTGCACACAGCCAACCGTTCCTGACCTGAAATCACTGTGGAGCGCAGACCTGGATTCCACCATCAGCTTGCCCGCATCCGAGCACCAATTGTAACATGGGGGACAATCAGCTCAGCAGTAGATGCATTTCTTCAGTGATTCACTGCAGTCAGGTATACATTTTTAAGGGCATGGCAGCCCACTTTTATTAAAAGGCAAACGTAAACAATAAGGAAAGTCCATAACAGTTTCCCACGCAGGGGTTCTTCGCCAGTAAGTACAAAACAAAATACTAGCCCACCTGGCTCTCTCGCTCTCGTGCAGTCTTCCTCAGCACTTTATGCTGGTCCCCAGACCATGAACTCCTCAAAGCTAACCGCTTCACTGTGGCCTTGGTCCTCAGGCCGTCTCCTGTCTCACTCACGCACGCACACACCTGTGCTCCGGCTGCCACCTGCAGCCACTGACTCCCGGAGAGTATCGGAGTCCTCCTGACTCCCCACGAACAGACCTCCTGTCTGCTGGCTGGAACAGTCTCCAACTGGGAGCCCTGATGTCTTCCTAAACCTTGATTATAAGGGCTGTGTGTACCTGAGCACACACCCTGCTTGTAATCAGCAAAACCTGGACACAGAGTTGGAGATTCCATCCCTCCCAAGACACTTTGAAATCTCCAAACTACAGAGCCCCTTTCAGGTAAACCAAAACCTGGAGAAAGCTGCAACAGCAGTTTTCTCCACTGCATAACTACACTCTGTAGTCCTGCACAGAGCAAATATGCACACTCTGTGTCCTTTACATGACCCTTTTCACCATGACAGAGTCTCCACCTGTCACAATATATATATATTTTTTTTTTTTTTTGATATGTTTAGTTAAAATTAAATAAATGTAAAATGTAAAATATATATCTTTTTTGGTTTAGGAAATCCTAAAAATATTTATGTTTCAATATCTCTTTTATTATAATTTTTCACATAACAAAATAACATACATGCAAGAAAAGAAAAAAAAAAAGAAAAAACCCAAAAACCAGTAGCAAAATCAAAGACAACATTATTACAGTAAATTTGGCAATTATAACATTATACTACCAATGGAAAAGGAAAAAAAAGAAAATAAAAAAGAAGGTAGAGACCTTCCTTCCAGTATAGTTTTGATCCCCGCTGAGGGGATTACCATATTTAGAATACCGTTTATATCAAATCTCTCTTGACTTAACATCAATTTTATGGAGGCAAATGAAATAAGTCTGAAATGACTTAACAATATTTATGTTGTCCCAGCTACATTAACCCTACTCCAATGTTACTGTACATCTTACATTATTTAACCATGTTTTCCATCTAACTTCAAACATTTTCTTTGTTGCACTTAAGGTAGCCATAATTTTTTCCATCTGACATTGTTGATTTAATAATTCAACCGCATCGGATGGAGTTGGTACATCCTGAGAGTTCCATCTTCTAGTAATTAAAAGTTTTGCCGCTAGTAAGAGATGTATAATTACTACTCGGAACTCTAGGGGAATCTCGTACATATTTAGGTGAAGGATCGCCATTTCAGGGTTTGGGACTATATTTTTTCCCACCAGTTCTGACGCCAGGGAGAATATTCTGTTCCAGAATGCTCTAATCGATTTACAGTCCCAAATTATATGAAATAACGATCCTTGCTCACCGCATTCTCTCCAACATAATGCTGACGTTGAGGAGTAAAATCTGGACAGTTTAATGGGAATTAAGTACCAAAAATTCAAGATTTTTTGGTATAGTTCCCAATGGTTGATGCATTTTGATTAGATGTATGTAACATCAAAGGCTTTCAACCAGCTTATTTCAGAGAAGGCTTTCCCTAATACTCTCTCCCATTTCAAAACGGTAGTGGATTTAGAATAAGTATTATGTTTTTTCAATATATCGTAAATGATTGAAATACCATTAGAGGTAGTCATAGGTTCTTGATACAACTTATACATAGAAGTCGGTAATTTGAGATATAAAGTAAGATTATTCTTCTGTAAAAACGAACGTATTTGATAATAACTTATTAATGCTGATGATGGTATTTTATACCGATGTGCCAAATACTCAAATGAATAAATACCTGTGTCACTATACAAATCTTTCAAACTATCAACACCACTTCTTAACCATAATTTTATATCAAGGTTAGGGATAAAGCATGGAAGAACTGCAAATGGAGTGGGGAATTCGCACATCTTCCCTTGTTCTAGTGGCTTTCCAACGATTTCTGCCCAGACTGTTAGGGCTGTTTGAACCACTATGGATTGTATACCAGACACCTCGGCTCCCAACATTGCAGCCAACATTATAATTCTAA